>NC_080740.1:76107549-76410580 GCF_020826845.1 Diceros bicornis minor | reverse complement strand
ACCTCTTTTTATAATCTTTTCTACAGTAAAGCCTTAACTCATTTGGGATTTGTAAGCATTCTGATGTGGCAGCTACTGCTGGACATGTTCAACAAACACTTTCTTCATATCCTGTGTAAGTAAATGGTGCTGTGGGTGCGTTTCAACTACCTAGGGAAGCAAACTGTCCTCAGGCACCCCTGAGGGCATCGGAAGTACTCAGTCAATACATAGGCTGATTATCGTTGTTCTTGTTTACTCACTAAATCATCACCTCAACTGGGCAAAGGTGTCAATCCTACCTCAGTTCCTGTCTGCCTATGACATCGAGCTAGAAGTACCTATAGAGTTGCCTTTGTCTGTCTCCTTTGTATTTCACCAAAAGACTCTGGGCCTAGAGGTGACAGTGGCCATACAGTAGCAGCAGCAGCAGCAACAGTCATAGTCATAGCGGTCACAGCAGCAACATCGAGTGCTCACTGTGAACAGGGTAGAGCGCTAGGTACTTTATTTGAGCTCTTTCATTTAATCTTCACAAATAGCTATGAAAAACAGACATTATTTTTATCCTCATTTATAGGTGAAAAAAACAGAGAGGTTAGATAGTTTATTCAAGGTCAATTAACTAAGAAGTAATGACATTAACGTATTTACACAGTGTGTACCACTGAAATGTAAAATAGCAACTCCATCTTAAAAGCATTGCTGCATTGGATTCCCTCAGGCTACCTCACCGGAGTTTGGTGGGTGACTATTTTCTGAAATGTGCAAAATCATATAAGTGAGACAGATATAATTCATTAAGCGTGAAAAACGTAGAGAACAACTGTGAATGAGGCCATTCAAACTTCTGTGAACAGGGATCAGCAAACTGTGGGCCATATCCAGTCCATCAGTGTTTTTATAAATAAAGTTTTATTGAAAGTCAAGCCCATTCATTTATATATTGTCTGTGGTTGCTTTCTTGTGACAGTGGCACAGATGAAGAGTTGCAACAATGAGTTTATGGCCTGCGAAAGCAAAAATATTTACTATATGTCTCTTGAGAGAAAAGTTTGCGAACGCCTGGCCTAGAACATCGCCAGTTCTAATGATGTCTTCCATTCCTCCCAGATCACATGCCAGCATCCCAGTGCTCCTCAGAGGTAACCACTATTCTAAATTTTGAGTGTACCATTATCTTGCTTAGTAAAAAAGTTTCAGCACATATGTATTCATGTACAATAATTTATATAGTTTTGCTTGCTTTTTTTTTTTTTTTTGTGAGGAAGGTCAGCCCTGAGCTAACATCCATGCTAATCCTCCTCTTTTTGCTGAAGAAGACTGGCTCTGCGCTAACATCTATTGCCAATCCTCCTCCTTTTTTTTTCCCCCAAAGCCCCAGTAGATAGTTGTATGTCATAGTTGCACATCCTTCTAGTTGCTGTATGTGGGACACGACCTCAGCATGGCCGGAGAAGTGGTGCGTCAGTGCATGCCCGGGATCCAAACCCGGGCCGCAAGTAGCGGAGCGGGCGCACTTAACCGCTAAACCACAGGGCTGGTCCCTGCTTGCTTTTTTAAAGGAAACTTTTTATTGAAATATGTACATTGAGAAATGCACAAACCATAAGTTTGCAGCAGGTGAAAATAAAAGTCGTACTAGTGGTGGTAGTTGTGGTGGTGGAGGAGGTGTTGCCCTCTTGTAACCACTGCCCGGGTCACTGTACAGAACATTATCGGGACCTCAGAACACACCTTCATTCACCTGCCCAGTCATTATCCCTTCCTGACAGTAAGTACAATTCTGACATCTATCACCAGCTGTTAGTTTTGCCTCTTATATGATGAAACCATTGATTGTGTGAACTTTTGTATTTGTCTTCTTTGCTCAATTTCATGTTGGTGAGATTCATCCAAGTGATTGCATGTGGCAGTAATTTGTCAATTTTCATTACTCTATAATATATTGTTATATAACTATACCACAATATACTCAGTATTTTAATTATCATTCGGTTGTATTTTTTATTTCCATTATAATTTCCTTTTTTTGTCTCAAGACAAAAACTTGAGAGTTATTTTTTAAGTTTCCTCTAGTGTTAGTTATTTCTTTAAATTTATTTTTTGGGGCCAGCCTGGTGATGCAGTGCACCACCTCCTTAAGTACACCTTAAGTGCACACGCTCGTCTCGGGCAGCCCGGGGTTCGCAGGTTTGGATCCCGGGCGCGCACCGAGGCACCACTTGTCAAGCCATGCTGTGCTGGCATCCCACATATAAAGTAGAGGAAGATGGGTACGGATGTTAGCCCAGGGCCAATCTTCCTCAGCAAAAAGAGGAAGATTGGCATTGGATGTTAGCTCAGGGCTAGTCTTCCTCACAAAAGAAAAAAATAATAATTTATTTTTTTAAAGTTATTTCTAAATGCAATGTGATTATATAATGTGTTCTAATAATATGTATGTTCTGAAATGTATTGCTGTTTGCTTTATGGTCTAGTATTGGGTCTGTTTTATAAATGTTCCATATGTGCTTGAAGAAATTATTATTCTCGAGTTGTCAGAGTTCTCTGTATATCTATCATATCAAGCTTGTTATGTGTATATTCAAATTTCTGTACCCTACTAATTTTCATCTGCTTGTATTAAAATTGAGAAAGATACATTGAAAATTTCCATCATGATGATGCATCTATCAATGTGTCCGTGTAGTTCCATCATATATTTATATATACATAAATATCTTATTAGATACATACAATTTTATAATTATTATGTCTTCCTGGTAGGTTGAACCTATCATATCAGCATTTAATAGTAATTTACTTTATCACTAATCATACTCTATCTATTTTAAAGAGATAATTTATAATTATTATCATTATAATTTGTCTTATAACTCAGCTTTCTCTTGGTTAGTACTTGCTTGTTATGCCTGTTTCCATCATTTTTCTTTCAATCTTCTCAGAGTCTTAGGGTTTTAATGTGTATTTTAAACATCAGAGAGTTGAATTTTTAAAAATTTTATCTGCTTATCTCTATCTAGTAATTGACAAGCATATTCATTTTAATTAATTATGATTACTAATATATTTGAACCAATTACCATCTCATTTTATGCTGTCTATTTTTTTCTGTTTTCCTCTGTGCTTTTTATTCTCTTTTACTATCAATTTTTTTTTTTTTTTGGTGATTGACTAGGACAGTTATTTTCCTATTGCATTACCCCTTTTTTACTTTTTTGGTAATTATGTTCTCTATTTCTATTCTTTTACCCTTAACATTTTAGCATGAATACTTAACCCAGAATTTAATCAATAGAACAACAAAAAAGTACTCCCAGCTACTAAAATCCACTGTGTTTTAAAAAGCCATTGGGTTATAAATGATTTTTTTTTTGGTCTACAATAATATTTTACAGTCCACTCCCAAAGGGAATCCCTACTGTGTCCACTTTCAGGGCCTTATAGTAATCAGGACATAGGAATTTGTAGTCCTTCCTTTTCTTTTTCCTTTTAGAATTTTCAAAAGAGTTATTGGAACTTAAAGACATACAAAGGAACACTTTGATAAAGTAAAGAAATAGCCATCTTGTAGCCAGGCTGTGAGCTTTCACAGAATATCAGTAAGGCTCAGACAAGACCACAATAGGACCATATTTGAAACATGACAGAGGCAAGGCCACTCTGCAACCACAAACGACTAAACGTCGTCTCTTCTGACTGACATGCACAATTCTGCTGCTTCTTTGCTAATGACAACTCTAGCCTCCTATAACGCTCCCATCACCTAGATAAAATACATTAAGATACACAATCACCGCTTCTTGAGAGCTTCCCATGGAGAAACCAGCCCTTGCTTCCTTAATCTCTCCTGGCAATCATCCAGCACAAGGCTGAATCCTGTAAGAAGCCCTTCCTAGACTCCTTCCCCCTTACTAAGACCTTTCTTTGTTGTCTCAGGAAGGTGTCCTCCTTTGATGCAGCAAGCTGAATAAACCAAACTTTTTTTGCGAGTTTCTCGTAGTGGCTTTTGGTCAGTGGGCTCTATTTTTAAAAATAACAAGTAGATTACTTAAGTAATGATGAGATCATGTTATTCCTTTTATTCCAATTTAACAAACTTTCTAGAATAATCTATATAGAAAATGCAAGTTGTTTTACTAAAACTGGCTCTTGGTGATAGGGTTTGAAAAAGCATGCTTATAGTATGCATAGTCTAAGTTCTGAGAATAGCCTTACTAATATAAGAGGCAATGTGGCAGGATAGAAAAAGCATCAGAAGAGTAAGTTGTAGGGTAGACTCCATCATAGTTATCCCTCTTATGTGACTTTTCCATCCTGAATCTTATTGTCTCCATTTGTAAAATGGGCATATTAATAACCTACCTGCTGATCTCCCAGTTTTACTGTGATCATAGGCACATGACTTAAAGTTTATTTACAGAAATCTGTCAATGTATATTTCTTAATGTAACACGTGTGATAGCAGTAGTTCTCAAATTTGCTGCATACTAAAATCACCTGAGGAATTTTTTTTAAATACCAATACCCATCCCAATTCAATCAGAATTCTGGGAGTGCGACCTAATATCAATATTTTCAAAAACACCTCAGATGATTCCAATGGGCAGCCAAGTTTGAGAACCAGTGGGTTAGAGCAGTGCTTTTCAAACCTAATGTTCATACAAATCACTTTTGATCTTAATAAAATTAGACTATCGTCCACTAGGTCTGTGGTGGGGCCTGAGATTCTACACTTTTAACAAGCTCCCAGGTGATGCTGATGTTGCTCATCCATGGACCATCCATGGGTTATGGAATTAAGACCCTAAAAAATATCTTTATAAGACTAGAGGAAAATAAAAATTACAAATACTTTCATAACTCAAGTTGATTGCAAAAGCTAATATAAATTCTTGGGGCCAGAGACAGTCACTACCAAAGAACCTAGCAAGAAAAAAAATCATTTGCATACAAAAATGGTTTGTGGTTATAATTCCTCCCTGCTCATCCCCTCATCTTACCTTGGATTAGGGGAGAAACAGGTTAGAAAGGATAAGCACACAATGGAAAAGAAAACAGGAAAAGCCAATTTAATGAATTTGGTTTATAAAGAATTAAGAAGGAAATTAAGTATTTATGAAAATTATTTTCAGTTTGTTTGGAAAAGTGAAAAGAATTGTTAACATATGTACTTAAATTTTGCTATCTGTACAGTACTTTTATAAATGATGTACTAGTTTAAAAAATGAACCAATGTGTGTTAATACACTGTAAAATGTTCTGAGCACACTAAGAATAGATGCTTCATTAGGTGGGAATCATAAAAAGAAACTGGAAGACTCTGAACATAAATGAACCTTCAACATCCAGTGAGGTTAAGTAAATGTGTATTTTAGGCCAAGAAATTGGTTTGAATTACAAGCCAAAAAAAAGATTATGACCAATTATAATCTCCCAAAACAGATATTCTGCAAGTAAAGTTGCAACATTGAATACCTACCATGTACTATTGTCAAAAGATGTAAGATAAATAAGACCTAATCCCTGCCCTTAAGTAACTCATAAATCTAGTAATGACATTGCAATATCACTGCTGGAAATTAGATCCTTTAAATTTCTTCTCTGACCTGGGAGTTTGGTCTTGGGCTTGCTATTTATTTTCTTTCTACCTCCCAGAGTTTGGCAGACAGTAGGAGGCCCTCTTTGAATCCTGCTAATGTAATATCCTTTGAAGATAAAGGAAGTAAGAAGATTAGGGTAGGAAATTCTTTTATTGTCTTGATCTTCCCAGCTTAGGACCTATGTCAGGCAGAACAAGCCCCACTGTTGATGAGATATTGGCAGACAAGCCGATCTGAGGCTTCGCAATTTCCCAAAGATGGTCTTCTAGGCTGAAGATTCACAATGAAGAAAGATTTATTGTCCCAAGAAATTAGGGGGATGGGACAGAGAATGAATGGCACTGGAGTTGGAGTTGTATTATTCCTCAACACTCCCATGCTTTGATCTGAACATTCAGTTCTCAAAGGCACTATTAGGAATTCCTGCATGAAGAAATCAGCCTGACTGGAGAGACTGTCTGGGGAGAGAGAATGAGCTGTGGAGTTCAGGGAGAAAGAAACTAGGTATCAGCAGTCAGGTCTTGATGAGCTCTTGCTAGTTATAAATCTATTAATAGGCTCATATATACCATCCCCACGTTGAAACATTCCTATCACCATTTTCAGAAAAGCTGGGAAATCCTCATCTTCTTTGGGGAATCTAATGTGCCTGAAACACCAAGAGGTAACTGACATATTCCTCTGAGCCAAAAGGCTCATTCTAGACACACTCTGTCAGGCCAGGGTAGCTGCTCTGAACATGGCCAAGTTGTGTAGGTTTCATGATTAAACTTTCACGTTCAAGTTATTATTCCTTGTTCCATAGCCACAGACAAAGCACTATGTACAAGTGATCACAAGAGTCCTGGGCGAGAGAGAGTTGTTTCCATCCAAATCCCATGGATAAGAAAGCTAATCATACGCCTGCTAAAGAGGTAGAGATTAGAGATGTTGTCTTTGTGCAGAGTTTTGATAAAGATTGTGAGACACTCAGGTAGCTGTGGCCTCTTTTCTATTTGTCTTTGGTTTTCATCAGTTTGACTATGTTGTGTCTGGGTGTGAATCTCTCTGTGTTTATTCTACTTAGGGTTCATTTAGCATCTTAGGTATGTAGATTAATGATTTTTATCAATTTAGGGAAATTGCCCCGTGATTTCTTCAAATATTTTTTCTGCTCCTTTCTCTTTTCCTTCTGGCACTCTCATATGTAATGAGAGTTTGTTAATACTCATGTTATTGTCCCATAGGTCTCTGAGGTTCTGTTCATTTCTCTCCAATTACTATTGGAGAGAAGCATTTTTTTCTCTGTTCTTTAGGTTGAATAATTTTTGTTGACTTATCTTCAAATTCAACTAATTCTTCTGCCAGCTCAAATATTCCATTGATCCCTCTAGTGAATTTTTCATTTCAGTTATTATACTTTTTAAATCCAGGCTTTCTATTTGGTTGTTTTTTATAATTTCTATTTCCTTATTGAAAAATATTTTTATTCATTGTTGGCATAATTTAATTTAATTCTTTAAACATGCTTTCCATTAGTTCGTTGAGTATGCTTGTAATAGCTGCTTTGAAATCTTTGTCTGCTAAATCCAATATCTAGGATCACAGTTTCTATTGACTGTATTGACTGATTTTTTTTCTGTGTGGTTCATACTTTCTTATTTCTTTACATATCTCATAACTTTTTATTGAAAACTGGACATTTTAGATAATATATTATAGCACCTTTGGATTCTGATTCTCCACACCCCTTCCCCAAAAAAGGTTGTTATTGCCATTTTTGTTCATTGATTTGTTTTGTAACTTTTCTGGTTAAATCTGTGAAATCTGCCTCTTCTAGGGTGTGTAACATCTGATGTCTCTGCTCAGGGTATTCTGCCTGCCTGCCTGCCTGCCTTCCTTCCTTCCTCCCTCCCTCCCTCCCTTCCTTCCTTCCTTCCTCCCTCCCTTCCTTCCTTCCTTCCTCCCTCCCTTCCTTCCTTCCTTCCTCCCTTCCTTACCTTCCTTTCTTACCTTTCTTTCTTTCCTTTCTTTTCTTTTAAAAAATAATTCTCATTTTAATCTTTAAGCCCATTGTCCTGGGATCACCCTTGGGTATGCCTAATGTAGTAGCCATCCAATTATTGAACAGAAACTGTGCTCAAATACTTTTAGCCAGTAAGGCTTTTGTCCTTTCTTATCTAATTAATCTGTGTGGATAAGAAAGTGCATTATAAATTCAGGCCACTTTAAAATATGCCCCAGCTTTTATTTTCGGCTGGGCTTTTTCCAGTCTCCACTGCACATGCATGCTGCCTCAGCCAAGAATATGTATTTTTGGAGCCACAATTGCCAACTCCAGCTCTATTAGCCATGCATCACCTGATATCCATCACTTCTACTAAAAAGGTCACTGAATTTTGCTACTTCTCCAAATCTAGTGATCCTTCATCAATTGTGACAGTGAAGCTTCTGGTCTTGATGGTGTACTCTTCCTTGGAAGAACCTCTGTGTTGATGGGGGCAGAAATGGGACATTTCTCAGGCAAGAACACTACAGACTCCCACCATTCTTACCCAAAGTTCATCAGTTTTTCAAGTATAAGTGCTTTTCAGATTGCTGTACACTTTTGATTGATTTCCAGAGAGCTGAAATTGTGGCTTTTGTCAATTTTACCTAGTTTTACAGTTGCTTTTTGAGGAAAGTGTTTGTTGACCTTCTTATACAGCCACAGTCAAAAGTCCTTCCCCATCCTCTTTTCTGAAGGATGACAAGAACACTCCATTACTGAAAATGATTCATTACAATTCTTCCTGGAATCAAAAATAGGTGCTATAGATGTCAGTGAATTCTGGTTTTTGTCATTCTGTGGCCTTTGAAGATTTCTCCAACCACCCCAGAGCCACTCCTAGGGGTCAAGTTCAGTGATGACCATATTCTTGTTTGTTTCTGGGACTTCCAACAGAGAAGGAATTAATGATAAAATGAGCACAAAAAAATAAAACCAGTACAGCTAAATAGTTGAAATATGACTTTGGAATCAGCTAGATCTGGGCTCAGATCTTGACTCCTGAACTTACATAGCTGTAACTTTAGGCAAGGAATCTAGAGTTTCTGAGCTTTGACAATTTCATCTGAAAAATAGGTTCACAATAGTATTTACCTCACAGTGTCTGTGGATCAAGTGACGTAAGATATGTGAAATGCCTACTGTTGAGCCCACAATACAGAGGCCTGGTGCTTAGTAGGTACCTATTATCTCATTACCAGCTACGGCTGAAAACCAGCACGTGCAAGCCTGAGTGTGATGACTATGTGGTGAAAGGACAAGAGGAAGTATTGAAAATTTTGGGGTATCCGCTATCCTCTATCTGCCTGTGTTAATTTAGATGAGATGGTTCCCATCTCTAGGCCTCTTTTGCCAAATGAGGGGATCACATCAAATCATTTCTGAGACTCCTTCAAGCTCTAATATTAATAGAGTCTATGAATTCTTCCCTCTGGCCCAATTCAGAACACCATTCATTTGAAATTTATCATATGCCATTTCCAAATATCTACCCAGCCTTATTAAGTCCTATGGGCAGGGGTTATTTTGTTTACTTTTCTTATATTCTAAACCATTAGACATTCCATTGGAGTTTTGAATGTGATAATCCCACCCTTCTACACTCCAAGTTCTGAACCATTAAGAAATAGATAGAGGAGGCAAATAGGGATCCAAATATTAGCTTTTGCCCCTTGCTTCACAGGTATAAGCTGGATTGGTACATAGGGTTTCCCATCCATTCTCTAGTGAACTGAACTTTCTCACTCACTCAACATGGAACAGCCAGACTCCTGCAAGCCTCACACTCAGGAGCATCGACTTCCTCCATGTGCTTGCTGCAGGAAAAGCAGAGAGAAAGCAAGCACACTAAGTGGCTAATGGCACAGAGTGAGAGAGATACACACACTCAAGGGCAGTGCTAACTGCTGATCAAAGATTCCCGCTTGCCTTCTTCCTGGATATCACCAATCAGACAAGTCACTGTTTGCCCTGTGCGTATGCTAGAAGTGATCTTCTCATTGCTGGTTCCCCTTTTGGAGAGAAGTGGGAAGATCTCTACACTACTGGAAATGAGAGGAATAAGTATTCCTCTTTGCACAAGGCAAGTGTCTAGTAAATATTAATCAACTCCTGTGGTCTACGTTTACATGAAGAAAGTATGCTTGTCATTCTTTGCCACACCAGAAAGTTTATTCATGTTATTAGGATGTTTAATTTAAATTATTTATTTATACAGGGTCGCACATAATGATTAGAACCCCTCTCCTCCTGAACAGAACAGTCCCCAGAGAGCCTTGAGCTATGTGAGATGGAGTCAAGTCTGAAAGAGACTGAAGGTGAATAACTGATATCACATCTAAGCATAGATGGAGCTTCAGAAAGCAGTTCACATCTACGGCAAATAGCATGGGATGGGTAGTGAACATGTGTGCTTCTCTCTGCTTAGCCACTAAGTCTGTTATTTACAAACATTTTTTTAGCAGTACAATCCTCTTTCTAAATGAAATCTTAGATATAACTTCAATACAAAATAAAAAACTAAACAGTTAAAAAATGACCTGTTTTTTTTTGAAGCTGAGGTATGGTTCTGATAACATTCTCTGCCTGGGTCTGCCTCTGGCACCAGGGAGCAAGTGACTTACCGGCAGAGATCGGAGGAAACTAGACTTCCAGGCCAGGGTTCTTTCTACCTCATTATCTGTTGAAACATTTGGGGATGAGATTCCGGCCTTATGTTCATCAACACAGAAATAGCTCACCAGAAGACAGCACAGATGTCTGAAAGTTGCATGGTCTTTGTGGATCTCCCTGAGGAATAATGAAATCTAGAGTCCTGAGTTCCAGTTTTGGTTTCAGCCCTAACTAACACGTTTTTTAACCTCATATCTCACTTTTCTCATCTATAAAATGGGGATAAGGGTAAAATAATATCATGTGAAATAGGTGATTTTTCTCATTGCTCAATAAATGATGATGGTAGTAATAATTATCATTGTATCATTGTTGTTGTTATTGTTGTAAAACAGCAAGATTCAAGTTTAAAACGGTGGTTCTCAACCATAGCTGGTGTATGGGTTGAATTCTGTCCTCCAAAAGTATATGTTGAAGCCCTAAACCCCAATACTCATGAATGTGACCTTATATGGAAATAGGGTGTTTATAGATGTAATACAGTTAAGTTGAAGTTATAATGGCAAATCAAAACCACAATGAGATATCACCTCACACCTGTTAGGATGGCTATTATAAAAAAAAAAAAAAACCCCACAAGATAACAGGTGTTGGTGAGGATATGAAGAAATTTGAACCCTTAGACAGTGTTGGTGGGAATGTAAAATGGTGCAGCCACTATGGAAAACAATATGGCAGTCCCTCAAAAAATTAAAAATAGAATTACCATATGATCCAGCAATCTCACTTCTCAGTATACATCTCAAAATAATTGAAATTTGGATCTCAAAGAGATATATACACTCCCATGTCCGTTATAGCATTATTCTCAATGTCAAGATATGGAAACAATATAGGCAAAGATTTGAGTGATGCATCTACAAGCCAAGAAACACCAAGGATTGTCAGCAACTGTCAGAAGCAAGGATGGATCCTCCCCTAGAGACTTCAGAGAGAGAATGGCCCTGCTGACACCTTGATTTTGGATTTCTATCACCTAGAACTCTAAAAGAATAAATTTCTGTTGTTTTAAGCCTCCCAGTTCGTGGTAACCTATTATGGCAGACTTGGGAAACTGATATAGTTGGATAGCAAAATCACCTGGGAGCTTTTTGAAAGTGTGCGTGCTTGAGCCTCATCCAAGGAGTTTTTTGTTCATGAGATCTAAGAAGAGCTAGAAAATCTATATTTCTTCTCACAGCTCTTCAGATAATTCTGTTGCACAACCAGAACTGAGAACCACTAGTATGTAATACCATTGGCATTTATATAAAAGCATGTATACCTTTCTATAAAAGTATGAATATCTAAAATTGACATTGAAATGATTCAGAATGGGAAAGCATCTTGTTCCCTTTTCTCACCCCCAACGACCATGGTGTAGCATGACATGATAGACAGTGCTTATTAAAAGAAATGTCTATTGTGCCAAGAACTGTGTTTAGTCTCAGGGTCTCTGCTAAGTAGTTTACACAGGCTATCTCATTTAATCTTGATGACAACACCATGAGAAAGATTCTATTATTCTATTATTATTTCCTGTTTTAAGATATCAAGATTCAGAGAGAAGTAATTTTCCCAAGATAACACAGCCTAGTAAATGGGCAGAGCAGGAATTTAAACCCAAACAGTCAAACTCAAAAAGTGGGTCTCTCTGGAACACTATTCCAATATTCCTTAAAATATAGAATCTGCTTGTAAAAGTTACACACGATTGGGCCGGCCCCGTGGCTTAGCAGTTAAGGGCGCGCACTCAGCTGCTGGCGGCCCGGGTTCGGATCCCGGGCGCGCACCGACGCACTGCTTCTCTGGCCATGCTGAGGCCGTGTCCCACATACAGCAACTAGAAGGATGTGCAACTATGATATGCAACTATCTACTGCGGCTTTGGGGGAAAAATAAATAAATAAAATTAAAAAAAAAAAAAGTTACACACGATTATTTAGATCTGTTTAGATCTACGAAGGCCTGATATTAAAAAACATAGTGACATAGGTATTCTCTTTTGTATTCTCTTCCATTCCTTCTGAATACTTGAATGAGAAAGACTCAGTTTGGTTCTAGTGTGTCTCTAACTCCTGTATTACATTAGCTAGTCTTATTCAACAAAGGAATAGATCTCAGGTTCAGAGCCATCAGCAGGCAAAAGGCCTCAGCAATAAATAATAGGAATTTATTTTTGCTGTGCTTAGTTTTACAGTTTCTGTTTATTTATGGCAGTTAATACTTGTTTTTCATATGTAATAATGATAGTTACTGTTTTAAAAAGACTATTTTTTAGAGCACTTCTAGGTTCATAGCAAAATTGAGAGGAAGGTACAGTGATTTCCCATAAACTTCCTGCCCCCAGATAGCCTCCCCCATTGTCAACATCCGGCACCAGAGTGGTACATTTGTCATAATTGATGAACCTACATTGACACATCATAATCACCCAAAGTCCATAGTTTACATCCTTCTTGGTGTTGTGCATTCTATGGATTTGGACAAATGTATAATGATAAATCTATCATTATAGTATCATACAAACTATCTTCACTGCCCTAAAAATCCTCTGTACTCCACCGATTCATTCCTCTTCCCCCACCTCAACCCCTGGTAACCAGTCAACTTTTTACTGTTTCCATAGTTTTGTGTTTTCCAGAATGTAGTTGGAATCAAACAGTATGTACCCTTTTTGGATTGACTCTTTTCACTTAGCAATATATATTTAAGGGTCCTCCATGTCTTTTTTGGCTTGATAGCTCATTTGGTTTTTAGCGATGAAAGGTATTCCATCGTCTGTATATACCACAGTTTCTTTATCCACTCACCTACTGATAGACATCTTGGTTACTTCCAAGTTTTGGCAGTTATGAATAAAGCTGCTATAAATATCCATGCATGTTTTTGTATGGATATACATTTTCAACTCTTTTGAGTAAATACCAAGCAGCACAATTGCTGGATCGTGTGGTAAGAGTATGTTTAGTTTTGTAAAAGACCACCAAACTGTCTTCCATAGTGACTGTACCATTTTGCACTCCCAGCAACAATGAATGAGAGTTCCTGTTGCTCCACATCCTCATCAGCATTTGGTGTTGTCAGTGTTCCAAATTTTGGCCATTCTGGTAGGTGTTTAGTGGTATCCCATTGTTATTTTAATTTGTATTTCCCTGATCACATATGATCCACATATATGGAGCCACATATGCTTATTTGTCATCTGTATATCTTCTTAGCAAGATGTCTGTTTAGGACTTTTGCACATTTTTTAATTGGGTTGTTTGTTTTCTTATTGTTGAGTTTTAAGAGTTCTTTGTGTTTTTTGGATAACAGTCCTTTACCAGATGTGTCTTTTGCAAGACATACGTTTTCTCCCAGTCTGTAGCTTGTCTTCTCATTCTCTTGACATTGTCTTTCACAAAGAAGTTTTTAATTTTAATGAAGTTCAATTTATCAATTACTTCTTTCATGGGTAGTGCCTTCGGTATTGTATCTAAAAGTCGTCACCATACCCATGATCATCTGGGTTTTCTCCTATGTTATCTTCTAGGAGTTTTATAATTTTGCATTTTACCTTTAGGTCTGTGATCCATGTTGAGTTAATTTTTGTGGAAGGTGAAATGTCTGTGTGTAGATTCATTTATTTTTCACGTGGATGTCCCACTGTTCCAGGACCATTTGTTGAAAAGACTATCTGTGCTCAATTGTATTGTCTTTGCTCCTTTGTCAAAGGTCAGTTGACTATATTTATGTGAGTCTATTTCTGGGCTCTCTCGTCTGTCGCACTGATCTACTTGTCTAGTCTTTCACCATTATCACACTGTTTTGATTACTGTAGCTTTATAGTAAGTCCTTAGGTCAGGTATGTGTCAGTCTTCCAACTTTTTCAATATTGTGTTGGTTACTCTGGATCTTTTGCCTCTCCATATAAACTATAGAATAAGTTTAGCATATCTACAAAATAACTTCCTGTGATTTTGATTGGGATTGCATTGAATGTATAGATCAAGTTGGGAAGAACTGACATCTTCACAACATTGAGTCTTCCTATCCATGAACATGGAAATTCTCTCCATTTATTTAGTTCTTTGATTTCATTCATCAGAGTTTTATAGTTTTCCTCATATAGATCTTATATGGATTTTGTTAGATTTATACTTAAGTATTTAATTTTGGTATTCTGTTTTTAATTTCAAATTCCACTTGTTCATTGCTGGTATATAGGAAAGCAATTGACTTTATTCTTGTATCTAGCAGCTTTGCTATAATTGCTATTAGTTCCAGGAGGGTTTTTTTTTTTTTCCTTTTTTTGTCACTTCTTTCAGATTTCAGACAATCATGTCATCTACAAACAAAGACAGTTTTATTTCTTCCTTTCCAATCTGTACGCCTTTTATTTCCTTTTCTTGCCTTAGGTAGCACTTTAAGTATGATGTTGAAAATGAGTAGTGAAAGGGGACAGCCTCTCCTTGTTCCCAGTCCTGGAGGGAAATCTTCTAGTTTCTCACTATTAAGTATGGTGTTAGCTGTCCGTTTTTCATAGATTTTTTTAATGAAGTTAAAGAAGTTTCTCTCTATTCCTAGTTTACTGAAAGTTTTTTATCATGTACGCATGTTGAATTTTGTCAAATGCCTTTTCTGCACCTATTGATGTGATCATGTGATTTTTCTTCTTTAGCCTGTTGATATGATGGATTACATTATTTGCTTATAGAATGTTGAACCAGCCTTACATCCTGGGATAAATCCTACTTGGTTGTCATGAAGAATTCCTTTTTATACATTGTTGGATTCAATTTACTAATATTTTGTTAGGGAATTTTTAAATCTACATTCATGAGAGATATTGTTCTGTAGTTCTTTTTCTTGTAATGTCATTGTCTGGTTTTGGTATTAGGTAATGCTGGCCTCATGGTATGAGTTAGGAAGTATTCCCTCTGCTTCTATCTTCTGGAAGACATTATAGAGAACTGAAATTTCTTCCTTAAATGTTTGGTGGAGTTCACCAGTGAACTCATCTGGGCCTGCTGCTTTCTGCTTTAGAAGATTATTAATTATTGATTTAATTACTTTAATAAATATAGGCCTATTCAGATTGTCTATTTCTTCTTGTGTTAATTCTAGCAGATTGTGTCTTTATAGGGATTGGTCCATTTCATTAAGGTTAAAAAATTTGTGGGCATAGAGTTGGTCATGGTATTCCTTTATTATCCTTTTAAAGTCTGTAGGATCTGTAGTGACATCTCCTCTTTCATTTCTGATATTGGTCACTTATGTCCTCTCTCTTTATTTCTTTGTTAGCCTGACTAGAGGTTTATTGATTTTATTGATCTTTTCAAAGAACCAGACTTGGTTTCATTGATTTTCTCTATTATTTTTCTCTTCTCAATTGAAGTTCATTGAATTATACTCTAATTCGTATTATTTCTTCTGCTTATTTGGATTTAATTTGCTCTTTTTTTCCAGTTTCCTATGGTGGAAACTTAGATTATTGACTTTAGAATTTTCTTCTTTTCTAATATATGCATTAAATGCTATAAATTTCCCTGTAAGCACTACTTTCTTTTCATGTCACAAATTTGGATGAGTTGTGTTTTTATTTTCATTTAGTTCAAAATATTTTTAATTTCTCTAAGATTTCTTCTTTGACTCACGTGTGTTTAGAATTATGTTGTTTAATCTTCACATATTTGGGGATTTTCCAGCTATCATTTTATTGTTGATTCCTAGTTTAATTCCACCGTGGGTTCTGAGAGCAGACATTGAATTTCTATTCTTTTAAATTTTTAGGTGTATTCTATGGCCAGAATGTAGTCTCTTTTGGTGAATGTTCCATGTGAGCTTGAGAAGAATGTGTGTTCTGCTGTTGTTGGATGTAGTAGTCTATAGATGTCCATCATATCCTGTAGATTGATAGTGCCAGTTGTTATCAATATGTAATGCTGTAATGCTCTTCTTTATCCCTGGTAATTTTTCTTGCTTTGAAGTTTGTTTTGTTTGAAATTAATAGAGCTACTCTTGATTTCTTTTGATTAGTGTTAGCATGGTATATTTTTCTCTATCTGTTTATGTTTAATCTGTATGTGTCTTTACATATTTAAAGTGGGTTTCTTGCGACAACATGTGATTGGATCTTGTTTTTTGATACACTCTGACAATCTCTGTCTTTTAATTAGTGCATTTAGACAATTGACATTTATTGATTATTCAGGCCAATAATCAAGTTGATTATTCCTAGTTGGATTAATGTATACCCTATTTATTACTGTTTTCTATTTGTTGCCCTTGTTCTTTTTTCCTATTTTTGTTTTCTAGTCTTTTTCTGCTTTTTGTGATTTTAATTGAGCATTTTATATGATTCTATTTTCTCCCCTTTCTTAATATATAAATTACAGTTCTTTTTTTAAATATATAAATTATAGTTCTTTTTTACTTTATTTAGCGGTTCCCCTAGAGTTTGCAATATACATCTACAACTAACCCAACTCTACTTTCAAATAACACTATGCCACTTCACGGGTAGTATGAGTACCTTATAATAACAAAATAATCCTAATTCCTCCCTTCATCCCTTGTATTACTGCTGTCATTCATTTCATTATGTATGCTTACACATAAGTGTGTGTGTGGAGATATATATATATATATATATATATGATACATATATAAGCATACATAATTGAATACATTTCTGCTATTATTATTTTGAATAAGCTGTTAATTAAGAACAAGAAAAATAAAGTTTTTATTTTACCTTTATTTATTCCTTCTTCAATGCTCTTCCTTTCTCTCTGTAGATCCAAGTTTCTGACCTATATTATTTTCCTTCTCTCTAAAGAAGGTCTTTTCACATTTCTTGCAAGGCAGTTCTACTGGCCACAATTTCCCTCAATTTTTGTTTGTTTGAGGAAGTCTTTATTTCTCCTTCACTTTTGAAGGAAAATTTAACAAAGTACAGAATTCTAGGTTGATATTTTTCTGTCAATATTTTAAATATTTTACTCCATTCTCTCCTTGCTTGCATGGTTTCTGAAAAGTTGGATGTAATTTTTATCTTTCTTCCTCTATAGGTAAGGTGTTTTTTTCCTCTGGCTTCTTTCAGGATTTTTCTTTATCTTTGATTTTCTGTAGTTTGAAAATGATATGACTAGGTGTAGTTTTTTTGACATTTATCCTTCTCATTATTCTCTGAGCTTCCTTGATCTGTAGTTTGGTATCTGGCATTAATTTGGGCAAAATTCTCAGTCATTATTGTTTCAAATATTTCTTCTATTCATTTCTTCTCCTTCTGGTATTCCCACTATGCATATGTTACACATTTTGTACTTGTCTCACAGTCCTTGGATATCGTGTTCTATTTTTTTAAGTCTTTGTTCTCTTTGTTTTTCAGTTTTGAAGGTATCTATTGAAAAATCCTCAAGCTCACAGATTCTTTCTTCAGTTGTGTCCAGTCTACAAATAAGCTTATCAAAGGCTTTCTTCATTTCTGCTACAGTGTTTTTATTCTCCAGCATTTCTTTTTGTTTCTTTTTCAGGATTTCCATCTCCCTGCTTCTGTTGGCCATATGTTCTTGCATGCTTTCTACTTCATCAATTAAAGCCCTTATCATATTAATCATAATTGTTTAAATTCCTAGTCTGATCATTCCAGTATCCCTGACATATCTGGTACTGACACTTGCTCTGTCTTTTCAAATTGTGTCTTCTGCCTTTTAGTGTGCCTTGTAATATTGTCTTGTTCGCAAGATATGATATACTGGGCAAAAGAAAGTGCCGTAAATTGGCCATTAGTAATGTGGTAGGGAGGTGTGGGGTGAAGAGAAGTGTTCTATAGTCCTATAATCAGGTGTCAGTCTTTTAGTGAGCCTATGCCTCTGGACTGTGAACATTACATGCGTTCCCCAGTTTTTCTCCCCTCTTAGTTGGGACAGGATGACCAGAGTGGACTGGAGTTGGGCATTTTCCTCCTCCCACGTAGAAAGCTAGAGTGGACAGGAGCTGAGTATTTCCCTTCTTTCACATGGAAGGTTAGAACTGGAGTTGGGTATTTCCCTTCCCCTAAGTCGGGTAGGTTCTGATAATACTTCAGCAGGTTAGACTCTGGTTGACTAGTTTCACCTGTGGGCATTCCTTGTTAAGAAGAACAAAGTGCTCTGGTGTATTTGAAGAGAGTTCTTTTTTCCCTCCCCCTGCTAGAATCATGAGAGGATTTTTCTCTGATACTTATTGTGAGAACCTAGTGGAGCTCCAGGAGGTAAAACCCAGAAAGGAGTGGGTCCCCCCTATGACTTGGTCCTCAGCTGTTTTCAGCTCTGAGAGTTGTCAACATTGAGCCTCCAGCCATTTGTCAATTACAGGTCAGGTTTTCCTACCCTGGCACTGGTTCCTGAAGCAGTTTCCACTGATGAGTCTCTGCTCTGGTAAGCTGTGACTCTCTATATTCGCCTGTCTCTCTCTCTCCAATCTTGGGGGCAGGAGTTTGTCCTGTGTCCTCACCTCTCTTATGGGTCCAAGAAGAGTTGATGAGCTTTCAGTCTGTTCAGCTTTTTACTTATTAGGATGGAGTGGTGACTTCCAAGCAACTTACAGGCTTGTAAGAAACAAGAAGTCCTGATAGTTACTTTTTAAATGAATACATAGGTATTTTAAATAGAGAAATTTATTTAAAGAAAAATATAAAGTAAATATTAGTGTCAATAGTAGATGGAAATGGTCCCAAATCTAGAATGTGGTAATGAATGACTAATGTCTGGAAAATGTTGCATTATGCAACATGTGTATATACATTAGACTCTTTTCTGACCACTCTGTTACTCTGCCTCTGCACCAGCATCCCAATCACTGCTCCTGGGGAGAATGTTTAACTGAGAGAAGGCTGACTGTGCTTGTGCTGCCAATTTCCTGTGCTTCCCAAAGAACTTCTGGAGGACACTAAGTAATGGAGGCCACTCAAGAGATCAATATTATGCTAATCAGCATGTGAGATACTTTAGGACACTGATACACTCCACAGGCTAGAAGCAGAGAGAAGAGTCATTTGAGGATCCAGAAACAAGGAAGGCAGGCTTTTAAGTGACGCATAACTGAGTACTTCTCTGAGAACTGTTTCATCCCCCTGCCACACATACACTGTTGTGGATGTTGGAAGCCATATTTGTATTATGACCCCTCCTTCTTAGCTACAGCTTATTGCAGCAGGGGTTGAAAACCAACTCCAGCTGAGCTCAATTAAAAAATCTCTTTCATGGAAATTTAGAATTAAAACAAGAGGTACTATTCAATTTTCATCGTATCTTGAACTAGATGGATATATAAACTAACAAGCTATGCTACGATCAATTCCTGCTATATGCATAGGAGAACAGAGGAATTTAGTCCACTGAAAGGGAGATGAATAACACAGGGACTTAGCAAGGAAAGGGGATGGAAGGCTCTGTAGTCTCATAGAGCCAGACAGAGCAGTTAATGGTTAACAGTCTCTGTTTCTAGTCAGTTCCAGTTATCAGTTGCTGTACAGCAGATTAACCCAAAACTTAGTGCCTTAAACAACAATTATTTTATTATATCTCATGATTTTGAGGGTTAGGAATTAGCACAGAGCTTGGTTGGGGGCGGGTCTCCTGCTTCATATGTCATTGACTGAAGTTACTCACTGGTATTCAGCTGGCAGAAGGACTGGTCTAGAGGGTCCATAATGGCTCCACTCATATGTCTGGTGCCTCGGTGAGTTGGCAGGAAGACCGGGTTCAGCTGGAACTGCCAGCCTGACTGACCATCTACATGTGACCTCTGCAGCAGGGTGCTCAGACGAGTCGGACTTCTTTCAGAGTGGATCAGGATTCTCCTGGAAAGAGTTCTGAGAGAGAGGAAGTAAAAGCTGCCAATCTCATAACGTCCCAGTCTGGAAACTGGTATTGCGTTCTCTTCTGCCCCTGTTCTACTAGTCAAAAAATTCAATAAGTCCAGTTCAGATTCAAGGGGAGGAAAATTAGACTTGACCTCTCAATGATAAGAGTAGAAAGCAAGTTGCAGCCCTCCTTCATCCTTCCTAATGGTGGGCTGCACTTGGGTTCCCTGAGAATGTTCTATGCCTCCACAGGACGTAGCTCATTTTGGGTAGGCTAGTTTGAGCTACTTTTAGCTATTTGTAGTTATCATATCAAGGAATAACTTACAAGGACAATGCTTTGTATTTGATTGGCCCTCAAAAACTCTTTGAATGTAGCTCATTGAATGAAAAACCGGGGAGTCAGTAGAAAACGAGTTTGTGAGTTTAGGCTCTGCTACGAGAAAGACCAAGGTTCAAATGCTGACTTTACAACTTCCTAGTTTTGTGACCTCAGACCTTTTCTCAGCTTCAGCTTCCTTATATGCAAAGGGGAAAGAATAACAGTGCCTATCTCATTCAGCGATGGCAAGGAGTCAAGTCAGAGTATAAACATAAAACTCTTAACATAGTGCCAAGCACACAGTAAGCACCCAATGAATGTTGCTATTATTTTTATTAATTGTTATTGTCAGAGTTTCAAGTCAAAGAAATATAAAAGAAGGGTCGTACACTCAAGGAATATACAACCTAGCTGGGAGACAGGATATTTCTAGTAATAGAGAATAGCATTACAGCTGGCTAACATTAAATTAAAATGAGAATGGTACAGATAGCAAGTTCCTATAGGTCATTAGAGTAAAAGAAAATGTTATAAATTGGGCAATCAGAAAAGGTTCCAAAGCGGAGGTCAGCTTGGGAACAGACTATAAAGTATGCACTAAGATTAGGCAAGAGTAAAGGTGAAGGGAGAAAATTTCAGGCAGGTAGAATAGCAGAAGAAAAGATTGCTGGGTAAAAATGTGCTTGAGGTTTTCAGGAACACTTACTGGACCAGTGCAGCTATAAATCTTATAGGAGGAAAGATGGAAAGAAGGTAGGTATTTAATGGAGTGAGAGCCTTGAATGCCAAGTTAGGGAATTTGAATTTGTAACTTAAGACTGAGAAATTCTTTGGACAGTTTTCAGATAGTGTTAAGTAACAGTATATTAATCTTCTAATAGCATATAGATTTGAGTGAAGAGAGAGAAATTAAAAAGGGGAGACTGTTAACCTCTGGACCTAATATAGATAAATGTGAGCAATAATGGAAGCCAGATAGTGATAGCAGGAAATGAATGGATGGTAGGCATCTAGGAGACATCCTACAGACAATATTGACAGGGCTGACAGAAATTGTGACTGCCTAGATGTGAGAAAAATAAAGGAGTTGATGATGCCACCCGGGTATCAATTCTGAATAAGACAAACAATTATTGCTTCATTGACACAAATGGCAAAGTCTGAGAAGGTGGTTAGTTTGGAACAAAAGGGAAAATGGAGGGAAGAGATAGAAGCCTTGGATAGAAGGACAAAGAAAGAATGAGAGGACAGAAGAAATTAATAAAGTACAAGACATCATTGTTGCTTCAACCTTCAAAGGAGAAAATATATACTAGAAACCATGAATCATTCAGCCTAGAAGCTTAGGCATTTTAACACTTGAGTTAGTGCTTTGGAAGTAATAAGTCATGTGGGAGACAATTTATAATCCCTAATCCCTCAGACCTTCTGTTGTGATTTTCAGAAGCACTTAACTAGAAGCTAGGCATTAAAATCACAAGTTGAGGTATGAAACAAGTGTTTCTTCCCCTAGCCCTCTCCCCACATTTATTCACACACAAGTATTGAGATCAATTGATATAAAAGGAGTCTGATGCATAAATTCTTTTATTGCAGTTATGCGTTACTAGGTCCCCTCAGCATTCTGTGTGTGTGTGTGTGTGTGTGTGTACGTGAGTGTGACAAAAATATTCTCAGAGGGACCCTTTTAATCTTTCATAGGCAAGTGCTCCAAGACACAGTGGGGCTCCGCATTATTACCTCAATCCAGCGGTGGTTCTTCCAGACACAGTACTGCCTGTCTGCCTCTGTGCTTCCAAATGTATTTCTTGGCTGGGGGCAAGCAGACTGCTCTTTACTTCACCCAGCATCACAAACAGTCCAACCAGATGGGCAGGACAGTCACTCCATAACTCACAGAGGGTGGAAGGAATTACCAAGCCCACAAATGCAATCTGAGGATCATTGTTTTAGATAACCACTGGTCTCAGAGGTAACCACTAACATTCATTCCAAGGTGGAAAGGGTTCCTAACTTGTCTTCCCATCTCCAATTTATCTTCTGCACTGTCTTAGTTTGTTCAGGCTGCTAAAACAAAATACCACGCACTGGGTAGCTTGTAAACAACAGAAATTTATTGCTCACAGTTCGACAGGCTGGGAAGTCCAAGATCTAGGTGCCAGCATAGTCGCCTTCTGATGAAGGCCCTCTTCCTGCTTCCTAGGCAGCTTCTTCTCTCCGTGTCCTCACGTGGTGAAAGGGGCAAGAGATCTCTCTGGGTCTCTCTTATGACTCTTTCATCAGGCACTGATCTCATTCATGAAGGCTCTGCCCACATGATTTAAGAAACTTCCAAAGGCCCCACTTCCTAATACTCTCATCTTTGGGGGTTAGAATTTCAACATATGAATTTTGGGAGGACACAAACATTCAGACCGTAGCACGCATTGTTACCAAACTCGCCTCTCAGAGAATAGCTGGAGCCATGACTTTCTCTTACACAAGTAGGTTATTTTATAGATAAATGATCTTACTCCTTTCTAGATAATGCCCCAGCAACCATTGCCCTTCCTAATGACCTCCTTATATCCATTTGGAGGATTCCTTTTCCATTGTATATTGCCTTGGCAGAAGGAGATTTTCCAGAACCCCACCCCCTCTAACCACAGTAGCACAATATTTCTTCTACCTGCTATCTAGACCAGCTAGGGGCTGTCAGGAGACCCAAGAGTGGCCAATCAGAAGACCTCTCCCTGGACCTTGAATCTTGACCTACCACCAATAGCAGAGGCAGCAATGACCATGACAAGTCCTTCCTGACCAGGCTCTTCTGGCAACCGGATAGCCTTGGTTCCCTGTTTTCTTCTTCTTTTTCTTTTGTCTCTTCCTGTTTTCAGTGGCACCAAGGAGGTATCCCCACTTGGAGTGGGCACACTCCATTTCAGATACTCAGGGTCCCCAAATTCCCTGATCATATGGCCTCAGTCTGCATCCAAGACTTCTCCATATTTGTACTCCTGGGGGTGGACTATAATGCCACTGGTGGGCACACCCCAGGACCTAAGGTTGTCCGAGGAATGACTTATTGGTTTGGGGTATCCACATGTGCACTGGCAAGGCCCTTCCTAGGGCCTGTGAGTGGGTGAGAAGAGAGGAACGAGAGGTTCCTTTGGGAAACCTGAAAGAGCAATACAAGCAGGGGCCGGGGGTGGCTGAGGGCACTTTGTGGGCAGAGGTTGCCCAGTTTGAACTGTGTAGGGTGAGGAGAAACCATGTGGCTTAGGAAGTATCTCCAACGGGGGGAGAGGGGTTTTCAGTGGGCAAGCAGCTGCACATGAGAACAAAAAGTCCCCCAGAACACCTCAAAGAGGAAAAAAACATGGGAGCTTATCTTATGGATTCCTGAGCTGTCAGAAGAGGAGACTGAGGGAGGGAGCCAGCAAGCCAGGGAGAAATTCTTCTCTGTCACCTCTCTGCATTCCTGCCTGCCTCTGGAGTGTCTTCCTGTCCCCAGGGCAAAAGTGCAGGCTATCCACAGTTATTTGGAAGTAACCGTTGTTATGCATCTATTTTTTGTGGTTGTTATGAAGACATTTGTCAAGGGGAAAGGATAGAACATATTTCATGCAATAGTTTGTTAGTTTGATTTATAACTCATAAATATTTAAACATATAGTATATGGGCCTCCATTTGTCTCTTGCCCTGACCCCACAAACCTTCCTACTTGCCCTTCTCCAGCTTTATCTTTGGGCTTCTCATTGATTCTATGAGCCCCAGATATCTTTCCAACAATCCCTTTTTGCTACTGCATTGGGGTCAGCTTCTGTGTTTGCAACTGGGAAACTCGCAGAAGGTTTGCCTTCATTTGGTCTAATAAACTCCTAAGCCTTATTTCTTTTAAATACAGAAAATATAAAGAAGAAACAAAAATCACCCAAAATTCAATTAATATTTTTGTACAGTCTTTTTCAATATTTCATTTTTGGCAGAGCTGGTATTATAATCACATGGTTTTATAGCTGTCTTTTTCATAGCATAATCATTTCCCCATCATTAAAAATTTTTCAGGAACAGTATTTTTAATGACAGAATCCCATTGTGTGGGTATTTCATAACTTACCTAACAAATCCGTGTGTTTTTTCATTGGTTTAAATGATGCTGAGATTCATATCTTTGGGCACAAATCCTTTTCTACATCTCTTATTTCTTTAAAAATAGATTCCTAAAGGAGGAAATGTACATTTTTAAGATAAGATGATATTAACAGAAGACCCTCAAGCAAGGTTTTACCAATTGCCTTCCAGCCAGTAGAGTCTGAGAATGCCTGACTTCCCCATACCTTCACTATCCAGCTCTTTTTTTACCAAATGCCCTCTGGGACCTTATTGTCTGCATATTCTAATCCCAAGATTGTGCCCCCTACATATCCAGACACACTCGCTGCCATACCTCTCTTCACCCTCAAGGTAAAAGAATTGCCATGATAGGGTTTAAGAACAAAGTGGAAAGAATGGAGGAGACGAAGAGATTGTGAATTGAACTAAAGGGACATGGAAATCTCTGCTTGCCTTTATCCCTTTTGGTATTGTTTAATTCTTTTAGTCCTGTGAGGTTAGAGACCCAGATCCTCTTTCTAGAAGTCTAAAAGATTTCTTCCTCTCAGCTTGGAAAGCCAACAGGAAACAGGGTGATACTGAAGGGAACACTTAGGCCAGCCACTAATCTAGGTGAAAGACACTTTAGTGGGTCACATTTGTTTCAGGCAGATGTATAAAATACAAAGGAGTTGAACCAGAGCCTGAGAAGTATTAATAAAGAGTGAGTATTCGCCTGAATTAACTTCTGAATATCTCCCTCTATGGATGAGGGAGATAGGGTGACAAGGTTAGTAGGGGCTGTGCTCGACAGATGGTCATGCATTTGATGATTTGGAATCTCACCATCAGAGACCTAACATTATTAACTTTTATTTCAGATTCATATCTAACAGGCATTTGCCACAATGCAAATTAGTCAGGTGGAGTTTGAAATCTAGTTATCTGGTTAACTGGTAGAAAATAGAGCAAAATGATGCCTTTCACAGAGATCTCAGCAAGAACAAAGAAATGTCAAATAAATCTGCTGATACAGCTGGAAGCATCCCAGAGTCTGGGGTTGGAGGGAACCAAGTGGTTTTCTAGAATGGTCTAGTGTGGGAAAAGTCAAGAGGTCAAATGTAGGTTGTACGGAAAAGAGGAGCAACCTGGGAAAATCAAATCTGCCTGACTTAGGAGGCTGAAAATGGAAGAGAATTCCCATGACGGCTGGGACAAAGTAAGAAGCCAGAGGAATGCACAGAAGTGAAGAGAGAGTTTTCATGACAATAACCAGTCGAGTGCCCATTTTTATGGAGTGTGGACTACCTAGAAGTTGGGTTCACTGGGCTGGCTTAAGAGTACTGCTTTGCAGCAGACATACCTTTGGATTCCTCTCCACAAGACTATTAATGTGTCTTATAATAATGGAGCCATACTACCAAAATAGAGTGGAACAATTTCTTCAGACAAACAACATACTTTATAATGCTGCACTCTCCCCACCCACCCAGGTCCCATTTACCGCAGGAATTTCATTGTTAAAGGCATATGGTTCAAAATCCCAGCTATGCATTTTGAGACCATTTCGGTTTACCTCTCTCACCCTTTTACCTCAAACTTTTTTTTTGTTACCTCAAACTTTTTATGGCTCTGATGAGGACCCAGATTTACTTTGTATATAAAAATCTACGGGGCCGGCCCAGTGGTGCAAGTGGTTAAGTGTGTGTACTCCGCTGCAGCAGCCAGGGGTTCGCCGGTTCGGATCCCGGGTGCGCATCGACTCATGGCTTGGAAGGTATGCTGTGGCAGCGTCCCGTATAAAGTGGAGGAAGATAGGCACGGATGTTAGCCCAGGGCCAGTCTTCCTCAGCAAAAAAAAAAAAGAGGAGGATTGGCAAATGTTAGCTCAGGGCAGATCTTCTTCACAAAACAAAACAAAACAAACAAACAAAGAAACTAGACAACCTGGGGTCTTTAAAAGTGAAATATCAATTTTTATTTCAAATATCTGAGATAGACGGAAAAATCCTGACTTGCTGTTTACTATGAATACCAGAAAGATTACGTGTATATCACTTTGGAAAAGATAAACACTCTGGAAATGCCTCTCCTCCTGTTGCGCCCTGGGGTGAAAGGATTTCTGTGGTCCATGTAAACCAGAAATAGTCTCTACTCTTTTGACAAGGGCTTAAGTTACCACCATACTTTCTCTAGTTCAAATTCTCTTGTCTTTTCTAAGTTATCTCGGTACTCTCAGGAAGCCAAAATTTCTAGGAGAGAATGCTCCAAATCATAACACAGATCAATGCGAGAAAACTGATTACACTGAATTAAAGTAAGTTTGCCACCAGCTCTGAATTAAATGTTAGAAGGTATCAGGCCCCATGTTTATTTGGTCTCTTTCCTAAAGAAGACAGATGGTGGAGGGGCTGCCTGGCCTTAGAGAAGGAAGCAGAATTCAGCCCTTCCCTAAGGATGGGTAGATTTGAAGACCCTGGTTTCAGAAAATGTATGTTCTGTCATAGAGAAACATGAAAAGTACACGTAGACTCTCAGCATTTGTGAATGTTCCGGTTCCAAGTTTCCAAGTTGAGGAGGGAAAGGGACAGTGGAGGTGCTAGAAAAAAGTCAGTTATGTCCCCTCAATGCACATTGGATTTGGAGGCTAATCTTGGAAACTGCATTTGTCTTTATTCTTCTTGACTTAAATTAATGGGATGAAAACAGCTTCAGAATACATCATTTCTTTACCAATTTCACGTAACCGAAAACCCTTTCTTAAGGAGAGCTGACCTTCAACACTCTAGCAAATGTGTTTGTTCTCTTAATTTCACCGCAAGCAGATAACCTGTCCAATGTCACTCGCCAAATCTGACATAGGACAGTGAGCGTTGAATTAGCCCTGCGTTAGGTCTAGAGTAGACAAAACCATCACTAGAGGGAAAGTAGTTTTCTAGAAGTGTACACTCAATAGGATTTGAGATTTCCTGTCTCTCTATGAAATGTTTTCAGGATAGGGAGCAATACAAAGGATGTCTTTGGTTAAGGTTTTGTTTGTTTAAGTTACCTTGAGGTTCATCAACAAAGATGATGACAGAAAAAGAGCATGGCATTTGGATTCAGACAGCCCTAGATCAAGTACTGGTCCCATCACCTAGCAGGATATTCTTAGCCAAGTTACTAAAGACAATGTTTCCCAAACCTGATCTCACACATCAGAATCACTTGCGTTCCAGTCAAAGAATCTGTTTTTTAAACAAGTGCTTCGGATGATGCTGATGCACAACCTGGTTTGGGAGCCTCTCACCTAAATTCTCTACAGGTTAGTTTCCTCATCCACGAGATGTGATTCAACACCAGCCCCACATGTGAGTATTAAAGGCGATAAAGGATGTGAAACATCTATTTCATTTCCCTGCACTCAATCATATTAGATATTCTCTTTGAACCAATACTGTTGACATGATTTCCTCCAGAAGATTTCAACTTGCTTTTATTTATTTTTTATTTATTTCTTTTTTTTGTTGATGTTTTAATGGTTTCTAACATTGTGAAATTTTGGGTTGTACATTTTTGTTTGTCCATCACCATATATATGACTCCCTTCACCCCTTGTGCCCACCCCCCACCCCCACTGCCCCTGGTAACCATAGTCCAGTTTTCTCTGTCCACGTGTTGGTTTATATTCCACATATGAGTGAGATCATACAGTGTTTGTCTTTCTCTTTCTGGCTTATTTCACTTAACATAATACGCTCCAGGCCCATCCATGTTGCTGCAAATGGGACGATTTTGTCTTTTTTTATGGCTGAGTAGTATTCCATTGTATATATATACCACATTTTCTTAATCCAATCGTCAGTCAAGGGACACTTAGGTTGCTTCCACTTCTTGGCTATGGTGAATAATGCTGCAATGAACATAGGGGTGCATAAGCCTCTTTGGATTGTTGATTTCAGGTGCGTTGGATAGATTCCCAGTAGTGGGATGGCTGGATCATAGGGCATCTCTACTTTTAATTCTTTGAGGAATCTCCATACCGTTTTCCATAGAGGCTGCACCAATTTGCATTCCCACCAGCTGTGTATGAGAGTTCCTGTTTCTCCACATCCTCTCCAACATTTGTTGCTTTTTGTCTTGGTGATTATAGCCATTCTAACGGGCATGAGGTGGTCTCTTAGTGTTGTTTTGATTTGCATTTCCCTGATGATTAGTGATGTTGAGCATCTTTTCATGTGCCTATTGGCCATCTGTATATCTTCCTTGGAGAAGTGTCTCTTCATTTCCTCTGCCCATTTTTTGATCGGGTTGTTTGTTTTTTTGTTGTTCAGTTGTGTGAGTTCTTTATATATTATGGAGATGAAACCCTTGTCAGATGTATGTTTTGCAAATATTCTCTCCCAGCTGGTTGGTTGTCTGTTCATCTTGATTCTGGTTTCATTTGTCTTATAAAAGCTCTTTAATCTGATAAAGTCCCACTTGTTTATTTTTTCTTTAGTTTCCCTAGTCTGGGTAGGCATGTCATCCGAAAAGATTCCTTTAAAACCAATGTCAAATAGTGTGTTGCCTATATTTTCTTCTATGAGTTTTATAGTTTCAGGTCTCACCTTCAGGTCTTTGATCCATTTTGAGTTAATTTTTGTGTATGGCGATAGCACATGGTCCACTTTCATTCTTTTGCATGTGGCTGTCCAATTTTCCCAACACCATTTATTGAAGAGACTTTCCTTTCTCCATTGCATGTTCTTAGCACCTTTGTCGAAAATTAGCTGTCCGTATATGTGTGGTTTTATTTCTGGGCTTTCAATTCTGTTCCATTGATCTGTGTGTCTGTTTCTGTACCAGTACCATTCTGTTTTGATTCCTATTCCTTCGTAGTATGTTTTGAAGTCAGGGATTGTGATGTCTCCTGCTTTGTTCTTTTTTCTTAGGATTTCTTTAGCTATTTGGGATCTTTTGTTGCCCCATATAAATTTTAGTATTCTTTTTTCTACGTCTGTGAAGAATGTCATTGGGATTCTGATTGGGATTGCATTGAATCTGTAGATTGCTTTAGGTAATATAGACATTTTAACTATGTTTATTCTTCCAATCCACGTGCATGGGATATCTTTCCATTTCTTTATGTCATCATGGATTTCTTTCCATAATGTCTTGTAGTTCTCATTGTATAGGTCCTTCACCTCCTTGGTAAGATTTATTCCTAGGTATTTTATTCTTTTTGATGCAATTGTAAATGGTATTATCTTTTTGAGCTCTCTTTCTGTTAGTTCATTATTAGCATACAGAAATGCAACTGATTTTTGTAGATTGATTTTGTACCCTGCAACTTTGCTGTAGTTGTTGATTGTTTCTAATAGTTTTCCAACAGATTCTTTAGGGTTTTCTGTATACACAATCATGTCATCTGCAAATAGTGAGAGTTTCACTTCTTCGTTACCTATTTGGATTCCTTTTATTCCTTTTTCTTGCCTAATTGCTCTGGCCAAAACCTCCAGCACTATGTTGAACAGGAGTGGTGAGAGTGGGCAGCCCTGCCTCGTTCCTGTTCTCAGAGGAATGGCTTTCAGTCTTTCCCCGTTGAGTATGATGTTGGCTGTGGGTTTCTCATATATGGCCTTTATTATGTTGAGGTACTTTCCTTCTATTCCCATTTTGTTGAGAGTTTTTATCATAAATGGATGTTGTATCTTGTCAAATGCCTTCTCTGCGTCTATTGAGATGATCATGTGGTTTTTATTCTTTGTTTTGTTGATGTGATGTATCACGTTGATTGATTTGCAGATGTTGAACCATCCCTGCGTCCCTCAACTTGCTTTTAGGAGGCAACCTGTTTATTTTAACTACCATGTATCTATTATTTCTTTACCACAAAAGATAATTACAGCAGTATTACCTCTAAAGGAACCCAACAAATCACAAACAAAATATCTCCCATCAGGGAGGCAAAAGGATAAAGTCGGAGAAATGCTTTTCTTCTTTTGAACCAAAGATTTAACTCTGCAAAATCAGTAAAAAATGGATTTGAAAGATCAGGGTCAGGTGTCCTTCCTCCATCTTCTTTTCACCTGAAAGCAAGTGGAGATGTGAGAACCACTTGGCGGCAGGTGATCATGCTAATTTTCTCAGCCATTTCCTCAAGGTGTCCTTAAAAGTAGCAATCATCTCTGTTCAAAGCAATTCCCTCCCATTAGATCCATCAGCTCCCCGAATGTTTGACATCTTTTAATAGCTGCTTTCTGTTACCTCAAAAAGCATCGCCTGTGTGGATTCACTTTTTCTCCAGCTTTGTCCACTGTGAAAGCTGCAGCATTACAAAACAACGTCCAAACTCCTACCATGGCAATTTTGGGGGGATAGATGTTCCATGATGATGTCCATATATCTGTATAGCAATTTTTTTTACTTTCAAATAGCTTTCATAGCCTCATCAGATCAGCTCTCACAACACTGGAGGTAGGTAAAGCAAGTATCATTGCTGCCTTTCTACAGATGAGAAAACTGAGGAATCTGAGATACAAGGAGGTCACAGAGCTGATTGAGTGACCCAAATGGAGCCAGAAACACCAGATTCTTAACTGTGTTCTTCAGGACTCCAATTCCCACGGGTGTAAGCAATATTGGCTCTTAGAACCCAGAAGTCCAATGAACGGATATTGTTTTAGGCACAGATGGTTGTAGGAATTCAAATGATACTATCAAGTATCAGCGGCATTGAGTTCCTCTGACTCTCTCTGCATATATCTTTGTGTGCATGTGTATGTGTGTCTGTGTGTGTGTGTTGCTCCCTGTCTTTGTGTGTCTGTGTGTATGTATCTGTGTGATCTGTATGTATGTGTGCCTAAGGTAACTTCTCTTTCTCTATTTTTGTCTCTGTGTTCCTTTTGTCTTTTTCTGCCTTTTTCTATCAGTCTCTCTCCACCCATCTCTCTCTCTCTCTTTCTCCAGATGTTTCTCCCCATCTAGCTCCCTTCTCTCTGTTATCAGCTCTGTTTTCTTCTTTTTAAAGTTTATTCTCAGATTGGTTTGTTCATACAGTAGCAAGATGATCCCTTGAAGTTTCAAGTTTCTATGCTTACGGAAACATGGAGTATAATGGAAATCTCATCTCTCTATCTCTCAAAAGTCAAAACAAACCTCTAAAACTGACTGGTCGACCTCGCTTGGGTCATCACATGGACCACACTGGTGCTCTGATTGGCCAATCTGAGTCACATGCCGGCCCTTTGGGGTGGGGGCGTTTTGATTCAGTCCCGTCAGAATCACTTGGAATGAGGAATAACAGTTCTCTAAAGGAAATTCAGGAGGATCTTGCCAAAAAAGAGAGAAGCGTTGCTGAATAGGCAAAAACAACACATATCCACACAGCCTTCATTTTAGTGCATCATTTATTGCCTCCTGTGTATGGTGTTTTTAAGGATTCTAACTCCTTTAAAGTGAGATCAAAAAGAGGATTCCATATGTTACCTGAAATAATTCCCCACTGTAACTGTAGGGAATCTGCAGGGAAACTGTAATCACTGAGGGGAAAAAGCCACGTAAACAGGCTAAGCTCCCACTTCTTATGGATAACCTCATCGGTAGAGGACATTTATGTGAAAATATGTTTAGCCTTGCAAAAAAATATGACAGAGGAGGAATGCTTACACAAGTCACATCATCTCTGAGCCTCAGTTTCCCCATTTGTCAAATGAGATAATATAAGTCTTAGGGACTTCTGCAGACCGCAAAATCCACTCTGGTTAGTTCAAACAGAAAATGATTTATTACAAGCTTATATCACTGCTGGGAACCATACTGGGCTGCTATTTACCCAGAAACAAGTGCAGTTAGGAGAAATGTCCAGTCACCATATGGGCTGTTCTGTGGAAGCTCTATTGCAGGTGTCACCCGCAACTTGGATCAAAGATGACGGAGATAGAGAGTAGAAGTTGCACCCCAGCTGCCCCAGAAGAGCCTCCACCATTGTGTTTGCAAGAAGATCCAGTCTCAATGTGCATAGCTACCACTTGTTGCTCATTTCTCACATACAAATACAGAAACCATGACACAAACCTGCTGGACATGAGAGGAAGGTCTGGAATTATGCTTTATCTATGGCCTGGATTCTGTGAGCACATGTAGGACAGTAGAGTGTTGGGTCAAAACACATGGGCTTTGGATTCAGGTCAATCTGGGCTCAAAGATGTATGATTTTACTTTAACCTCTTTAAATTCTCCATTTCTACCTGTTAAATAGGAATCCCTGTAAATAGAGATCAAGTGCGCAGAGCACCTGGCATGTAGTACACACTCAGCACAAGGTAGCTAGTAGTGTTTTCTCATGAAACTCAAAAATACATGAAAATATATAATAAACATGCCTTTTCATCTCTGTTATGATCAGCATCTTGGCCCACCTCTCTGCACACATCTGCACTAAATATGTTTCTCTGCAAACATCTGCAAATATTTGTTGCAATAGCCTCCCCAGATGAAGTGTTAGTAACTGGCAGCCTTTATTTCCAATTTCTAATACTCCCACCTGAGACCTTCCTCTGCAGCCCACACAGCAGCACAGCCACCTCCTACCACACACAGGCTGGGTCCCCTCAGCAGAGGCAGCTCTGCTCCTTGCCCTGGATCAGGAGTCAGGAGGCACTCCAGGACAGATTGCTTAGATCTCTACTTCCTGGACAGCAGGCCGGTCTCCATGGCATCATTCTGCTGAAAATAGATGAGAGGTTTATTTCAAGATCCATAGAGAAGGAACAGATAGATGGGGAGATGATTAAAATGAGAGACTGACAAGTCCTTCTGCAAATTCCAGAACCAATCCCACTTCTCTAAGAGCTTTAGAGGCCACTACGGCCTTATAGTTGTCTCCCATTCCTTCTGGCCCATTCCAGTCAACTGTTAAACCTCATACCTTGAACTGGGATTTTAATTTAATGTTTGCTGTTTCCCGTCCATTGCTTTTTGTATCCTTTATTAGACTATAATGTTCTAGAGGGGAGGAGTCAAGATCTATTCTTTTTCTATATTCCCCCAATTCCTAGGTCAAAAGTGTGGCTTCAAAATAAACAGACTTGTCTTTGTTACTTACTAGCTATGTAGTATTAGCGAAGTCACTTAACTTCTCTCAGTTTTAGTTTTTTTTGAGGAGAGATGTTTAAATAAGATAGTTTTAAGCCATCCAACATAATACCTGCCACAATAAGAGATGGATATCACCATTCACAGTCCTAAAACTGTGGACCCTGAACTCAAGCTGTGTGGGTTCTGTGTTGGTTCCAGTGCTTATTGGCAGTTTTATGTGACTTCATTGTGTATCATTTATGCATCTTTAAAAATAAGTCCAATGATAGTCCATAATATATAGTGTTGTTGTGAGGACTGAGTGAGACAAGCCGTAAAAAGTGCTTAGCAAAATGCCTGGCCCAGAGTAAACTTCAGCAAAATTCTCCATCGCCTACTCATCAGAGGCTAAATTCAGACCAGCTGAAAGAATACACACCATCTGAATCTTCTCAGTCTTTCAGAAACATTTTTTGGGGCTCTTTTTATTTAAGTTAACTAAATATTTCCTCATTACCCGCTATTGTTTTTTTATCACCATACCCTCCTTCATCCTTGGAATATCACTTGCATTTGATTGTTACAAAACAAATGGTGGGGATGCTTTCTGATAAATTCGTTATTATGGAGCATCAGGGCTTCTAAATATAGCCAGTGCATTAGTCTCCAAAGATCCCATATTTTCCCTTCCATACTCCAACGCCCAAGAGCAGAGATGGTCTGTTCAGGCAACATGGCTCCCCCTGCTGGGTGAAGTAGATTTGGGCCCTCTTTTGGCCTAGATGAAAGGAACCGTGCAAATGTTAAGAGCTCTCCCTAGCTTCCCACATTACAAATTCAGCTAGTGTTATGTAGGATGTTCTCTTCTAAACACGAGTCTGGCAGCTGAATGTCACATGAGGCTCGAACCCATGGTCATCAGTCCCTTCTCAGAATTCTTATTATGCTTCTTGTCTAAATTGGAATTGCTTAGATGTTGCTTCTATTATATTCTAACTTTGTATCGTTCTGTTTTAGTTTGCCCAGCCGCCCCTGTAATCATCACCCTTGTCTATATTGGATTTTCCACTTACAAATTACTCTTATGTAAATATACTCCAAGCAGAGGACCTTAAACTTCACCTTCTCTTCCCTCTTGTTTCTGTGCCTGCAAAAGAAAAGCTAGGGGGACTTTTTCAAGATGAGAGCAGTGAAAGCAGAGATGTTCTAAACGAGTGTTTAACAAAGGAAAACATATATTAAGCGTCTGGTCTAAGCCCTGAAGTCTTCACAGTTAGATGAGGAAGACAGACAGACGTATGAGGAACACACTCCACTATGACATGAGAAGGCACATCCATGTCTTGACCATGAGGCAAAGGAGCCACTATGTTAATGGCTCAAAGTTCAGAGAGCTGTGAATGCATCTTCTCCTTAGAATCAACTATATTTGCAGTTTTTTCCCCTCGTGAGCATCCCATCTCTTTCGGTTGGCAATCGCTAATCTCTTTGGAGGACTTCCAAAAAATGGGAGGCCATTTCATTCATCTGAAGCTCTGTCCACCTTTTTAAAACTTTCAGCTATTGATATCTTTTATTTCTCCCCCCCTACTTATTAGTGTTTGGGTCCTCTCAACTTAGTCCCATCCTTGCTGATGCTTTCCTTGTTCAACTCAAAAAGTGCTAGGATGTTATGGGGCTATATTGTGCTTTGGCTGGGACAGGAGATTTTCATTGCTATTTGTGGTTAGTGGGAAGAAAAGACAAGCTCGAGATCTTAGAGTGCTCCTTTTCTCAGACTTTGAAGAGAGATCAACTCTTCTTAGTCACAGATTCTTAGAACCAGATAGAAGTGGGCAGGATCTCTCAGGTAACAAGCCTTTGGCGGCATTGAAATAAGATGTCAGTAACCTGAAAGCCAGAATCCAGGAGAGCCCGCTGCCTAGTCAGCAATTCAGAGATTCCCTGGAATGAGGCTGCAGGGGGACGACAGTGAGACACACACAGGGGCTTCTTATATTTGGAATGCTGGGTATAAAAAATGAAGCTGAATCCAACGAGTGGCTGCACCTGCAACAGCAAAAAAAAATCCTGTAGGAGAAAGTAAGACAGCTTCAAACTTCTAATTTGGGAATGAGCCAAATTATAGTCTCAATTTGATCCTTGTCTTCTGATCTACCAAGTGGCAGGTGGGAAACAGATTCTAGAGAGCTATTTTCTCTTCTCCTTGTGCACACGAGAAAGGGAAACATCTTTAATAGACCGAAACAATATAAAATCTGGGGGCAACTTTGGAGGTCATTATTACAATCCACACGTTTTAAGTGATGGAGTCAAATCCCAAATAGTATAGGTGACGTGCCTGGTGCCACCCATGTATTGATGCAGACTAAGTGGCAAACCCAGAAACTTTGACCTCTTATCCACTGCTCTTTGAAGTCTACACAATTTCCACCTTTGGGGGAATATTTGTTGTTGGTTCTCATAATTAGAGGAATCTTAAATATTGCCATTTTAAAAAAAACCTGCCAGTTTTGTAGTATGTGTCCCCAGTATTACAGGAATCTTAAATATTGCCCATCATCCACACATGTACTCTCCTGATAATACAATTTGAGTCAAGGTTACCAAGTCACTAATTGCAATTAAAGTGTATGATGCTTGACTGTGTTCAAGTCAGAGAAGCAAGTAAATAGGACACTGAATGTACATTGTAGAAATCAATGCAGGGACCTCACATCTCAACAGGGGATTCGGATCAGGAGTCAGCTTCTAAAACAAACACCACAAATTGTCAAAACTCACCCTTCAACACTCCTCAGAAGGCACTATGCTGGAGATCATAACGCTAACTCGCAGTATTTCCAACATAGACTACATTCGCTCCAATTTTGGAACAGATTGCTCTTTCCTCAGTTGAGCGCCAGATGAAGTGGTGAGTTGGCTTGCATTCAGGGGCAATGTTGTATGAAAAATATGTGTCTTTAAACACTAAACACTCAGCAAAGTGAGATGTTCACTCCATGGGACACACGAGAGAACTTACGACCAGGGGAGGAACGGTTGATCTGCAGCTCCATGTCAGGCTGCCTCGGGTCATACGATCCGGGAGGGAGTGACTGGTGAGTCACCTGCATTATTTAAACTCTTCCTTCCCTCTTTGCCTCTCCCTATCTTTGCTGTGCTCCTGGAGTTAAATTTGCCAAAATCAAATGTCTGTTGGGACTTCACTGAACTTATCTGTGAAATTTAGCCGGGTTGGTTACCATAAGTCACTGGCTCAGAATAATGAAGCTACATATAGACACGTATGTACTTATTTGTGCCAATTTCTCTGCCAAAGAGCCTCTGTGCTTTCATCTCAACTGCGTTTATCATCGTAGCAATGACATGGTGAAAATGTTTAAAAGGTGGTGTAATTGGGAGTCAAGAGAACTAGGTTCTAATCCTGGTTCTACAACACACTCGCTGAGGAGCCTTGTACAGTTTGTCTAACCTCTGAATATCGAATTCCTCATCTTCAAGGAGAGGGCTCAGACAAGATATCCAAGGTGACTTTCAATTCTAAATTTGTGTTGGTAATTTATACAATTGGTTATTGCCAGCCCTGGGACTTCAACTAAAAATAAGACACGGGACTGCAAGTTAGTAATATGACACACTCCCTCCTTTTTTCCTTCCTATTCTTCCTCCTTTTCCTTCCTTTCCTAGTCTTTTTCTGATCCCTCCCCTCTCTTGTCACTTTCCCTCCCTCCCTCTCTTCCTTCCTAACCATAATTGGGTGTCTATTGTGTGGTAGACACTACATAGGCCCTAGGGACACAAAGATAAACTGAGATTAGACCATCTTGCCTCTTGCGAATTGAACGGTCTTTTCCCTTCACTTATCTTAAATGCAGCTGAGCAAGTCCAGTCTGATACTATTGTCATAGAATAATTCAGTGTGAAGCTTCTTCAGAAAATCACATCCTTTATCCAATTTGGATAAGCAAAAATACTTTTTAGGATCCAGCAGGGAGTCACACAAATCTTTGTATATTATTGAAATGTTTCCTGAAGCTGTCTATGCTCTATTTATTGGTCAAGAAGGAAAAGGGACTAAAGGCTCCCGGCATAGTATCCAGGGCCCTGTGGAATCTTTCCTCCATTATACTCCAGTCATCTCCAGTCCCAGGACAGGAAGACAGTGTGGCTCAGAAGAAAGATCCCAGGGGTGGAATTAGACAGATCTAGTTCATGTTGTAGCTTTACCGCTTACTAGCTGGGTCTCCCTGAATGCAGAACTTCACCTCTCAGAGGTGCTGATTCCACCTCTGTAAAATGTAAGTGATAACATCTACCTTGCAGAACAGTGGTGAGGAATGACACTGTGCAGGCAGAGAGCCTGGGAGAGTGCTGCACACATAATAAGTATAAAAGAGAGAGGACTGAGCATAATTATGAGCATAATTCAAGGGAAAGAAACTCACATTCACACAGCACCTGCCATGTGTCAAGGATTGTATTATTAGGCTGGACCAGGCTGCAGTGACAAATTAATCCCAAAGTGTATAATGAGCCAAATAAAATACAAGTTCATTTATCACTCATCTGACAGTGCAAGTGGATGTTCCTGGTGGGCAGCTGGCTTTCCTCCACGTGGCGATTCTGAGACCCAGTCTCCTTTCATCTTATGGCTCCACACCCTCATCCTCACATGTATTCAGCTGACAGAGAGGAAGAAGAAGGCATCCCTGCTTCCTGAAAGCCTTAGTCCAAAAGTGATAGATATCACTTCTGTTCTTAGTCCATTACTGAGAACTACTCACCAGGCCACGTCTTCCCGGAAGCAGGAGCTAGGAAACATGGTCACTGCTGGGAAGTCACTACCCAGAAATGACTATATCCCAAAGAAGGACAGCAAAAGGTTGTGAACAGCTAACTGTTTCTGTTGCAGTGACTTTGACATTAAGCCACTTAAATCTATGTGGTAGGTATTATCATCCCCCATCTTATCGATAAGGAAATTTCAAGTTAGTTAGTAAGTAACCTCCAGGTCACCAGGATCCAAGTCCAGGTGTCAGACTCCAAGGCTGGTATTCCCAACCTTGTGTCACTGCAGTCCTATAAGGCAGAGTTCAGACTCCTGAATGGTGGGTTGGATTACACCCACACAGCATGCCCCAAAGGGTATTAATTTACACACAAAATGTGCATTTATAGCCTTTCTTTATAAATCAGAACATCTGGCAACTCTGGGCCCCCATTCTAACAAGGCAACAATTGTCTGAAGATTACTCCCAGCTTTTGGTGCTTTAGATGGGCCAAGTGCCTTCTGGTTCATCTACCACTATTCCCTGTCTCCCCAGTTTATCCCTGCCCAATGTCACCCATTGACATCATCTACCTAGACTCTCTAGGCATTTGAATCTATCACCTCTGCTTTAAGAGAACTTTATTATTTCTTGACAGGGAGAGTTAGCATTTTGCTCTAAAAACTTGTGATAGTCATAAAGATATCAAAGAAATTAAATACATATTTCTTTTTGAAACTGTCAGAAAGAGACTATTTAACACTCTTTGTGCCTCTTCAAATTTTGTGCCTCTCACCCTTATCTCTCTCCTCACATTTATTTTTCAGTACTAATTCACAAATCCATTTAAATAAATTTCCTTGCAGTCTGGCCCCCGAGGGTATAGAGAGCTAGCCTACTCTGAATGGTTGGTTTTGTGTCTCTTTTCCTAGTTCCTCCCTGTCTGCGCTTATCTACACTCCTCATTCCACCCCCAACAATAGCTTTGCTTCTATCAGTTCCGTCCATCTAATCAATGCATCAGCTATTTGTCAACAGAGCCCAGAGAGCTTTGACTCCATGTTCTCAAGATTGGAATTGTTTAAAGAAGTTGAAAAGCAGAGGACAGAGGACTGGGAGCAAAGATAGACACTGATTGGAGAACAGGAGAGCACAGCATGAGCTGATAATCCACCCCATCTGTGGGCTTGTCCCCTAACCCTGAAAATCAACTCCAGTTTTGCAGTCTGAAGCATGACACCTCAGAGGATGAGGACTGTCCAGACAGGCCAATGTCATGACATTTAATTAAATGCAATTTTAATTTAAAGTCATAACACTCTGATTCATCATCTGGGTTCTGCTTTGACATATTACTTGCATCATGGAAAGTGTGCATAGAATTCTCAGTTTCTAAATTTATTTATTATTTGAGTTTCCCAAGGACATGGTTTTTTATGTAGTTGCCTTACTATGTGCACTTTCTATCATCAATTAGAATCTTCATTCAACTGTCTAATTGGTCATTCTTCTGCCCTTACTACCTTAATCCTTCTTCAACTCCCCAAGCTACCCTTCTTCTTTTTTTTTCCTCAGGAAGATTAGCCCCGAGTTAACATCTGTGCCAGTCTTCCTCTGCTTTATATGTGGGTAGCCACCACAGCATGGCTGACAAGTGCTGTAAGTCCGTGCCTGGGATCCGAACCTGTGGACCCAGGCTGCCGACTTGGAGTACGCCGAACTTAACCATTACGTCATGGGTCCGGCCCCCACAAGCAACCCTCCTAAGTGAAAGATCAGGAAAACTGTGTTCCCATCATTCCACACAATTTGTCCCAAAGTGGTTCTAGTCAACACTAGTTCAATAAGATGCTAAAGCTACCTGTTACATCATACTTGAGCGTATTCATGACACAAGCTAACACATCAAAAGCTCTGAAAATGCCTCAGCTAACGAAACGAAAACCACTTAAATGTAAGTCTATATTTCCCATACTTATTCCGCTATAGAAAGCCATCCCACCCCTCCTTTATCATGAAACTCCTAGTCATGTCTGCTGGAATTAGTGTTCCACTATGAATATTTTTGGAAATGTTTTCCTAGCACCAAGCTGTGTTTTATTAGATGGAAATACTTATTTGCTTTTTGTTGCCTTTTTCAACCCTACTACACATGTACTAGAACGAATTATTGGTTATAATTCTTCATCACCTCCTATATCCATAATCTTGGCCATCTAACTTTTTAGTTCTTCTCATAAAAGATGACTTTGGTCTTGAGCATGTGGTTTGCTTTGGCCAATGGTACATAACAGACACAACACGAGCGAGGGCTTCAAATGGGCTTGCATGGTTGAGCTTATCCTCTTGCGCCTCTGCAACGATCATGAGAAGAACACGCTTCAGCTAACCTGCTGGTCCCAGGAGGAGGATGAGAGACACATGGAGCATAGTAGCCCCAGCCAACCCAGACACCTGCAACCTGAAGCAGGGCAAAGCATGCTCAAGAAATGAATGCATATTTTATATGGCTCTGAGCTTTTGAGGTTGTTTGTTATGCAGCCGTAGTTGATTAATATAACATGCTAGGTTCTATTCTAGAAAACGTCTGGCTACACATACGGAAAAAAGTACTCTGTACCTTCAGTGACCTCACAGTAAGAGAGAACAGAAATAAACAACTAGTTCTAATTCAAGACAAAATAAAATGAGGGTGCCAAAAGAAGTACCAATGATACGCTATGGGAACATAAAAGTAAAACTGGTGCTATCCTTAAGTTCTTAAGCAAGAAAGTAGAATTTTGGCTGGTTCTTAAAGGATTAAAAGGATTGCATTAGAAGAAGAATCAAGAGGAAAGATATTCCAGGTTCTCTTTGTGGAACGGCATGCACAAAGAGAAGTATAAATGTTTTCCCTCTCAGGGAATGGAGGTGTTCTATCGTTTATGTCTTCAAATGCTCTGTTTGTAACTGAGAAAACTAGATTGCTACCCAAGATCACATAGCTAGTAGATGGCAGAACTGGGTTCTAGAACCTACATCTCCTGACCCTAGTTCTTGCCCCCTGTTCCATAGGTGTTTACATAGCCTGGTATAGAGTATAGAAGCAAAAGATAGAAAATTAGCTTGCTGTTGTGCCTGGGAGTAACCACGGGGGCCCAGGCAAATAAGTGTGTACGTCACACTGATAATCATCATCATCATCATCATCATCTTCATCACAATAACAACAATAACCACGATAAGAAGAACAAAAACAGCAATAACTGATATTTATTACTCACCTACCATGTGCTGGTTACTGTTCTAAGTGCTTTTTATATGTTATCTTATCTGTTCTTCATAATAATAACCCTATGCAGAAGGTACTATTATTAGCCCCATTAAACAAGATAAAATAACTAAGGAACAAAGATGTTATGCCACTTTCCTGTGGTCACACAGTAAGAGGGAGAGCTGGGACATGAAACCAACCCTGCCTGTCCCAGGAGCCTGAGCTCTAACCACTGCGTTCAACTTCAGCAAAAAATTGGAATTCCCTCTGGGGGCTTTTAAAAAATACCAATGCCCAGGTCCTGCCAACACTAATGAAATTAGAACCTCTGCTGTTGGAGTCCCAGGCACCAAACCCTTTTAAAAGCTCTCCACACGACTGTTGAGAACAGCCAGTATTAAGAGCCACGGTTAGAACAAGGCCCAAGTCAGAGGCAGGTGGGTGAGCTGGATTCAGAGTACTCACAAAGAGGAAGAAAACAAAACAAAAAACTGGACAGACAGAACCCAAAGAAGGTAAAACTGGCTTGAGAGTTTGTTCATAAGTTTATAAATCAATTGGGCAAACCTTGGAATTAACTTACTGATAAAGGCAATGTTCTAAATGGAGAAAGACTTCTCGAATAGCCCACTGAGGCGTAACTGACCCATAAAATGAGCAATCTAAAGTACCAATAATACTAGATTGCATTTGGGCTCTTCAGAGTAACAGCAAAAAAGAAGAAATGACAGATTCCGCCATCTTTCCTGGTCTAATTCTAACTGAAATCTTGAAGTGGTTCAGGTTAGATTTTAGCATCCTCTCTTGCTTTCCGAACTGTCTTGTAGTTCTTTTCTCAGGTGCCTAAGACCTACAGGTTTCCCTTGTCTCTCCACTGCAGTGGACACATTCAGGTCCCTGAGGCAACTTCATCTATGACATATATACCCCTAAATGACATAGTTCTCCTGGGCAACCATTGCTGTCGTGTAAAACTCCTCACATGGGCTCGGAATCCTCAGCTTTAGGTGACCCTGATGCTTAGGGGTACAAATCAGTCTGCCACCCATGGCCTGAGAGCCAGATAAGGTGACAATGAGGCAGCAGAACAGCCCCAGCACCAGCAGAGGTGGAGTAAGGGCAAGAAAGTGCAGCTGCTGGATGCACATGCTTCTCCTGCCTTCTCCATGTGTTTAATTGCTCCTTAGATCTTTGTCAATTACAAGGCATGTTCTTTTCACTTTCATTTTCCAAATCAGACCCCACATTTGCATGCTTTCTGTCCACTAAATTTTCGTGAAGACCTGACTGACTATAGGTCCAGCAGCACATAACAGAAAAGAGTCCCTCACATGTGCTCTGCTCCATAGGAGTCCACGTCTAAGTGTCACTTTGATCCTCTTCAAACCCTGTGAGTGATACAAGGTAACTGGTATTTCCCGCATTTTTCAGATGATAAAATTGAAGCTCAAAATGGAAAAGAATGTTAGGATTTTAAAATATTAGTTGGAAAGGAAATTGTCTCAGCTCATGACGTAGTTTATATCAGGATTGGAATCATGTATTCAGCCAACAAACATTTGCTGAACGCCTACCTTGTGCTCCATATCAGGTGAGCACCTAGAAATAGATAAATAAATCGTGGTTGGTATCCTGAAGGGTCTATAATCTAGAACAGAGATCGACAAACTACAGACCGTAGGCCAAATTTTGCCCAATGCCTGTTTTGCTAAATCACATTTCATTGAAACACACCCACGCCCACTTGTTTGCATACCATCTATGGCTACTTTTGTGCTACAGCAGTGGAGTTGAGTAGTTGTTACCAGAAACCATGTGGCCCGCAAAACTGAAAATATTTACTATCTGAGTCTTTACAGAAAAAGTTTGCTGACCCCTGATCTAGTAGAAGGAGGCATAAGTGAAATCAAGTGTTGCAAGTGTTATTATAGAGTTCTGTGTGGGGTATACAGTGTGGGCTCAAGTGAAGCAGGTGGTGGCTTCACAGAACAGATGATGTCTTGAGAGATATCCAAGCAGAGAGGCAGGATACAGGGATGCAGGCAGAGGTAACAGTGTGAGCAAAATAATGGAGATAAGAAGCAGCAAGCCCATGGGAGAACCGTCAGTAGCTCAGCACAGCTGGCATTTATTTGGGGGAGGGGCAGAGGAGGAAGAGTCAGCAAGGAGTAGTGGACCACCTTATGAGAACTTCATACGCAAACCTAAAGCCACAGATTTGGGGATTTTTACATAACAGATACAGGCTATACTAAAAATCTCATATTTCTCTTCCAGGCTGAGCAACCCCCCAGGAGATATAGGGTTCAGTAACCATGATGCCATTAGAGCATAAGATGAGGTATAGTTTCAACTGAATAGATTGAATCTCTGTTAAATGGATTTCAAGCAATTTGCTCCTCTTATGATAGTTCATGGCAACTAGGATAACAGTTAAGAAGGAGAGTTAACAGTGTACCATGGAAACAGATGATCAGGAGACCTGGTTTAATCTGAGGGAAGTGAGAGGGTTGTCCCAAGGGAGTGACACTGAAGGCAAGATCTGAGAGCTGAGTACACATTAGCCAGGAAAAGAGTCAGAGAATCACGTGAGAACTTTGTCTTAACATTTCAAAATCTGCAAAATTGAGTCATTCCAAATCAGTACTCCTCTTCCTGGAAGGGTTGCAAAATCGTTGAGTCGACCTGTAAAGTTGAGATAATAATGGTACCCACATCATAGGATTGCTCTAAGGACAAAAGAAAGTAATGCATGGAATGTGCTTAACATAATGTCTAGCAAACGGTAAGCACGCAAGAAATGCTCCCTATCAATCTTAGTATCTGTTTTTTTCCTTCTTCTTCTCTAAGAATGATGAGCCTGTCTTGTTTGTCTTATACCCTCCACAGGGTCTAGATAAAAGAATTTTGGTCTATAAACTGTTATGGAATATCAATTTATATAGTAGTTTTGGTGAATCAGTGAATCTCAGAGTAGGAAACAATGGAGCTCCACCTCTCACTAAATTGTGGGAATCCCTGTTCTGAATCCCTAACAGATGGCATTCCAATACCTGCTTGGATGAGGCCAGTGACCACTTGCTCCCTAACTGGGAAGCTCTGATTGCAGGAAAGTTCTTCTTCATATGGAGCCCAAATTAACTTTCCTGAAACAGCCACTCATTGACCTTACTTCTGTCCTCTGGATCACATAGCATGTGGCTTCTGCCCCTTCCACATGACAACCCTTCAAATCCCCTGACAGTGGCTTTCCCACAGAGAGCCAAGACCACAGGATGGGATTGCGCCAATGCATGTATTGTCTTCTCTCTCTCTTTCAGCGACTTTCAAAGACAGAGGTCCTTGGCCACAAATCTCACATATTATTCATCTCTGTATCCAAGCACCCAGCACAATGTCTCTCACATAGTAGGCACTCAGCAAATATTTTTGATAAATAAAGGAAAGAATGCCAGTTTCAAAGTACATTACTCTTTAAAAGGCAAAATAAAACTGAATAATCATTCAGCCAATTTTATTCCAAACTCTAGTGTGCATCAGAAAACGTCATGGGGAACTTAGTAAAGGTGCAGATTCCTGGACTCTGTACCTTTAGAGACTCTGATTCCATCAATCTGGAGTTTTCCTTGGCATTTGCATTTTTATCAAGCACCTTGGGTATATCTGAATCAGGTGGTCGGCTAACCACACTTGGAGAAACATTGCTTTAAGCACTCCAGATGTCAAACCAAACAACTTTTATTAAACTTGATATTTGGAAGTAGTAAACACATTTCAGATATTTCTACCTAGAACAATTTTTCATTTGCTCTCTTATTATTTTTCTCTCCTTAAAGCATGTTTTTTTCTGGGTTACCCAGCCATAGCTTCCCTCCCATGCTGAGAGGTAAGTATGCTCCATCTATTACATTCTTTTCAGACCTCCTAAGGAGATAATTAGGCATTGCAATTGATTGCAATTTATTAATCAGAGCAGGATGTTATAGAGTTTGAGGGGGAAAGCACAGTGCTGAAATCTAGTATAAATGCAAGGCAAGTGCACAGAGTGACAGGAGAATAAGGCAAAAATAACCACAAATCACAGGATGTTTTAAGCTGATTTCCTACTTTACACTGTGGTGTCCTGATCTATAAAAAGGGAATATTAAAACCTGGCTGGTCTACCTCCACAGCCAGATGTGAGGTTTATTCCATAAATATTTATTGAGTGCCTACAGTGCAGCAGGTACTGTCCTTGGTGCTAAGGATACATCAGAGAACAAGACCAAATCCTTGCCTCATAGACAGATAAAAAGTATGTAAATACATACATTTATATTATACTATATTATACTACACAGCAAGTAAGTAGAACTGAATAATGGGATAGAAAGTAAGGGAGGGAAGTGTGCAGGTGACTTATATAGGACTCTCCAAGGAGGCGATATTTAAGCAGAAGTCTAAGTGATGTGAAAGAGCATGCCACGTGAAGACCTGGTGGGAGAAGACTTCAGGAACAGAGGATGGCAATGCAAAAGGCCTAAGTGGGCATCAGAGGGTGAGGAGTGGATTCCACACGTTGGAGGAACAGCAGGAAGATGTGAATGACTGGAGCAGAGTGAGTGAGTGAGGAGAGTGATGGATGCAAATAAGATCACACAGATGGAAGCACAGTGAAATGTAGTCTATAATGGATTAGTATTATTCTCACAGGACAAAGACCTAAGCAACCATCTAGTCTAGTCCATTCATTCAATAGGTGGGAAAACAGAAACCCAGAGAGGTTAACAGATCTCTTGCAAGTAGGAGACAGGTGCCCAGGTCTTATTTCCCTTTTTGCTAACTCATCCTCTGAGTTTCCTTATTTTTCTCCCCTTTTTTCCTCCTTTTTTCTGTCCTTTCCTCCTCTCTCCATCCTGCTGCCTGTCTCTTCCTCCTCATGACATCAGTCTTTTCTAATTCCATGGTTTGTGATCAGTGTCAGGTCAAGGTAACAAGATTTATCCCTATGTGAAAACAGTTCTGACCAGCAGACCTATGCTACTCAACAACATCAAATCATTTCAAATCCTGACATCTCAGAACCTCAAAATATCACTCCTCTAGTTCTCTCTCCACTCTTTTTAAAGCTACTTGTTCTTTTGGCTAAAAATTCCCTTTTTCCTAGTGTCTGATATACAAGCCACCTCCATGATTATAGAGGATGTATGTCTGCACCCCGATGCAAGATATTTGGTTCAGAAGGTGCAAAGCAAGACCTAAGTGTAGCAAAATCCAAACAGAGCATTTAATACAGTGGGACAGGCATTAAGTACAAGTCACTGCACTGCCATTAGGTACGGGGCGGGGGTAAAGACTTTAGCCAAACTACAGGAAATAGCTACCTCTTTTAAAGAGGTCCACTTGTTCATGTCTAGCCCATTTCTGGAATTAGATATATCAACACAGAATCTTCTGAGAGATGCTAGGTGGTGCTCTGAGTGTTGATATCAGTGACCCAAACAGATGTCCTATTTCTAAACTGTGAGTATAGGAGCAATGCAGTGCGAGTTTGTCACGTCCTCTCCTCAGCATACATCCCAAAGTGAGTCCTAATACAAATCCCTGACTGTTATATTTCAATTTCATATTTCTAACCACATAACTAGAGCATGCAGAGCTGGCATCTGTGGAAATTTATTTTTCTTTCTCTGTAGAAAGAGTCCTTTGCTGTCACAACAAAGCACACTCTTTTTCTTAGAAAGAAAGTAAAAGGAATTACTGGGAGCACTTTTATCCTGCCAAACAGCCAACATCAGTCTTCCACACAGCTTTTCAACTCCTCCAACTCTATCTGCCACTGCTAAAAAATATTAGCTACATACACATTACTGAGTCTCTAAAAAGTAACAGTCTAAAATTTACTCCCACAGCTAATCTCCCTAAGACTCAATTTGCTTATCTATAAAATGAGGGAGTTGAATAAATGATGTTGAGATCTGTGGCACTTCTATCATCCTATTCCTTCTAGGTCCTCAATTCCTCACCTTAGGAATGATGCTACCTGGGAAATAGAATAAGTCTAAGACTTCTCCCTCCTCTCGCTCCTTACCAATGATCAAAGAAAGAAATACTCTATATCTTTTAATCTTGATATTATTAAAATTATATACTTTTCATAAAATTTCAGAGGGAGTAAGAAAGAAATCAAAATTTGGTTATGGGTTGCTATAGGATGCTGCTCAGTACCTCATTATGGTTTTGGGATTCAGCTTTAGAGCTTGGTTACATTTATAAATAGTGTGTAAATGCATAAGAGAATTTGCTTTACAAAATCTATATGCTTAGACAAGGAGACACAAAATATCAGAGAAGACGTTTGGCCAATCCTCACCCCAAAAACCAATGATCAAACTGAACAGAATTGTTAAAAACAATCATTGTAGGACTCTGGAAATTGATCAAAGGCATACAACAAATGGAGAAGTGTTTATGCAAGAAAAACCACTAAGCATCTGTAAGGACAGTGAGAGTCTGACTTTTTAGGCTGCTCCCATCCCTTCTTTCAGCTCCATGGCATGGTAGCTCTACCACGGCTGAGCAGAAGTGAGAACAGACAGCTCTACTACTGTGGAGGGCTACTTGATTTGGAGCAGAATGGAGAGAAGCCGTCTGCTCAAGGGCTTTGTCAGAAATAATAGCAATCTCAGTGCCAATCTAGGAGGGCAAACATCACATCTGTCAGAGGCTGTGATACTGACTGGGCCAAACAACAGATTAGCCAGAAATATAGTAAGGAAACACAGGGAACAAGGCAGGCATGACAAGTTTTGATAATAACCCAGATGTTTCTGATGGTCTGGAAGGCTGTGTGCCTGCTTAGGAAAGAAAGAGGAGGCCATAGCTATCTGCTCATCCCCGACTAAACGTGAAACCTTGTGCAAGCAGAAAGTAAAAACTGGGGCATCTGCTTGAGCTCTGAAGGCATTCTGCAATCTACACACAGAGCCATTAGCAAAAAGTGAAAGTCTCAGGTGTTTAAACACAACTTTGGCTAGTCACTAGGCTATACTGACCAGGGAGAAATCCAAGAAAGCTTGTCTTAAAAGTTAAGAAAAGAATTAAGAAAAGTAACCTGAGTAGAGACATCAGTGGTCAACACAATGCAGGGTAGACAGTTTGACAGAGTTAGTCCAGCCAAGTCACTAAGCAAACAACTAAAGCAACAACAACATCCCCTGGGAGTGGGGAAATCAGAATCTGGAGTGCTACAATATATTGTCTAAAATGCCCAGTTTTCAATGAAAAATGCAAAATAATAGGAAAATATGGCCAATACACACACAAAAAAACCATAAATAGAAACTATCTCTGAGGGATCCGGATGTTTACTTTAGCAGACAAAGACTTCAAACCAGCTGTTATAGCAAATGCATTCAAAGGAATAAGGAAATTACGTTTAAAGAATTAAAGGAAAATATGACAACAAGGAATCTCCAAATAGAGATTATCAGTAAAGAGACAGGAAATATAAAAAAGAACAAAATTGAAATTCTGAGTTAAATGTTCAATAACTGAAATAGAAAAAATAAATAAATTGGAGGGGCTCAATAGAAGATTTGAGCTGGCAGAAGAAACAAACAATCAGCAAACTTGAGAATAGATCAACAGAAACTATACAATCTGAAAACAAGGGAAAAATGAAGAAAATGAGCAGGGCCTCAGAGACCATGGAACAACATCAAAAGTACCAACATATGCATAATGGGACTCTCAAAAGAGAGGAAAGAGAGAGAGAAAGGAACAGAAAAATATTTAAAGAAATAGTGGCTGCAGCTTCCAAAATTTATGGAAAAACATTAATCTACACATCCAAGAAGTACAGCAAACTCCAAATATGATAAAAGCAAAATGATCACCACCTAGTGCTGGCCCCATGGTGTGGCGGTTAAGTGCACGTGCTCCGCTGCTGGCAGCCCGGGTTCAGATCCCAGGCACGCACTGATGCACCGCTTGTCAAGCCATGCTGTGGTGGCATCCCATATAAAGTGGAGGAAGATGGGCACAGATGTTAGCCCAGGGCCAGTCTTCCTCAGCAAAAAGAGGAGGATTGGCATGGACGTTAGCTCAGGGCTGATCTTCCTCACAAAAAAAAAAAAAAAATTCACCACCTTGACACGTTATATCCTAACTGATAAAATCCAAAACCAGAATACCTTGAAAGGAACCACAATAAGAACAATAGCTTATTTCTCATCAGAAACAATAGAAGACACAAAACGATGGGATAACATATTCAACATGCTGAAAAAAAGTCAACAATCATTCTATATCCATCAAACCCATCCTTTAAAAAATGAAGGTAAAACAAAGACTTTCCCTGATAAACAAATATGGGAAGTATTAGTTCCTAGCAGATCTGCCTAAAAAGAAGTCCCAGAGGCAATCCTTCAAGTTCCAAGGAAATGAAACCAGCTGATAACTCAAATCTACACAAAGAAATAAAGAGCACTGATAAAGGTAATTACATAGAAATGTATAAAAGAAAATATAAATGTGTTTTCCTTCCTTCTCTCAATTGATTTAAAAGACAACTGCTCTACAAACTTTCAAAAACTGTGTTACTGAGTTTATAACATACGAACGTATAACATATATAAAAATAAATGCCCAAGGTAAAGGAAGAGAATGGAGTGATGTTGGGGAAAATTTTCTATTTTTTTACTGGATTTAAGTTTGTATAAATCTGAAGTCAATCGTGATAAAGGAAGATGCATATTGTAATCCCTAGAGCAACCACTAAGAAAATAACTTTGAAAATATATAACATAAATATCAACAAATGAATTAAAATGGTACTCAAAAAATCTATTTAACATACAAAAGGCAGTAAAGAAGGAACACAGGAAACAAAAAGCATCAAACAAACAGAAAACAATTAGCAAAATGGTAGAAATAAGTTCAACCATATTAAACATTCAATATAAATAGATTAAACACTCCAAACAAAAGGCAGAGGCCATCAGACTGAATAAAACAAACAAAAACAAGAGCCAACAATGTGCTGCCTGTAAGAGTTTTAGATACAAAGACCCTTAGATACCAACACTTTGTATACAAAGACACAGACAAGTTTAAAGCAAAAGGATTTAAAAAGATATGCCATGCAAACCATAACAATGAGCAAGCTGGAGGAGCTATAGTAATATCTGACAAAATAGACTTTAAGATAGACCATGTTAGTAGAGACGAGATGTATGTTATAAGAAAATAATCAGAAAAAGATTACAATTATAAACGTATTTGCACATAACAACAGAGTTCTAAAATACATGAAGCAAAAACAGACAGAACTGAAAAGAGAAATAGACAATTGAAAATAATAATTGAAGAATTAAAAACTCCTCTCTCAAAAATTGATATAAAAACTGGACAGAAAATTAGCGACAATGTATAAGACAAACAACACAAGCAACTATCAACCAGCATGACTTAATTGACTTCTAGAGAACAATCCAGCCAACAACAGAAAAATGTGCCTTCTTTTCAAGTGCACATGGAACATTCTCTAGTGTAGACCATATGCTAGGCCGTAAAACAGTATCAATACATTGAAAGGTATTGACATTATAAAACTATGTTCTCACAATGGAATTAGAAATCAACAACAAAAGGAAATAAGGAAAATCCATAAGTATTTGAAAATGTAACAATGCACTTCTAAATAACCCATAGGTCAAAGAAGAAATCATAAAATTAGAAAATATTTTGAACTGAAGGAAAATGAAAGCACAAAATATAAAATTTATAAGATGTCAATAAAGTAAATACTTAGAGGAAAATTTATACCTTTAAATGCCAATATTGGAAAAGAAGAAATATCTCAAATCAATAACCTAAGCTCTGATTTTTAGAAACTAGAAAAAGAAGAGTGACCAAACCCCAAAGCCAAAGTAAGAAAACAGAAAGTAATAATAAGTATTAGACCAGAAATCAATGAAATAGGAACCATAAAATCAATATAACCAAATGGCAAACTTTTATCTAGACTGACAAAGAATAAAAAAGAAAACACAGATTACCAAAATAAAAAATAAAAGTGTGGACATCACCAAATTTACAGAAGTTAAAAGAATTTTCAGAAATATTATGAATAATTTCATATCAACAAATTACACAGCTTAGATGAAAGGAGAAATTATTATAAAGATGCAAATTACCAAGACTGTCTCAAGAATAGATTGAAAATGTAATAGACCTATAATAAGCAAGGAGATTGAATTAATAGTTAAATACATTCCCACAAAGTAAAGCCCAAGGCCAGATGGCGTCACTGGTGAATTCTTTTAAACATTTAAAAAGATAATAGCCATCTTCCACAAACTCTTCCAAAAAACGGAGAGGAGGGAACACTTATTCTATAAAGCCATGATAACAAAGTTAGATAAAGACATCACTCACACACACACAAAGAAAACTACAGACCAATATTCTTTGTGTACATAGATGCAAAATTTCCTCAACAAATATTAGCGAGCCCAATCAACAACACAGGAAAAGGATTATACACTATGACCAAGTGAGATGTATCCCAGCAATGCAAGTTTAAATTAACATCCAAAAATCAGTTAATGTTATACACCATATTAATTTTTTTAAAAAGAGGAAAACCACATGATCATCATAACAGATGTAGAGAAAGCATTTAAAACATCCAAATCCCATTATGATTAAAAAAAAAAAAGAAAAAACCCAACTCTCAACAAACTAAGAATAAAATGGAATTTCCCCAACCTGATAAAAAACATTTGCAAAGAAACCTACAGCTGACATTAAATGCAATAATGAAAGCCTGAATTCTTTCCCCCTAACATCAGGAACACGGTGAAGGTGTCTACTCCTGCCGTTACTATTCAACGTTGAAAGTTTTAGCTAACGGCATTGGGCAATAAAACTGATTAAAGGACATCCAGATTGGAAAGAGAGAAGTTAAACTATACTCATTCACCGACATATGATTCCGTATGTAGAAAATCCTAAGGAATAAACACACACACACACACACACACACACACACGCACAAACTACCGGAACTAATAAACGAATTCAGCAAGGTCAGAAAATAGAAGATTAACATGCAAAATCAATTGTATTTCTATATACAAATACTGAACAATCCAGAAATAAAAATATTTTAAAATTTCATTTATAATAGAATCAAAAGAATAAAATATATGTGAATAAATTTAACAAAAGAAGTACAAGACTTATAAAACATCATGGAAATAAGACCTAAATAGAGAAACATTCCATGTTCATGGATTAGAAGATTCAATATTGTTAAGATGGAAATTTTTTTCCAAATTGAGTAAAGATTAAATGCAATCCTTATCAATAAGGCAGGAAGACTTTTTTCTTTTGCGGAAATTGACAAGCTGACCTAAAAGTTATATGGAAATGCAAAAGACCCAGAATAGCAACAATTTTGAAAAGAAAGAACAAAATTGGAGGATTCGCACTTACCAATTTCAAAGTTTACTGTGAAGCTATAGTAATTAAGATAATGTGGTATTGGCATAAAGATAGATATATAGATCAATGGAACAGAATTGAGAATCTAGGAATACACTCTTACATTTAGAGTCTCTTGATTTCAACAAAAGTGCCAAGCCAATTCAGTGGGAGAAAGGATAGGCTTTCATCAAGTGATTCTGAAACAATTAGATATCCACATGAAAAAGATGTATTTAGGCCCTTAACCTCATACCATACACAAAATTAACTCAAAATGGATCATAGAGGTAAATGTAAGCACTAAAATTATAAATTTCTAGAGGAAGGCATAGGAGAAAATCTTTGTGATGGTGTATTAGCCAAACATATCTTAGATACAACATCAAAAGCATATCCATAAGAGAAAAAAAATGATAAATTGGTCTTTGTCAAATGAAAAACTTTCATACTTCAAAAAATACTATTAATGAAAAAATAAAATACAGATTGAAAGAAAATATTTGCAAATCATAGGTCTGATAAAGGACTTGTATCCAGAATATAAAAGAACAACTCAATAATAAGACAAGCCAATCAAAAAATTTCAAAAAAGCCAACTTAGAAAACCATTTCTCAAAATGATAAAGATAGATTTACTATATGATCCAACAAGTCTACTCTAGATATCTACCTAAGAGGAATGAAAACATATGTCCACACAAAGTCTTATATGTGAATGTTTATAGTAGTCCTTACTCATAGTAGTCAAAAAGTGGAAACAATCCAAATGACCATTAGCTGGTGAATGGATGAACTGTGGTGTATCCTATAACGGGATACCACCCAGAAATAAAAAAGAATGAGCTATTGATATATGCAACAACATGGATGAACCTCAAATGCACAAATGAGTGAAGAAGGCCAGGTAGAGAGGACATGGTCTATCTAAAGCAGCCAATTATTGTCATACGGGAATATTGTCATGTGGGCCCACTGGTGCTGGATCTCCAGATTTTACAAAAAAAAATGAGAAAGCAACATTTGTATGTGAATTCTCTTCAGTGTTCATCTGCAGATTCTATGTGGCTGTTTTGCTATCTGTTGGTTTATGCCAGGGGCCAGAAAGTTTGGTCATTTTAGAATTCTGCCTGCTCCTACATGACATTCTCAATTTTGCCTTTTGGTCCATAAAGTCTAAAATATTTACTATCTGGCCATAAACAGAAAAAGTTTGCCTACTCCTGCTCTCATTGATTTTCTTCAATACACGATTTCAGCTGCGTATGGGCATCCTTATTCTCATAGACTGCAAGTTGTGTGCACGGGAGGAAGTGTGTCCCCAGACAAAAATTTGGGCTGTTTCTGGAATTCAAACAAAAATAGAAACTACCTCAGCTCTATACCTGCTCATCTTATGTCTAGCTGTCCTCAGTTTCCTCCTGGATCAGCTCTTTGCCAGCACTCCGTATCATCGTTTGAGATGGAAAAATGAGAGCCGTGCCCACATGTTCCTGAACATCTCAGCTTTCTGTTTTCCATCATTCTGAAAATCCGTTTTTCCTCAGCTCCTCTTTTTTCTCAACAGAATATATTGACTGTAACTTTCTCCCAACAATTTGAAATGCCTTCTCTTTCAAACACAAACTTACCTTGGGTATTGGGATTGATTTCTGGACTATGTTCCATTTCATTGTTTTTCTGTCTAGCCTTGTCTTGGTATCACTCTGCTTCAACTAGCTTGATGTTATGTTTTCCTAAGAGGGCTAGTTTTCTCTGTACACACTTCTTTTCATGAATCTTTTCATGAATCTTTCTCCTACGCCTATCTGTTTTTTCCGACTTAAATGGATGTGTTTATTTCCACGTTCTAAACCAGAAAACTGAAGGGCAGAGAGATGCCATGTCCTGGCGCAGGTATGAGCCAGGGCAAGGATCGGGTTTCAGGTGCGCCAGCCTCCTCTTTGTATTTAGTCTGTATTTTTGTATGTATATGAATGTTTTATTCCATTTGTTTTTTTCCTTTTTCCAGTATTTTGTAACAAAAAACCAAAACCCTCTTTGAAATGTTCAAACCACAACTCTGATGTGTATCCCAGGGCATTTGCCTGAGACAGCACCTAATACAAAGTATTTATAGCTGGATTACCACATTTCTGGGGACCTTGTGTGACGGTGGCAGTGTGGAAAGTAAATTTAGAGAATCTCAAAGTGGGGGTAAGATCTAGGGCACAGGATCATGGGACATTTGATAAAACTTCCCATTTGAAAATGATTTCCAACTTACAGAGAAGTTGCATGAATAGTGAAGAGTGTATTATTTACCCAGGTTAGCCTCACTTTAACATTCTGTTCCATTATCCTTCTCTCTATACATACACATGACCACTCTTTTTCCCGAACATTGGAAAGTATATTGCGTACATTATTGCCCTTTATTCCTAAACACATCAGTGAGTATTTCCTAAGAAGGATATTGTCTTCTATACCTACAGTACAGTTCTCAGCTTCAGCGAATTGAACATTAATACAGAACTTTTATCATCTGCTGGCTGCATTTCTTGTCAGTTTACCCAATAACGTCTTTCATTGCATTGTTTTCCCTCCAGTACAGGGTCCCATCTAGGATCACATATTGTATTTAGCTATCACGTCTGGAGTATCCTTTAATTTGTAAAAGTTCCCCAGCCTTTCTTCTACTTGTATGACATTACCATTTTGAGTAATATAGTGTTCGGTCCTTCTCAAGAAAGATAAGGACATTTTCCTTTAGAGAACTCTGTAAGCAGGCAGAAGGACCTCCCTCATCAGGGAGATAATGAGCCAGTCTGCCCAGGACGGGGATCAACAGACACCCCGAAGCTACAGTTCTTGCCCCAGAACAGATGGGCTCCTCAAAAAAGCAAACACCAAGAAAGGATGAGCCATTTGTTAAGGTAGGTTTATCCAAGGAGAAAAGGAAAAAGTGAGTAAGTTACCCTGAAACCAACTAGGTCAGTGTCAGCTTCCCAGTAACTGTGTCTGAGGCATCCTCTTTCCCTCCCTCCCAGCAAGCCTGTGTCTCCCATCAGCACCCACCAGCAGGTGCCAAGAGTGCCAGGTCCCAGAGGCTGCCATCACTGCTGCCATCTGCTCTGTAATATGGGATGTGTCTCCCCCACTGATCCCTAAAGTCTCCCTCCATCCACATAGACTGTTCTCTGAAGAGGATGATCTGTTTTTCCTGCCCTCTCCCAAATTTTCTTTAAAAGTGTATATATTCAAATAGGAGAGTGTTGTCCTCTGTGTCTGCCACACTTGGGATTGAGGTTTAGGGTATCCGAGTAGCTTGTGCTTAGATAAAGGGGGTGAGGGGGTAGCACCAGCTCCTGGGAAGTGCCTCCTTTGGCTTCTAGAAGAAGACCCTGTTCATGGAGGGAAGTTGACAGTGACATTGCATATCCACTACCAGCCAGCATTCTTTCATTTTCATCTCCTCAGATAATCCATCTTTAAAATATTTTTTCTTAATTTATCACTAAAAAAAAATAATAATAAAAAAATAACAATAAAAATCTCTAGGAACCTGTGAAGGTGATAAATTCATTATAGTCCCAAGGCCAGGTTTTGGCTCAAGCAGGCCTTCTCCCTGCTCCCCCACTCTCCTGAACGCTACACACCTGTGGGATGGACGGGGCTCCCTAGGCCTGGTAGAGCCAGAAATTCCCCACAAAGCGTAAAAGACAAGTAGCCTCACGTATCACCTGTGTGAGAATCGGCAGTCTGGGGAGGCTGGGCCCTGAGTTCAGAAGAGGGGAGAAATCTACATCCCTCAGTCTTGGTGGGAGTTGCTGACACCTTCACCCAAGACCCCTTTCTCTTCCTGATGAGGAGATGGGCCCTGCTCCCACCTCTTAGCTTAGCCGTAATGAAATGGAGGGCAGTCCACGACTTCCCCTTCCCCCCTGCACATGCTCTAGAGCTGTGGGGAACACAGAACTTCCAGGACGGCGTGTGTGTGTATGTGTGAGTATGTGTCAGGGAGGCTGCTGTGTGAGTATGTGTCAGGGAGGCTGCTGTGTGAGTATGTATGTGTCAGGGAGGCTGCTGTGGGACTTGTTTCCCTCTCTGCCTCAAATGAAAATGTTTACCATTTATGTAACCTTCCTTCCTGTCTCCAGGCCAGAGAGGAGGCAGACTTCTCTGAGGTTGGAACATGACTATGCACATGTGTGGTGACCTTGGCTATCGAGCGTTGGACACAGTGGAGCTAGGGGAGCTGGGAAGGCGGAGGGTGGCATAAAGCAGTTTCCTTTCTGTGCTCTTTTCTCCTCCCAAATGGGAGAATGCCAGAGGGAAGGTGGAGGAGGGTTCTGAGGGAAGCTCCTAGCAAAACTAAGAGAAGCAGCAGGACATGGAATCATAGGCTTGGACAAGACATCTCTTCACACATTCAAGTACCTCTCAAGTCTATCTCCAGCCACAGGATGGGAACTGGATTCAAAAGTAGGAACATAAAAACTGACCCAAGGCTTACGTCAAGTCTCTCCCCACTTTCCACATATGACAAGACAGCCCAGCTGTTAAGTGGTTCAGGGATGGGAACATTTCCTGAATGTACTGGCTTTCGCATTTTAGAAATGCATAGAGACTGAGCAGTGTGGACTTTGTGCACGGGGGGGTATATGTTTTGGTCTGTTGCTGCGATGGAGCCTGGGATGGCTGGGGTAAAGCTGAGGATCGGACTAGTTGCTCAAGGATCTTAATAAGTGGGATGTTAATCTGTCTAGAAACAAATGAACTTGATAATGATGTCACTCCCCTGGATGAGCTCCTTCTAGAAAAGAAGGTCCTCCCCATGGAATCTCAGCCCAGTGCCTGGCTGAATGTCTTCTTTGCAGGAAAAGGGATCACTCAGCCATCAATAGTGGGAAGGTTCACAGTGCAGCTACACAGTGCCTGGGAAAAAATGAGACAGGATGAAGAAAAATGTGGGTTCAGTGAGTGGGAAATGAGGAAACAGAATGAAGAAGGAAAAGGATCCACCAGCTGATTGGAAGAAATGGAATATCCTCATTTTCCTTAATCGAGAATCTTGCCTTGTGATCTCCCTGAGCTTGGGGGAGCCATGACAAGTTCCCTTCAGGGACACTTGCGGCGCAGGAAGGTCCTGTATGTTTCCCAGAGGGTTTCCGGGGCTCAACTTGGACTCCTACTCAGCCCATTGAAGTCAAGGTGGGCAAAGGTACCGAATGTTTCTCATGTTCTTCCACGCACACCGGGACAAAGGCATTGAATGGTTTAGCGTAATGACTGCTGGCAAAGAAGTTTTCAAAGAGGTGGGAGACACCAGAGAAAGGGGCAAATTTTTTGTGGGAAGTCTCCATGAATAGTGTAAAGAAGTCCCAGGAGCCCCTTCCTATACCACTGTTGGTCTTCATGCCCAGAGAGGTGGACAAGGCAGAGGCATCATGGCTCATCCTGGCTCCACCCCAATACCCTCACCCTACCCTACCTGCTAAATCGTGGGCCTAGAAAGAAATCGTTCTAATAACTAAGTTTTTGCTTATTTCTTATCCTCAAAGCCCCCTTGAAGCTCAGTTTCAATCACTGAGAGGCTTGTCTCCTGAGTTTGAGAACTTCCCTTTCTCCTCTGTCTTGTATTCCAGGTTGTTCTACCCATCTTACCCATTACACTGTGAGTTCTATGAAGGCAAGGATCTCATCTCTCTTATTCTCCCTTGCATCACCTGCTCCAAGAACAGAGGGAACAGGGTCTGGTACAAAGTAAGTGTTCAAAGCTCAGAACCTTTGCCTGAGTTGGTCTGCTTCTTCCCACCCTCCTATCTGTGGGTCGAATGAGGACATCTGGGCCTGCAAACCCTACTGGCAGGCATGCCTGTTTCAATGAAAATGACACAACCAGAGCAGAGTGCTCTGGCTGGATTTTTGATGTGACACTGATAGCAAGCTTTCATGTTTCAGGTTCCTTTTTATATAAACATTGCTGCTCCTTGGAGGGCTAGGTACTTGCATCCTGAAGCAACACGCAGATCTCTCTGGATTTAAATTTCATGACTGCTTTGCAGAGATGTCATGGGTAGGAACAGGATTCCCAATTTGAGGGGTTATGATTTGTAGCTTCTTCAGCTCTCTAGGCTGAAAATCCCCCAGCTCCTTGCATCTCCTCCAAGAGCTGTCACCTCATTATGCAGTGATGACTCTCACTCATGGGGAAGGATTGGGGATTTGCAGTGGATGGGATCAGAGCTCCCTTTCATTATACACACAGTCACTCAAAGAGATTCTTATTTGCAGCTTTCACTTTTCATTTGGCTTTTTCTGCTCATGTCAAAGAGAGTGAAATTAAGGACCTGAGAAAGGAGTCAAAATATTAGCAGCTTTTTCTTTGTTTGTTTTTTCAGTATTTCCCCCGACCTCTTCTGATGACAGTTGAGGGTCAAAGAAAAAAAGTTCAGGCCATGGGATCTGGTTTGTCATGACGTCTGGATTTGTCATTATTCTCTGTATGACATTCGGCAAGTTAATGTCTCACAGTCACTATTTCTTCAGCCATAAGACAGAAATATCAACTAACCTGATAGGTTGTTTTAAATGAAAGGGAAACGCAGTTATCAGTTGTCCTCTTGTCCTGGAGATCCTTTGTCTCCATGGGCTATCTCCATGGTCACCCAGCACCCAAGTGGATGCAGATCTCAGTACCTCCTCAAGTTCTAAAGAACCCATTCACACAAGTATCTTCATGAGCAATGTCAATTTTACTGAAGCTTTTATAAGACTGAGAAAGAAGTTTGCATTGCATACATGATTTTTTTTTCATTACTCATTTTTGTTCTCGTAAGACCTTCAGCTGAGCTGCTTTAGGTATGATGGGGGCAGAGGTGCTTTCTGACTCTTCCTCTACAGACGGACCAGTCTAGCTGGACCCTCTCATTTCCTTGCAGGGGAACTTAAATTCCTTACCTTGCTATTATGCAGAATAGTTTTCCACCCACTCAAGCCTTGGGGCCTGGCCCCTGAGACCCTGAAACCCTAAAGGACTTATGAAAGTAAATTTCAAAAAATAGGCAAGTGTCTTTAATGAGAAAGCAATGTCCTTGTTATAAAGAAAATTTACAAATTTCCCTAGGAGCAGACTGTTTGGATTAAATTCTGGTTCTATAACTTACTATCTTGTGATCTTGCTCAAGTTGCTTCCCCTGTCAAACTTCAATTTCCCTATCTGTAGACTAGAAAAAAGAGAATTGACAATATAATGTTGTATGTATGATTAAATGAGATGATCCAATAAAAGTGTTTAGCACAGGGCCAGGCTTATAACCACATTAAGAAATAGATACTCAAAACGCCTGGTACATAGTAGGCTTTCAATAAGGAGCAGTTATTGCTATTTCATAGGCTTTTATATGAGTCAGATGATGTCATGTTCTCATGTGTATTAAAATAGTAGAGATTTCAGGCACTGTTGGGGAAATATTGTGAATTGAATACACAGCCAGGTGGGGAACATTTCTGTACTCATTAAATTGAAACTGTCTATGGAAAGGAACAGTCCTGGATAGGTTTCAGAAACGTGAGTTTTCCTACGTGTCTAGCAATCTTTTAAATTTTGGGGGCTGCGTTATCTGCCCCATATCATCCGCAGACCAAGGTATCATCACTACTTTTTCCTTGTTAGGTAAAGTCTGTGTTCATAGGGTGGTCTTTCACCTTAACCAGAGGTCTGGCCAAGGGGATTCAGTTCTACAGGTATCTATCAAACTTTAATCTCATAAGGATTTTATTGAATGGTATCGTTTACTTTATGATGGATGAGAAGATGTGCCACCCAGATTCCCCTTCATAGAAGGACTTGTTGCCCTAGTTGTCAGCAGGCAGCCTCAGCTGACAGCTTCTCCAGCCCTTGCTTCGGTAGTAGAAAGCCACCCAAGGGTATGCCCTTCTGGGGAAGCCTCACGTACAATGACTGATCAAGGCAGGGACTGGAGGATATAAAGGCCCTGTCGTTTTGATGCTTCGTGGAACAACTCTGTGGGGTTGGCTGAGGCTTTGTGGGGTCTGCATCCCAGTTGGACTTCTCCATCTGCCCAGTCCTCCTCTCACCTTCCTTCCACACACATTGATCGCTAACAAATATCCTGCAAGCCACACTTCACCTCAATGTCTGCTTCCAGAGAACCCAACACATGACATCTTTTTATGGGACCTACATCCTTTATCTCTTAAGGAATGCCTAGGACCATGCTAAACACTATGGAATTTATAAGGGAAGTACACTTGTTTTCGTCCTCAAGGAACTCCATAGGGAGACAGAATACACATACACACACCCCTAAAATAGCTAAATAACAAGGCAACATTATGTGATAATACCTGAATCTAGTGATTATGCAACACAATGGGAGGTAGAGAGAATGTATACAGAAAGTTGACAATAGGCTAGGTTAGTTCAGGGAGTTTTCAGAGAGGAGATAGACTTGTGTGAGCTCTGAAGGTTGGGGAGAACTGGGATAAGCACTCTAACGTGTAATTTAAAAATGTTTTCCCTTTTAGGAGGAAATAGCCAGACTGGCCTTCTCAATTCATGATAAACAAACATATTAAATTCAGCTGCTAAACCCAAGAGTCCTTGTAGTACTTTCGTAAATTGCAAAACCAGAGCCTGGAAATCACTTGCACTGCAGCAGAACTGAGGAGCCACACTCTTTGAACATAGCTGACCTGGCAGCTTAAAGGGTCAGCATGATGTATCGGGTGTAGAGCGTGTTGGGCAGCCTTAACGAGATTCTGGAAGGCTGTAGATAAGAAGGTTTGGCAAAGACAAAGTCTGTGTCCAGTTACCATGCTCCAAAACTGCCTCCCAGACAGCTTCATATTCAGTTGTAAGCATCCTACGGCAGGGCCTATGTCAGATCAATCACTGGGCCCCCTAAATACCCACACAAGGGGTTAAGGTGTAATAGGCATTTGTAGAAGGAGCAAATAAAGGAGCTGAGCACAGGCGGAAAGGAACGCTCTCCCGTGCTGCCTTGCTCATTTGTTCTTTCAAACATTCATTCAACGTTAGCTACTGAAAGCCTATTATGTGCCAGAAACTACTCTAAGCGCCGCCCTCAGAGCTTAGTGAGGTCTAGCGGGACCTAGCGACCATAAAAGAAACACAGAGCCAAGTGGCGGACAGGCTCCTCAACACAGGGTAGTAGGAAGGGCTTGTCAAAGGAGGAGACAAATAGTGGAAACCTTAGAACCAGAAAAAGTTGACCAGGTGGAAAGGTAATAAGTGGAATGAGGAGGAGATTAATTTTAGACAGGGAGAAGAGCAGTGGGAGGAGTCTGGGACAGAAGGTAGATGGCTCATTTGAAAAGCTACAAAGAGACCACGTAACTGGAGCAGATTGAAAGAGGGAACAGGTAACTCAGATGAGGACAGAAAAGAGGCAGTGGGGCCGGCCCCACGGCACGGTGGTTAAGTTCGGTGCACTCCACTGCGGCGGCCCAAGTTTGTGGGTTCAGATCCCAGGCGTGGGCCTACACTATTCATCAAGCCACGCTGTGGCTGCGACCCACATACAAAATAGAAGAAAGATTGGCACAAATGTTAGCTCAGGGCCAATCTTCCTCACAAAAAAAAAAAGAAAAAGAAGCAGAGACAGATCACTCAGTACTATCTTCAGGAGTTTGAATTTTGACCCAAGAGCAAAAGGAAGCTATTTAAGCTTTAATAACGATCCAATTAAATTTAAAAGCACATTCTTTGTGCTGGGTGGAGAAAAGCTGCTCCTGGATGACATGGCCAAAGCCCTTGGAAGGCCAATGATGATGGAGATGTTCTTTGTCTCTTCATCTTTGTTTCCTTTGTCTATTCTTTCTCTCTCTTTTTGGTAGTCTCCAGCCCCAGAGCTGAGCTGCAGAGCTTGCTACAGGCGTGCATGCCGGTGAAAGGGGCCATTCTCTCAACTACGTTTTGAGGGATGTGTATCAGAGGCAATAGAGTACATCAAGAAAGAACATGAGTGTGGTGCCAGATATGGGGCAGGTTGAGTTTTGACTGATCATTTCACCTTTTTGGACCTCAATTTTGTTCATCTTTAAAGAAAATTAAGCAACATCCTCCCTACTTTTCTTATATAGGAGAGTTGAGGAGTCAAGAATAGATGACTTAGAGGCATAGTATTTTTATAAGATAGAACAATTTTCTTTGTGAAGTATTAGTATGAAATAACCAGGAAGACAGGTAGACTGCATTGGTGAGAAGTCAGAAGTACAGAATTTGAAAGAAGAGAAGCAATTTTGCCATTTTCAAGCACATATGGTTATAACAAGTAGAGAAAAATTTATTCTTAGTGGTATGCTACAGAATTTCTCTTAAGAAGCAAACCACGTTTCTTGGAAGAACGCCGTGAGAGGCTCTCCTGGGATCACTGAGTGGCTGTGCGGAGTGCATGTCAGCTTACATGGAGCCTTCAGAGAAGGGCACCTGCTAGTGGCAGGGAGAGGAATTTGTTCCTAAGAGGGAAAGAGAGAAAAGGAAGGGAGGAAGGGAAAGGAAGGGAGGGCAGGAAAGGGCAGAGTTCAGTAAGATGATCTAACTATAAAATGCAAGTAGCTTTATTTCCCTGGAAACAGGAGAATGAGCCAACACCACAGTGGCTGCAGAAGCTAGAGACAAAAGTCCTTGGAATATAAGGCAGCATAGCCTTATCTAGAGAGTGGCCAGCAGTGAACTCACTGACACAGATGGGTGGAAGAAAGGGGACTTCATGCTTCCTGCTGGGCAAGAGGGCATTCAAGGGAGGAGGACAGTTCTAGTATCTTATTTTCAGATTTGATTTTCAATGTGGCATTTTCTTAATTTTGTAAAATGTGTTTAAGGACACTGGTTCTAGAAACTAACTTCGTGGGTTCAAATCCTTAGTCTACCACTCGCTATTCTGTGACCCACTGCCAGCCTCTTAACTTCTCTGAGTTTCAGCTTGATCATCTGTAAAATGGGCATACCTACTTCACAGAGTTAGGTGAAGGTTAAATGTGGTGAGTCCTTAGCACTGTGCTTGGCACTCTGCATAAACGCTTGGTAAATGTTATCTATCTGTGTTTCTGCAATTATTATTATCTTTAATATTTGAGCTCTTTGTCACTGCTACCAAGAGCTCGAATTCAACTTAAAAAAGTCTATTAATAATACAATTTCTCACTAAACTAGTCTAAGCCAAACTTTTAAGGAGGTGAGTTTATATTCAAAGTTATGTATTTGACATTTTTCATTCTGATTTTTATTTTTATTGGCTCTTCCTTGTTGAAATAGTGTCATCAAAACTTATCTGTTCTGCTGTCGCATTCCTCTGCTAAGGTAAAAGGAACAATCCTATTTGACTGATTTTGTTACTCGCTGAGAACGACATGTGTATAGAATGGCTTAGATATAATCTTCTTCATTCTTAATGCAAAGGTATGGATTAAAGTAGACAGATGACATGATCATGGGTACCATCCCTGGACAGGCATTAAACAAAATCACCTCTTATCTCTAGTTCCGCTTGTACTTAGTTGTATGACCTTGAGAGAAGGTCACTTAACCTCTCAGAGTCTTACTTCGCTCATTAGTAAAATAACATTAAGCAACATCCTCTAGGTCAATTTTTGTTTTAAAATATATGTAATTCATGTTACATTTTAAAAGATTGTAGAGAATGTTCTAGATTTCCATCTACAATTAGAATGTATGGGAAAAAAGGAACAGGGCTCAAAGCCAGGAGATAAGAGGTTCTGAGTCCAATTCTGCCCCTGTATTATTATTGTGACTCAATTCTTGACTTTATACGTGACTAAACTCTGTTTCTTCATTATCTATAAAATGGTTAAATTAGAGCGGTATCCCTCAAAGCATTCCAAGGGTTTGCAAAACAGTGGGTTATACAAATAGGTTCCCTTACTGTAGGAATTCCCAGAGAGTTAAAATGCTAATGCGCACTGTGACTATCTGAGGGGAGTATTCTTCGCAGCCTTTCTAAAACTTCTTTGATGAGAGAGCCATTTCTGTTTCCCACAGTGGCTCTTGTTTCATGGAACACCCTTTGAAAAACATGGAGCCAGGAAACCAGCAAAGTCCTTTCTGACCTCAACAGCGCTAGGTTCTGTGAATTTGGAGGGAGGACAGCAGTGGGGGTGAGGGCAAAGCAGATTTCACACCACAGATTCAATGCAGCTTCATTCAGTATCAACGGTAGAACAGTAACGCCCTCGAAGAGCTAAAACTGCCTTCCCAGAGCCCAAATTCACGGGCCCCCAAGGAACCTGGGCTCTGAAGGCAGTACCCTCCTGTTTTATTAAGCCTTAGAGATAGAAAGATGGGAAAAAATTCTATGACACTGTAAAGTATTCTAAGCCTTTGTTCAGTGGGATCCTTTATAGTTCAGGTGAAAGCAATCTGGAAAATGGAAACTTTAAAGACGTTTCTTTTGCAGAACTGGACAAGCGAGTTGAGCGCTCTGCACCTGTCTAATGCTGATAATTATCTGTGAAGCCCTCTCTTGCTCTCTCAGATGAGCTTCTCTAGGTTTCAAAGAAACTCATTCCGCAACAGCTGGAAAGGGTAGGAAAGAGGTTGTCGGCCGCTAAAGTTGTTTAGCTTGAAATAAAAGATTCTAAGACTCAGTATGAGAAGAAACACCTCCAACAGGTTCTCCTCAACAATAAAAATTAGAATAGTCTAAAATCACAATAATGTTTCATATAAAGAATTTAATAAACACCAATGGTTATATTCTGTCTTTATTACAAATTTGATGATGAGGTAATTTAAACCATTAATGAATGAAAGAGAATTATGAGTATTAGAAGTAAATAGACCTTAGAAGACTGTCTAGTTTGCTTTCTTTTCTCATTTCAAAGAAGAAATCAGCCCAGAGAGGGAAAGGAACTTGCACACGGTCACATAATAAGTGCCAGAGCCCAGGTTAGAAATCTTGTCTCAAATCTCCATTTTCTTTTTAGGTTAAACTAGATTTGGCAGGCAGGATCTGGATATTTTATCTTAAAAAAATATAACAAGCTTTTGTTTTAGAATCCTCATTATAATCATCTGTGGACATACGGACATTTAAATTTTTGCGGCGTTTACTACTATCCCTTTAAGAATAATAGCATGAGGAATAACCTCTAAAATAAGCACAACAGCAATGCTGTTTAAAAAAATGCCACCTGGTGGAGCTTTGGAGGCAAAACACACCTTGTCCATGTAGTCTTCTCCAAGAGAATTACCTTTCTTAGGCTGGTGTTTTAATCAATATCATTATCTCCCTGAGTGCTGCATGATTAAAAACAACACCGAAAATTGTCCTACTTCCAGAACACAGCAGGGAAGATGAGACTGCACAAAAATAAGTTAGTTCACAAAGAAGAAGGTGTATGGGGTCAAACTGAGAACCATGGCGCTAAGGGGAGTTAAATTTTCACCCCCGTTTTACTGTAATGGAAAACAAAAGGCAAACTAGAAGGAAGTTCCTGCTGCCACATTTCCATGGTTTGGGGCATCTGAGTCTGTATGGAAGGTGGAGGTTGGAAAGTGGGAACATTTTACCATCAACAGCCTACCTGAAAAAATTTCCTGGAATCAGAAAATCTCAGGACTAGGAAGCACCAAAAATGTTGTCTGGTCCAGCTCTCTGACTGTTATGAGGTCCTCATGGATCCACCCAAGTAGTAATGTGGACAGCCATCATGGAAGAATGAATGGATCCATCTGGAAAGCTCCACATGGAAAACTAAGAACAGTGGATGGGTACCAAGCAGGCTGACTTCCACTCAGTAGGAGGAAGAACTCTCAAAATTGGAAGTGTCCAACATGGAATGAAAAGGCTGTCCTTGGAAGGCTGGATAAGCATAAGTCAGGACTACTCCACTGGTTGTTGAGCTTCAAGAGGTTTAATATTAACCATATGGAGACCTAATATTTAAAAGGAATTGGAGTGAAATGTGCTGAATGGTGGATGATTTAGGAATCTGTCTTTATCTTAGCTTGGTTCCCCTGGGAAACAGACTCTGAGAGGGAGATTCGGGTGCAGGGTGTTGATTGAGAAGTGCCATCAGGATCCACTCTTGTGGGGGAGTGAAGGAAGCAGGACTGAGCAGAAGGAGGTATTGAATAATAATGCACAAGCAAGAAAGGCATCCTCAGATCCATGGGGAGGTCTAGAACTGGGATGGCCTTTCAGAGTTGTCTGCCTTGGGGCAAGGGCTTTTATAGACCTGCTAACCAGTCCTGGCTTTGGGCTGCCCCAGGGGAAGCAGTGTGACTTTGGATTCTCAACTCTCTTTGAGAATAATTCCCAGAGAGGAACTCACTGAGAGCAGTCAGCAGTTAATATATCACACCTGAGGGGGATGTGGACGGCACACAACAGCAACCACTACAACATTTTCTCCTTGTCTCTCTAGAACCTAACCAGAAAGTTACTCTTGTCATCCTCCAAGGCTAATTAACCCTAAACCTGGAGTTTGTTTGCAAAAGAGTGTTCCTCAAGTCTCTTTGTTTTCTATCTACATGCTTTAGAATACACCTCACAACAGTTTTCATTAGAAACTTAATTTGTCCTTTTCTGATACTTGGCATAGAAATTGGACCTCACTTTGAGTTTTAACTTCTCTGTGTCTCATTTCTTAATCCATAAAGCGGGTATAATCATAGTATCTCCTCTCATGAGCTATTATGGGGATGAAGTGAAATAATAACTGTGAACTAGCATAGGATCTAATTCACAGTAAACATGAAACGTGCTATCTTTATTACTAGAGAGAGAGAGACACTGATTCATGTATATCGCACTCTCTCTCTCAGCCCTTTAATCTCCAATGTCCTTGCCTAGACCAATGGCTCTCAAGGGCCCCAAGATGCTTTTTGGAAGGCCACAAGATCAAAATTATTTTTATAAGAATACTAAGATATTAATTGCCTTTTTCACTTTCATTCTTTCTTGAGTGTAAAATGGAATTTTCCAGAGGGTACATGACGTGTTGATGTTATCACTCTGATGTTAATAGATTATTATTGTTATTTTTAAATAAATTTACAAAAATTTAACTATTTTTTCTAATTTCTAATATGATAACTATTGATACGTATAATCCACATAAACAAAACATTTTCAGAGCCCTCAATAATTTTTACAGGTGTGAAGGAGTCCCAGAACTAAAAAAGTGTGAAGGAGGCCTCCTCCTTCTAAATCTCTCTGCCCACCCCCCACTCCTGCCACAAAGCCTGCCTGGTGGCCTTCCATGACTTCTACTTCAAGGCTACTCTCTCTGTTTTAAGATCTACTCAGGATACGATCTTGGAGATGGGGACATGGGATAGGATCAGGGAGTATACAGTGTGCTTTGCCAATGTGGGACAGTCAAATAAAAGGTTCTGGAATATCAAATGAGGTACCAGAGAACTGGGCACTGCAGTTAGAACTTGCACGGAAGATGCTGAGTGGCACTAAATGGATCACAAAGTGACTGACATCCTGCTGCTCGATCGCTGACTGTATTTTAGGAGGACTGGCATGTGCAGAACAATGTGGATTCCATCATTAAATAAATTATCATGTGAAGCTGTCTCTAATGATTACCATAGAGATGACTCACTTGAGTCAATTTGACAGTGGAACAGAAAATTGCAGCAATGCGGTTTCAAACTATCAGAATTTAGGAAAGAATAACTCTTACAACATTTACACAGACTCTAGTTTCTTATCTTCCCTCCAGCTCGTGATGACTGTGAGCTCTCGATACGAGGAGGGGATAAGAATAGGAGAACAGGGACACTGTATACCTCAAAGGGGGAATTTCCTGTGAAAGGGAAGAGAGAAACCAGTAGGAAAGATTGTCATAATACTGTGTAGTTCTGTGTCCAGCAGCGGCTCAGAGGCTCCTCTCTTTTCTCCTCCCAGCAGCCTCATGAGGTAGAAAAGGCCACCCACATTCTGCAGATAAGAAACCTGAGGGTAAGAGAGGTTTCAACTCCTGGCCTGAGGCCACACCTGAATTAGGTGACAGAACAGGGTTACTCACCCACATCTTGCCACCATAGAACACTTTGCCTTTTGTGTGCCACATACATCCAGTTTAAAATTTAATTTAACATTTATTAATCATCTAAATGGGCACTGAGCTAGAATCAAGGGGGTCTTCAAAGATATAAAGCTGCACCCACACTCCTTTGAGGGTTCTGCCCTCAAAGGAGCTACAGGACGGACTGAGAGCGAAGCAGCCTCCGTGAATGATGCAGTAGCCATAGAGTCCTACAGAAACCCGGAGGGCGACAAGCATCTCTGCAGCACTGCTGCGTGCTGTTCACGTGGCATTGCACAGCAACCTTCCATTTCATCCCACAGCTCTCTGGAGAAGGTGTAATTATTGTTCCTATTTTACAGACAGGTAAACAGAGGCCCAAAGTCATGAAGCAATTTGTCCAAAGTACATAACTAGTAAGTTCTAGTGCTTGGATTCAGATCCAAGTCTGTGGGATTCATAAAGCCCAAGGCTGTTCTATGCCCCACTGCCTAGGGAGGGAGTGATCCTGATAGTAGGAACTGGGAAAGATCTGGTACAATGAGTTTATACTACAGACTAAGACGTCTTTGTCCATCCCTCAGAATTACACCTTCTCTGTAAGCAGTGTGGCCTAGTAGCCAAGACGTAAGTGTTGTGGGTCAGACACAAGACTCCAAAAACTAGTACTAGCCATTTGCTTACAGAAGGGCACGCTGGATGGGAAGTTTTGGGTATGAAAGAGTTTTATTATTTACATGATAGCACTTTTGTGCTTTTATTATTATATCACATACAAGTGTTACTTCTTCAATTAAAAGAAAAGCCAGTTACAGGCAGGGTGGGAGGGAGAAAGGAAGGGAAGGAAGAAGGGGCTTTTGAGATGAAATTGAAGGATGCATAGGATTTTGAAAGATAGAAAATGGGAGAAGACGTTCTAGGAGGCAAAAATTTGAGCAAAGACTGTGAAATGGTGTTCTGGGCTGAATTGTGTTCCCCAAAATTCGTATGTTGAAGCTTTAACCCCCAGTGCCTCAGAATGTGACTGTATTTGGAGATAGGACCTTTAAAGAGGTGATTAACCTCTTTTCCGGCTGGAACCATGGAGGGTGCAGAAGAGAGGAAAAAGAAGGTTCCTGCTGTGCCAAAAATATTTACAAAAAAGTGAAGGAATTTTGCAGAGCTGAAGATCAAGCACCTGAGAAAGAAGTTTGCCCAAAAGATGCTTCAAAAAGCAAGGAGGAAACTTATCTATGAAAAAGCTAAGCTCTGTCACAAGGAATATAGGCAGATGTACAGAACTGAGATTCAAATGGGTAGGAGGGCAAGAAAAGCTGGCAACTTCTGCATATCTGCAGAACCCAAATTGGCATTTGCCATCAGGATCAGCGGTATCAATGATGTGACCCCAAAGGTCCAAAAAGTGTTCACTTTCACCAGATCTTCAATGGCACCTTTGTTAAGCTCAATAAGGCTTCAGTTAGCATGCTGAGAATTGTGGAACCATATATTGCAAGGGGGTCCCGGAACCTGAAGGTAGTAAATGAACTGATCTACAAGGATGGTTATGGCAAAATCAAGAAGTGAATTTCCCTGACAGATAACACATTGATTGCTCAATCTCTTGGTAAATATGATGTTATTTGCATGGAGGATCTGATTCATGAGATTTATATTGTTGGGAAATTTTTCAAAGAAGCAAACAACTTCCTGTGGCCCTTCAAATTGTCTCCATGAGGTAGAGTGAAGAAAAAGACCACCCATTTTGTAGAAGGTGGAGATGCTGGCAACAGAGAAGACCAGATCAACAGGCTTGTTAGAATGATGAGCTAAGGTATCTACCATGATTATTTTTCTAATCTGGTCAGTAAATAAACAGTGACTGCTTTCAAATTGAAAAAAGAACAGGTGATAAAGTTAAAATGAAGCCATTAAGGTGGGGCCTTAAACCAATATGAGTGGTGTCCTTATAAGAAGAGTGAGAGACACCAGGGATGTGTGGGCACAGAGAAAAGGCCATGTGAGGACAAAGAGAGAAGGTGGTCATCTGCAAACCAAGAGGAGAGGCCTCAGAAGAAACCAAATCTGCCAGCACCTTGATCTTGGACCTCCAGCCTCCAGAACTGTGAGAAAATAAACGTCTGTTGTTGAAGCCACTCAGTGGATGGTATTTTGTTATGGTGGCCCCAGCTGACTAATGCAGGTGGCAAAGTACATCATCTTTGTGAGGAAGAGTCTGAAGTGGCCACAGTAACGAAAGGTCAGGAGGGATTACAGAGAGACAAAGTAGAAAAGACAGATAGGGCAGATCGTGGCAGCCTTGTGTATCATTAAAGATCAAATATTCAGATCAGCTATGAAGAGTAAGGAAGAAGGAAAAAAGAGATTTCTCATCTATTGTTCTTCACATCTTAGAAATACAGCAGAAGAGAATCTGCTGAGAATTTCTAACAATACTTTTCTTCCCTGGCCACTTGTAAACTTACGTCATCTAAGCAAATTTATGATTTTCCATATTCTAATTGGTGTCTTTCTTGCCCAGTTCTTTTTATTTCTTTCTTGATGCCATCCTCTGCCTTATTTTTGTATCCCAATTTTATTCTAAACCGTAACTTTCTGAGGATTATGCAATAGCAAAAGCACACTGCCTGCAACTTTGCTAAATAGAATATCAGAGCAAGGAGAACTTTCAGAGTGTCTTGTCTAGTCCTCTTAGTTCACAAATAAACAGAATGAGGCTCAGTGAGGGCAGGGATTCTGCCAAGGTCACACAGGAACACTTGCAGTCCAGTGGCCTTACTGCCCGTCCACTGTGCCCGGACCATCACCTGTTTGCCTGCTTACCTTGTTCCAGGGGCCCAATTTTTGCTAAGGTCAGAGCAGCTCCCAAGCCAGATGATCTTTTGTCTACATAGAGAGTATCATTTCCCTGTGCTCAGGAGGTGGGAGGGAACGTACAGAGAGGTTAGTGGCTGACCCAAGGTCACACACCCAACCCTGGCCAGCCCTCACACCGCACCCCTCAGCTCTCCACAGTTCACTGACACCTCCATTTTATTCACCTTGCAAGTAATTTCGGCGCGGAATTCTAGATGGGAAAACAGAAACAATGTCCCATTACCTTACCCATTTCCAAACCCTGACTGGCCAACTGCCATCCAAGAGGCCATCTGTGATCAAATGTAAGGTCCCTCTGTTCTACCTCCAGCTCTTGCTACCTGACAATAGATTAGAGCCATAGTCTGTCGAGAGTTGGAGCAGACCTTAGAAATTAATCTGTACTTTAGCCTCCAGCAAATTGTTTTTGAGGTTCTGCTTAAATATCAAATGACAAGCTACTAATTTCTTTATCAGGCAGTTTTCCTCATTTTCAGTCAATTGTTTTAAAATTGCCTGTCTAATGTAACCATTATAATCCAGGGACCTAGATGGTTCAGTCTCAGAGGGAATTTATGCTCAAAAAGTAGTCAATATTCAAAATAATGAGGAAGTAATTCCATTCTCCACTCAATAGCACTAAAAGGGACCCAAATGAAGGGTCCACAGGAATACGTAATTAAATCCTCTTTCTTCCTCCATCCTTTTCTCTCAATGGGCAGCTGCTGTTCCCTCACCATCCTCCCTCTCAAAATTTCTCCTCTGCTCCCACTAAGGCAGCTTTCCTTTCCTTCTCCCTTCCATTGCCTTTTCTCTCTCAGACCATTATATATAGATTGCCTTAGCATCTCTCTCAGCAAGAAAGACTCATTCCTTTTACAAGAGGGAGAAATTGATCTGGCAGTTGGGGGATTCTCTTTTGTGGGTTCTGCGAGTCTATGTGAATGTCTCCTAATTCCTAGCTACTGGTCCTGTTGAAGTGGCTTGACCCCAAAACCACTCTTCCACATGACAGCACTTGGAATATTTGACAAAAGGTTCATAAGCCTGTACCCATCCTCTTTTCTGTCCTCCAAACCAATCATGCCTGCTATGAAGTCATTTCCCCTCTAGGCCTTCATATGCTACATATGACATGAAAGTACTATGTACAACGGATTAAAAGAACAGACTTTGGCCTTGTTGTTAACAAATATTAATTAAGCACTCAAATATTAATTAAGCCAGTCATTGTTCTAGGTGCTGGGGATATTGTGACAAACAAAATCGCTACCCTACTCCTTAAGTTTACCTTCTGGTTGGGAGAAACTGAAAACTAATAAAGCAAATAAACATGTAAGATATTATATAGCGATAAAACTCTGAACAAATTAAAATAAAACATGAGATAGAAAGTTACTAGGCCTTGGGGTGGTTACTTTAGCAACAGAGCTCAGGAATGGCCTATGGAAGATGTGACCTTGGAGGTAAGACCTGAATAAGCTGAAAGTGGCAACCATGTGACAAACTGGAAGTCCAGGGCAAAGACCTTCAGGTGGTAACAGCTTGGCATATTCAAGAGGAAAGAACAGCGTTCCATGGGGTTAGAGTGCAGTGAATGAGGGAGAGAGCAGTGGCATATCACCTCACGGTAGGGAAGTCAAGGGCATAAGGATAAGCAGAATGCATTTTATTCCTTTTTTTAATGAGATATAATTGACATGTAACATTATATTACTTTTCAAGTGTACAACATAATGATTCAATATTTGTATTCTACAAAATGATCACCACAATTGATCTAGTTAACATCCATCATCACACATAGCTATAATTTTTTTTTCTTGTGATAAGAAATTTTAAGACCTACTCTCTTAGCATTTCCTTTTCAGTGAGCTGAAAAGCTGTCTGAGGATTTGAGCCAGGGAATGACATGACTGATTTTGTTTTTAAAAGCTCGCTTGGCTGCTATGTGGAGAACCAACCGATGGCAGGCAAGAGAGAAGGCCAAGACACCAGGTAGGAGTGGTCCAGGCGGAAAATGAGAGGATCTTCAATTAAATTTGTAGAAATGGGAATGATGAGCACAGTTCAGTTCTGCGATATGTTTTGAAGGTGGAGCCAAGGGGATCTTGGTTTCCCGGGTGAGCTGCCGTGGCTGCAGTACCCACCACGCCCACGCAACCTTCCTGAGGTCTTCTGTTGCAGCCTGACATCTGTGGCCTGCTGTTCCAGTAAAAACGCAAACATTCTCCTAGAACAAGCCACCAATTTTAGTTACATTTAAGTCTATACCTGTACTTAGAAAGTAAAGTTAGCCCCCAAAGAAGTCTAGTCTGAAAATACCTATCTCCTCCTACAACCCAGAAAATGTTTTATATGATTACAGAACAGTTGAGCTCCTTAAATCCCCAGTGGTTCCAACCTTCTACCACATATTTTGGTCCACTTTACATTGCATGACTAACTGCTACCTTGCTCATGGCCAGGTTTGGAACCCCAGAACACCAGGGCTGGTAGTTTGACTGCAGAGCTCGAGTGTTGTGGACATTTATGGATGACTCCTCAATATCGGTTCCGCTCAAGGTGATTAGTCTAAGCCAGGACAGGTGGTTCCATGCCCCTTGCTTATGATTGACTCTGAAATGTACAATGAGTCAAATGAGCATCTGTGCACGTGTGACCCATCTGACTAATAAAACGATAGAAGACATTCTTCTGGGGACTTCTATTAAAGGATTCATTATCTCTAGGAAGGAAACACAGAATGGGATAGCCTACCTCCTTCCTTTGAGTGTGATCATGTCTAGAGCTGAGGTCTGCAAATTTTGCAGCCATCTTTGAGCATGTAACCATCCATAAAATGAAGCATGTGCTGAAGATGACAGGATAAAAAGAAGGGAAAAATTTGGGTCCTTGGTGACATTATGAAGGCACTTATCAAAAATGCCTAGAATCTGCCATATCACTAGACTTCCAGTTTTGTGAGATAACAGATTTCCTTTTTGCTTAAGCCAGTTTGCACTATAGTTTTCGATAACATAAAGCCAAATTCATTCCATCAGGTATGTTGAGGTTCATTTTGTTTTTAATTCAGCTAATATTTATTGAGCACCCACTACGTGACATGCACTGTTCCAGGTGCTGGTAATACAGAGATGAATAAGACAACACTGCCTATTCTTGTGACACTTAATATTCTAATTTGAGGGGGCAGGAAGTAAGTAGAAATAAATGGGTGCGCTTAGATAACATCAAATGCTGTGAGAAAAATAAAGCAGGGTAAGGTGCTAGAGAATTACCGGAAACATCAGGGAGGAGAGCAAACGCTTTTAAAAAACTGTTAGACATATGCAGAAGTGTCAAGTACAGGGATGCTCATTACCACAATGTTTGTAATAGCAAAACTAATGACCTTTACTAGAAATAACCCGAATGTCCATCTACAGGGGCCTAATGGAATAAATTTTGGTACATTTATGTGATGGAATAGTATATAGTCAGTAAAAAGACTAGAGTATAAGAATATATGTTTCTATGACACTATCTTCAAGATATTAATAAAATAAAAAACTAGTTTTAGAATAGTATGTAGAGTGTTACCCCAATTCTTGGAATTAGAAAAAGGATAGATGGATATAAATATAGATATATTTTTGGATATAAGAAAGCTTATCAGTATTGTTTAGGAGAGTTAGAGAAAGAAGAGACTTTTATCATTTATTTAGTCCCTTTCTGTTCAGTTTTAGAATTTATTTTACCATGTGCATTTTTAATTTATGAAATACATACATGTTTTAAAAAAATTTAATATCTAAATTTTCTTCCAGGTAAATGTAAGTAAATATTATTGCTTAAGAGAAGTGGCTTTTGACATACATGACATCAGGGGAGAAGAACCTGGCTTTAAATAGGAACCAGGCAAAAATGAGGCCATCTGTTCTACCTAGTATCACCTGGCATACACTATCCCCACTGTCAGGGGTAAAAGCTACAGGAAAAGATTCTACCAGCAGAAGCTCTGCAACTACCAAGAGCAGCATTGTATGGGACCAGCTGCCAGGATTATCCACAGGATAATTTCAGGGCAGAGAGATGATAGAGGAGGATGATAGAAAAATACTTGAGAATGCTAGAAGGGGCCAAAACCCCAACAGATCACAGGAGCACCTGAGGAAGAGCGCCCATGATAAGGGACCTCTGAAGACTGGAGGCTGATGACGAGAAGTAAGGTTATTACCAAGTGTGCTTACATAACCTTCCAGCGGATTTCACTCCCCAGGTGCTTTGATCTGAGCCAGGCCAAGAACCTGTGTTGATTTTACTTAAGCTGTGACCTCCCTCTCCACTGAACATGTGTTCTGAAAAATCCTCATCTGCTACACGTCAAACTCATATTTGTAACACAATCAGCAGGTCTCCAAAGGAGGCTGTCTCAAAGCCAACTTCAAGAGCAGAACGGATTGGGCAATCCACTACAATAATGAAGAGGATTAGTGGCCGGGTGCTTTTCTGGATGCCTGATTTTTTTTCCTTTCAGTTTTGACTTCTTGTCTTATCAATAACCAGCACATATTTGGTGACTAGCGAGCCAATTTTCTGATAAATAGCACATGTGGTGAGAAATGATAGATCAGGATGAGGAAAATAGGTTTTTGTTCATCCGTGGAAGCTTCCACAGACTCAAAGTACTGTTCTGTAAGTGCCCATCCTTCAATGTGTCACATGCAGTCGCTTAATGATAACCAGAGTTACCGTAAGCCTTGGCACTTTTTGCTGTTTCATACATTAACTGTGCAGGTTCATCCAGATCCTTTAACCTCTTTCTAACTTGCTTTCTCTGTTCCTAACATAGGATACTAGGCAGGGGTGTCAATCCATGGACGAGAAAGAGATGTAAAATACACAGTGGTTCCCATTACAGTTTGCTTTGCAAATCCTAATCTCTAAAATATTTTCTCTAACTCAAAGCAAACACACATGACATGTGTGGCTTTCCTATGCCCAAGGCCAGCATCACTAATTCAACATAACAGTGCTTTCTCCTACTGCTTCTAGATGAGGCCTCAGAGCTTCAGGCAACTGCTTGAGAACTGACAGGTGAGCCAGACTATCTGCCATCCCTGCATCTGCTAGGGCCAGGCTTTTTCTTTGAATGCTATCCATGGTTTGGGTCCCAAATGTGTCAATTTCCCTTGCATTTGTACAGTGTGATGTGGGTGTGTGTAGTGTTGTATGTCATGCCATTACTAATGGATGACTGCTAAGGAGCTTTTAATTTGCATAGAACACAGCCTTATGCGGAAAAGGAAGCTAAACTTTGCTCATGGACCATCATTTGTCATTGAAAGAAAATCTGGAAATTTATGTGTTCCTCATTAAATCATTTCCTTGAAACATTCTGAAGAGTTTAAAAATAACCCAATATAGGGGAAATAAATTTTAACCCACTCTGTCCATTTCCTTACCAGGTCTCCTTTCCAGGGAACGGGGGAGAGTTGCTAACACAATTGGTCAGAGGTCAAGAATTAATTGTGCCATGAATATGAAGGGGTAGGGCCACTGCATTAAAAGGCCTTAACCAATGATCTGCCCCTCTCTCCATGCCTTCCACTACACACAGCTTGGTTAATAAGTCAAATCAGGACTTGTCCTTGGCAGGACTTGTCAGCTGCCTCTCCTCCTCTTAAACTTCATGAAAACACTCACTTAGCTGAGTCAGGGTTCTCCTTGGAGCCCTGCCATTGCTCTCTACCTGCATGCCAAATCATGCTGGACATTGCACTGATTTAGTGTCTCATTCACTTCAATTCCTTCCAATTAACAAAAATATTTTGAGTACCTACTATGTGCAAGCATCATGGTAGGTGGTGGGCATATGGCAGTGTACAAAGCAAAGAAAAATAGATCTTATGGTGTAGTGAATAAATAAATAATACCTAGAGTTCAGATGGTGCTTTCCAAGTACTTTGGAAAAAATCAAGCAGGCAAGTGGCATAGGAATGGAAGGGTGCAAAAGAGTTGTGTTCTGATTCCAAGTAGAGTGATCAGGAAAGCCCCCAATGAGAAGGTGGCAGTTGTACCCAAGGAAGTGAGGATCAATCATGTGACTGTTTTGGGAGAAGAACACTCCAAGTATGGAAAGGAGCAAAGGCAAAAAGCAGGGGGCAGCTTGGGCGACTGACGAGCAGCAAGGAGGCCAAGTGGCTGGAACAGAGCGAGCAAATGGAGAGTGATGGGAGATGAGGTCAGAGTTACAAGGTGGACGGTGGGGATCAGATTGTGTGGGGCCTTGTAGATCACTGTGATGACTTTGGGTTTTACTCAGGATGTAAGGGGCTAAAGAGGAGCTGTCTTAGTTTCCTGTTGGTGCTGTTGCAAATTACCACAAACTTAACAGCTTAAAACAACAAAAATCTATTCTCTTACAGTTCTGGAAGTCAGAAGTCCAAAATCAGTTTCACTGGACTGAGGTCAAGGTATTGGCAGGGATGCTTCCTTTTGGAGGCTGTGAGGAGAGAATCTGTGTGCTTTTTCAGAGTCTAGTGGCCGCCTGTATTCCCCTGCTTGTGGCCTGTTCTTCCATCTTCAAAGCACATTGCTCCAATCTCTGCTTCCATCATCACATCACATTCTCCTCTGACTCGGACTGTTCCAGCAGCCTCTTGTAAAGACCATTGTAGTTACATTAGACCCACCCAGATAATCAGGATAATTTCTTCCCCTCAAGGTCCTTAACTTAATCATATCTGCAACATCTCTTTTGCCATAAAAGGAAACAAGCATTGGTTCTGGGGATTAGGACCTGGACATATTTGGAAGGCCATTATTCAGCCTACCACAGATCCCTTGATTTGACTCAGGTTTCTAAAGGGTTTTTTGGCTGCTCTATTGAGAATAGACTTTTGGAAGTGCAAGCGCAGAAACAAGGAAACCAGTTAGGTAGCTTTTGCAATACCTCAGACAAAAGATGATGATGGTTCAGTTCAGTGTTGTAGCAACAAGATTGTTGAGAAGTCATACCTTGGATATGTTTTGTAGATAAAACTAACGTGATTTGCTGATATGGGTCATGAGAAAAAATAGAAGAGAAACTGATCCCTGTAAGTTTTTAGTTCGAGAAATTGGAAGGATATGCTTTTTCCCAAAATGGAAAAGGTTACTGAAGGAGCAGATTTAGAGGAAAGAAAATGAGTTTGGTTTTGTATATATTAAATTTGAAATACCTATTGAAGATTCAAATTGAGATGTGAACATTTGAATTAATGTTAGAACTTGAACCTAAGCAGGTGAATCAAACTAGCCTTTACCATAATTATGCACTGAGAGTTATTACATGTTGTACTTTAAATATCATTTGGCTGTTATTTCCTGCATATAATTCACATGAGAACATTGCGAGAGCAGGAGAACATGGAAGATGGACAATAGCAAGGCAGGATTCACGTACTACCAAATTTCTGGTTGTAATACCATCAAAATAGCATCAGAAAGACCCAAAATCCCATTGAACCCTAACACTGTGTATATTTGCAAATATAGTTGCAATTTCCAAGGCTGACATGGAGATCTACCATGTTACTTTTATATCTTAGTTTATGGTCTATTTCAGCGGTCTTTAACTCTGGTTTGCATCAGAAACAGTAGAGGAGCGTGTTAAAATGCAACATTATGGACTCTATCTGAAGAGCCTGACTCAGAAGGTCTGGATGGTAGTAGTAGGCATCTGCATCCCAGATAACAGTAGAGCAGGAGAGACGAAGGACTGATGGGTTGTGGTAAATGAGTAAATGTGGTCGGTGTTTGGTTTCGTTTGGTTTATAGTTAAGAATTCATTGAGAATTTACCATCGTCAAGTATGATATCACTTTATTCACACAATACCCTAAGAAACGGGAGAAAAGTACTATTATTAATCTCATTTTACAGCAAGAAAACTAAAGCCCTAAGGAATTAGACGACTTTCCCAGATCGTATAGCCAGTCAAGGCAGAGCTGAGATTTTAAGATGGATTTGTTTGACTCTGACTCTCACATCCATGCTGGTAACCGGTGTTCCATACTAGGGATGGGAACATGGATTGATGACTGGTTGGATGTATGAAAGGGAATGATTCTAAGGTGCTGTTGATCATGTCTGGATTTATGTTGGGATTTGTAGATTGAGTTCTAGAACCTAGTTGCCTGGGTTCAAATATAGATTCTGCCACTTGCCAGTGATGTGACCTTGACCATGCTACCTCACCTCTCTAAGTCTCACTATTCTCCTCTACAAATGGGGATACAAATAGCACTTACATCACAGGATCATCGTGTTGGTTGAAGAAGATAATATATTGAAGTCTTATTCACCGTGGCCTACGACATCTCTACATGATCTGACATCTGCTTTTCTCTCCAATCTCGTGTCTATACTACTCTCTCCCACTGTGCATCTTACTCCAGAGATTCTGGCTTATTTTTAGTGCACAAACAAGTCTTGTTCATATGGCACATTTACCTTGGAATGCTCATCTGCCTAGAAAACTCCCCCCACAGACTGTTACACAGAAAATTCTTTCTTACTCATTGAAAGAATGTCAGTTCAAATGTCTGTCTCGTAGATGTTTTCCCTGTACATGCAAGAGAAAGTAGTCCTTCATCCCTGGGTCACATCATACTACTCTGTTTTATTTATCTTTTCATAGTATCTATTGCTATCTGAAGTTGTATTCTTTATTTGTTTACTTGATTATTATTAGTATCCTTCCAACTGGAATTTAAGGTACACAATGTTACTTGTTCACCACTATAGCCCGAGCTGTTAGAAGGGTACCTGATATGTACAGGGAACTCAATGAATATTTGTGGAAAAGGAGGGAGGGAGGGAGAAGAGAGAGAGAGAAAGAAACAAGGAAGGAAGGAAGGAAGGAAGGAAAAGTACTTAGTATATTACCTGATGCATAGAAATACTAAAAACATACTACTATTATTACTAAAGGAATAGTTATTAAATACCTACTCTAAGCCAGGCATTTTGCTAAGCTAGATTTATCAGCCTTACAGCAGAGTGTATTCATATATCCCTCTAAGCAACTGTTGTGTATGGACTGAAAAAGTTGCAAGGGGACCATGGTGGGAATCTCTAACTCTTAAGGTCTCGTTGAACTCAGGACTCATAATCACATTTTCAATATATTTAGGAAATTCTAATTTAACTGGAACCTGTCCCATGCATGCAACTCATTCCACAAATCCACACCAGACAGAGTAACCGAACAGATGGACTCTGCATTGCACCTGGGAATCCAGCCTACTCTGGCTGTGCTGGCCACATGGGAGAATCTCACAGAAACGGGGTAGAATTTACAAATTTCTGAAGGAGAGTGAGATCCTAAGTCCCACTTCCAGTTTTGAATCACGCAGGTTATGGGTTTTAAATGGACCTTTTTGATTGTTTATCTTCACTTAACGTTTGCTCCTTTTCCATCTGGGATGACGAGACATCATCTGGCACCTCTGCAAACCTCATCACCACAATTTCGTGCCTGGCAGAGGATAGCTGGTTTTGGGAACAGAAACAACTTCTCTAGAGAGTCAAACATACACATCCCTCTTCTGCATGTTTGTGGGCGCTGGTGAGGGAATCACAGGAAAGTGTCTGTGTATCCAGAGAACTTTCAGGATTTCTCATTCCTTCACCAGCTTGAATTAGCCACTGAGCAGAAATGCCCTTCAACAGAGACTGAAACAGGAGCAATTCCCAAAGCAGAACCATGGTCTGCACTAGAAAGAATTTTTGAGTCCTCTCTTGAGCATCTGCAATGAGATTTTCAAGAGAGCAGCACCAGGAACATGCTCTTCCTTGAAAACACCCATTCTAAACAGGCTTGGAGCCTGTCAATCTATAAATTAGGCCTTTACTGTCCTCCCTGTTTTGGAAAATAAGTGTTGGAATTTAGTTCAGTTCACAAAGACTTACAGAACATTTACTATGTGCCAGGCCCCATGTGTTGATGTTGCCATGGTAAACAAGCCATTTCTCTCCTGGAGCTCAAAGTCCAGTGGAAAATAAAGTCAAGGAAATAATTCATTACAAGTTAATGTGATGAGAGCTAGGCTGTTATAGGGTCTTTTTTTGGAGCCCAGAGATGTTTACCTAATCCAGACTTAGGTGGATAGGAAAGCCTGTAGGAGGAAGAGGTATCTGAATCCTAAATGATAAGATGTACCTGAAAGAATCCTGGACCAGAAGTCAACGGATCTGGGATCCAGGTCCCATTTTTTGAGTTATTAGCCTTGTAAACATGGGCAAGTCATTTAAAAGCAAAGAAGATCAGTCTCTTCATCTTGGAGATGGGTATAATAGTACGTCTCACAGGATCAGGTAACAAAATATACCTGCAAGTGACGGGTAAACTCTAAAGCATTCTACAAAGTGCGAGGCAAGGTATTATATGAGGCATCATTGCTGTCGATTCTCTGGCATCCCAGCTTGTGTGTGCTTCAACTGGGGCCGGGAAATTTGACTTCATCTTTTCCCAGCATCATTCATCTTTGAAAGTGCTTGAAGTTATTTTGCAACCAAACACCACAAATAGAAACCCAAATTTATTGCCAGCTTAACTCTGCTGATATTCCTTCTTATCTCCCACCATACCCCATCTCTGACCCCATAAGCTTTTTTCCTACTCTTCATACTTTCCTAGGAAGCAAAAGAGCATGATCCATGAATATTTACCAGTATGATTTGTGATTTGTAAGCAGATTTGAGGATAAAATGTTAATATTTCAAGCATCAAGGTTGAATAGCTTTCAAACTAAAAAAGAGCTCTATTCCAAAGCAATTATGAGGAACAAGGTCTTCCATGGCATTATAGTAAGATTTATTTTTATGTCTCATCTTTCATAAAGCATAACAACACTCTCAACTCATAGGGTAGCCTTTTCACTATCATCCTTGGAGGCATCAGAGTTCAAGGTCTCTTCTCCCAAATTGAAATACATCTTTCCGCTAATGAATATAACAGTGACCAATGTGTTCATCTCCAAGTGTGATATCTGGAATCACCTATGAGATAGAAAATCAAACTCGAGAAACCCTGGGCCCAATGCCTGGAAAACCAGTGTCGACTCCTTCAATATATTTGGACAAAACAAAACACCCCAAATGAAGAGTGAGATAAGAAGGCAAAAGGTAATCTGAGAGAGAAAACAGGATGAGCCACTAAGTATTAATGTTAGTGGAGACAATGCTTGTACCCTGCCCGACATTGTCATAACTCAAGATAAGCAACTACTTTTTCTTAGAAACAGACTTTTCTAGGGAAACTTTGATCTGGATAAGGAGTTCTCATCCTGATACTGGACCTCAGAAAGCTAAGACAAAGGCTACCTCTCAACACAACACAACTTCGACACTTGCATGATTTGACTAAGGACTCAAATGGCCAAAAATAAAGCTGAAGCAGTGAATTGAGGTGAGGGTTAATGGAGGGTTTTGTTTTGCTTTTTGCAGAAGAGATTGTCATTCACTAAAATCCAGCTGAGGACTTCCAGGACCAGATGTTTCCATCTGGGGCTCCTTTGGGAGAGAGCATAGTGAAATAGTTAAAAACCTGAATTCTGGAATCTGGTTATCTTACCGTTAGTTGTACTAGAGTTGCTTATTTGCCCACTGTTTGCATTTTAGTCCAACACAGAAAAGCAGTGGTTTCCCTTCCTAGCAACAAGTTGAAATCTAAGGAAAGAGCAATGACTTGAGAAGGCAGTGAAAGATGGAAATCACAAAAGCTTCTTCTGAGTATCTCAGATAAAGGGAGTCAGGGATGGGGGAGGACAGAGATGGTGAGTTGAGGATGCTTTCACGTTCAAGAAAGAACCTCTCTTAGCGTGACTGACACAGAAACAGCTCTTTGCCCTCAATCCAGAAAATGATTTGAGGGCAATTAACTTCTTAGTCTACTTTTTCTCTAAAGGAAGGATATCCTTCTTCTCAAACCTCAAGGTAGAGTCAGAGAACTGACACAGAGATGCCTCTGAAACAGCGCGAGTTGATGTTGTTGGAATTTATAATTTCTTCCCCTACCTGTCCTCACTCTTAACATGCTCCTCTATTGTAGGCTACATTTAACTCTGCCTTATTTTGTATCCTTCAGTTATGTGTTTTTTCTATCTCTCCATAATGAATTTAACAAAGGTAGGGACCAAACACTGCACCTCTCTTTTTTCTTCCTCCTTCTTGCCCACTAAGCCCTGTATATAGTAAGTGTTCATGGAGTGTTTGGTGAAAAAGAAAATAGACAAATAAGTGGAATTTTCAAAGATTCACAGTTTTTGCTATCTAGTCTGTCCCCGTGCAAAACCAGGAAGAAATGTAAGTTCTATTCAAGTGTCCTTGTGACCATCCTTTTACTCCTCACTCTTCCCACTGCTTCCTTCACTGTAGACGTGACATATGTTCCAAACTTCCGTGCATCAAAACTTACCTGTCTTGCTTCCCATTTATGAAAGGAATTATAGTTTGATATTTTCAGGGTAAAAACTGGTTTTCTGGTAAACTAACCCTGATCCAATAGCCAATGACTCATGGTAGCTGAGGTATGCTAGTCCTGACAACATTTGATGGGAGGTTCCTGGAGACCAATGCCTTCGTGAAAAGGATTGTATGTCTGATTCTGGATTGTTTAAGGCCAATGGAAACATAATCTGGAGTGGAGAGGCTTTGTGGCCTTCAAATCACTCAGCCTGCAACCTAGATCTAGTTAGAAATAAACATTCATATGATGAATATGAAAAATTGAGATTAAAGAGAGCATCAATCATTTGATTTTCAAAAACTCAAGTCTAGGCGACTGGTGCCAAAGCCTCATAAATGAGCAGCTGCTTGAGATGAGCATTGTATTTTATGAATTTAAGTGCATTAATCTTAGAAAAATGAACAAGAAATCAGGGAAGCTGAGTGTTTCCTTATTCCTCGGAAGCCCAGATCTTTGCAGTGCCCTCTTCCACTTGACTTTCCTGCATCTGTTCTTTTGCTGTAGGCTGCCAGAAGCCAAGATGTCAATGATCATTACAAGTTAAATAGGCCATTTTGGCTAAAGAGAAAACCCAAAGAGGAGATAATAAGGGAAAGAAAATCTGCTATAGGCTATATATGAAAGGAGGTGACCATGAAGGACATGATTCTAGGTGGCGGAAACTGAAGAAAGACAGCTTCATATTTTAGCCCATCTTAGATTTTTAGAGGAAGAAGAATACCCAGCTTAATATAGATGGAGAAAAAAGAATAGCAGAAAAGCATGGTGGAAAAAGCAGGTCTTTGAGTAAAGATACCTACTCTGCCACTAATAGGATGATTTAATGGGATAAAGACACTGTATTTTTTGGGACCCAAGCTGACCCACATAAAAAATGAAGATGTTGGACCATATGGTGTCTGCAGTCCCTTGGAGCAATGTTCTGATGCTTGAGGAGTTCAGAAAACTGCTTGGGGTGCTTTGAACCTATCAGCTCTATGATTAAAATCTTCACTTGTACCTGCTTTCCTCCTGTGGTGCAATCTCAGGGCACTTAGCAGTAGATTAGGCAGAGGGGTCAATTCCCAGGACTTTGAATCTGGAAAATGTGGTGTCACTTTCTCATCATTGTTTTCAATTGTATATTTTGAGTTATGATGCATAAAACAGATTGTGAAAAATAAACTCTCCGAGTTGTACTGCAGAACCATTAGACACTATGTCTCATTAACAGGTAAAGTTTTTTAAAGGATTTGTCTATAGATATACTATGGAAGCCAGCTGCAACAATGTGATGTGATTTGGGTCTTTCAAATGGGCCATATTTCTGTTGAGAGGGAACACAATCAGGCACTGACCTATGGAAATAATAGTACAGAGGCTGGAAAAGTCCTGTGGTTGGCATGGGACTGCCTCTGTCCCAGTCGTTCATTCATTCAACAAATATCTCTTGAGTATCTATAATGTACCAGGCACTGTGCTAGGCACTGGGGAAGCAGTAGTAAGACAAACTTGGTTCTTATCTCAATGAAACTTACAGTTTACAGAGTGCTATGACAATTTCATGGGAGACAGCCTAGAGTTGGAGTCAGGGAAGCCCTCCCTCAAAAATAGCAATTGAGATTTGAAAGATAGCTCTCCTGCCTCTCCTAAGCCTTCCTGTTCTTTCAGATATTCCTCATATGAGATATTTCCCATTTCCTACCCCTGAAAACACTACAGTTTATCAGGGTCCCCTTCCAGTGGGGCCACCAGAAGTGAACCCCAGATGCATCTAGTCTGATAAGAGGGGAACGGGATTCTCCATTCTCCCTGTTCTGAATACATAGTTACATTAATATAGCCTATTGGCTCTAATAATAATATAATAATAATGGTGATAATAATGATGATGGTGATAAATAAGAATATAAGAATAATAAGGATGCCAAGACTTTGAATGCCTAAAGTCTGTATTCCATCTCTATCTTGATTTGGGTTCCCCCCGGAACAGCGATAGGTTGGGGAACAGTTGCAAGGCCTAGATGGCCTGACTCTGCAGTATACTCTTTACACGTAGTTCCTTCTGCTGAAAAACCCCTTCCTCCTCCCTATATTTCTCTCCTTGCCCACTCCCCAACTGGTAGTGCCTATAAAATCTTCAAGCCTTAGCATAGATACCACTTCCTCCAGGAAGCCTTCCTCAACTCTCAAACCTGGTTGGCTTGTCCCATTATGTGTTTCCACAGCCTCTTGCCTTTGCTTGTCATGGCACTCATCTTGCTATGTTTGAATTGCCTGTTGTTTGCTTGAATTTGTGCAACTGCACATTCAAAATGGTCATAGAGGGTGAATGACTGAATAGATGAATGGATGATGTTGCCTACTTTGCTCTGGGTCAAACAAGCATGACCACCCACATAACTCTGATTTTTTACAAAGCACAGATCTACCTCCAGCATAAACGTTGATTTATTCCCAATGAATATTCTTCCATTAGGCCTACTCTGCTTTCCTCCAGTCCTTGAAATAGGACTCATTTTGGTTACTGGGACAGAATAAAGAAAATGCATGAATTTTAAGGACTGTTTGATGGATGCAAGGAGAGACAATCCCACAGTAATCAGGCTTCCCCTCTAGCCTGTAAGTCCCAGAGAATCCCTCAAAACTTCCGGATGGTGTGTTCAGGGAACTACTTAGATCTCAAGGTCACACAGAGCAGATGTCCTCTGGATGATGCTGTTAGCGATGCAAGAAAAGATAAAGACTGTTATTTCTCCCCTTAAAAGACTCTCTGAACAGTTCTCGTGCAGCCCAGTAAAACAAAAGCCAGGGCCTGGAGAATCAAGAGAAGAATAAGGAAGAACATGAACATTAGTGTCTAAGAGATCATGAATTAAACCCCAGGGCTGTCCCGTGTCGGCTGCATGACCACACACAAGTCATTTACATTCTATAAGCCTCACTCTCCTCTGCTGTAAAATGGGGATATTGTTTGTTTTTCTTGAAACCATGCCAGGGATTTAATATATCCTGACCTTAAAAGATATATGGTGGCATACAGACCAAAGAATATTCCGTTTGAATTGGAGAGAGAAATAAAAGCAATAGGTTGCTACTCTTAAGAAGCAAATAGCTTTTCTGAAAAGACTGTTTTATACTAGTGCTTCTCAAACTGTAGCATGCATCAGGCTCACCTGCAGGACTTGTTAAAATAAAGGTTGATGGGCCTGATCCCCTGAGTTTCTGATCCAGTAGGTGTGGGGTGGGCCAGGAATTGTGCTGGGCCCTGGGGAGGTGGGAGTGACCTCACTGGTCCCTATCTTCACAGACCTAATAATGTAATGGAGGAGGCAAACATTAAACAAGCTTCTGACACCTGGAGTTTTAAGAAAACAATATCACATTTAGACTCCCCCCAAAATATCATTGTCTTGTATTGGTTCTCAAACTTTGATGTACATAGAAATTATCTGGGGTGGTGGGTATTAAAATGCAGATCCCAGGCTCCACCCTCAGAGGGTTCGGGAAGTCTAGGGTGGAGCCAAGAACCTGAATTTTTCACAAGTTCCCCAAATCATCCTAACGTAGGTGGTCTTCATACCATATTTTGGAAACACTGCTTAATTAAAGAGAATCCTTCTTTGCTGATGGATTTTTAATACAGCCTTCAAAGTTGAAGTAGATCAGCTTGTATTTCCTTCCATTTTAATAAAGGAGTTACTCAAAATTAAATCTCGATGCTTCATCCTCTTCCTCTGGTACGTCAATGGCCTTTAGGGAGCTATTTTAACTAAGTAATTCATAGAGAGAACACCTGTTCAAGTGTGCCTTGACATTATTTGGAGAACAATGATTAAAAACCAAAATCTCACTATTCCTAGAAGGAGACAGGCATCTATCTGTTTGAAGACATAGATACTATTTGCAAAATGGGAGAGAGTGGTGAGAATGTCTGTTAGACTGTATAGTAGATTCAAGCACCACCTGATAATACTGATGCATGTCAGGAATGCAAATAGGTCCATCTCATGTAACCATTCTAGTCCTTGACGGGGACTGTGTGGAGCTATGTGAGAGAATAGTCCTAAACTTATTTCCGGGTTCAGCGGCATAATGGGACACACGCTTGACAGGCTGCTCTTTCAAGATGAGGGTACAAGTGATGACAATATAGAGATAAATTATCATAAACCCAACCTGCCTGAGGCTTTTGAGACTTGCGAGCACTTAACCCACAACCCCAGAAAGCAAGACGTGTCAACAAGTGTTGGCTTTTCCCCACATTCCCCACTGACACAGTGGAATGCCCTGTTAATGGTCTTTTCCTGTTGCAAGGCTTTGTCCCCTCCCAGTAATGTGAGAAGGGGAGCGTGAAGGTACAATTTATACTGTCAGACTAGCTTAATAAGACATTAGCACAACTTGTAACAGAAGGAAAATAAACGAACCTCAAATCCTTAATAAAAACTAACTGGAACCAAGGCACACATCAAATGGTTAGAAGTTCTTTGACTCTGGCTGGGAGGAAAGAAAAATCAGAGGGAGATAAAGTAATTGGGCTTCTGTCAAATCAGAATGCCCTATGTTGCTAACTTATGTTAGGAAAGTTGAAAAATTGGTGTTAGATTATAATCTAAAAGGAGATCTTGAGTGGCATTTGCAATGACTTTTGGCCCACAATCTTTTATTAATAGAGTCATGTGCAAGTCTCTACAATTGAATCATCCATCAAGTCAAAAATTACTCACTCATCGTGCCTTTATGCCTTAGAATTTACTTACAAATATTTATGGACCATAACACATGCAGAGCACAGAGTGAGACCCAACAGGAGGGCACAAAATTCAGTCACAGGAGGGCACCCTCTCTCTTTGGGGAAACAAGGTGTGCATGAACCATATCATCCCACCATATATGTAGAGCCAACTGTCCATATCTTCACTGGCAGCTCCCACAGTAAGGAGATGATCAGGGGTGGGGGCAATCAGAGAAGACGTGTTGTAGGAAGCAGAAGGAAATCTTGTAATGAGTTATAGGGGACAAAGTAGTTACAATTTGCTGGAGAGGAAATAAGAGTGCATCCTAAGCAGAAGATCCAAAAGGCCCAGATTTTTAATTAAGTCAGTCTTTCCCTGATGAAAGCACTGGGAATTATATAAAATAAGGTCTGTCCTTAATTATCAAATAAATGCAAAATAAAAATAAGACAGTATCTTCCACTGATTAAATTGGCAAGATAAAACAATCATCAACAGAGTTGGCAAATCCTGCTATGTGGTTGTTTGTGATTTGATGCAACTTTTCTTGAGGGACAACTGGAAATGTGTATCAGTGGCCTTTAAATTTGTCATACCCTTGAAGATAAAAATGCCATGCCTGTGACATGATATCGATGTTGCTAAACACAAAAAACTTCATTTCAGACTTTTTATAAAATGAAAAAATTATAAAAATATACACATGCAGTAGTTGGGAATTAGTCAAATTATGATAAATCCATATGATGATGATAATGGGGAGAATATTTATAAAACTTGGAAAATATTCATAACAAAGGATGAAGAATATGATCCAATTTTGGTTTTAAAAATACTTTATATACATTAAAAAGCATCTAAAAGTCTAGAAATATATTGACCAAAATATCAATCAATAATGGTTCTCTCTGAAGTTGTAAAGTTAAGGGTGATTTGTATTTTTTTGTTTTTTTTGTCTTTCATTTCCACATTTTCTATAATGAACATGTACTACTTCAGAAACCAGAAAAACACGAAAAGTGTTTTTAACAACTAACTTTACCCTTTGAATGGGTCAAGTCCTGTGTTTTTCCATTGTTCGCAGTATAAAGGTCGGATTCTCTTACGTGGTTTGGCCCCACCTACTGCTCCAGTCTCATCACTCGTGTTCCCACCAACTCAGCATTAGCCACACAAGCCTCCAGGTTTTTTGCCATTTGAGAGCCTTAGTATAGTAGATTATATTATTTTTGCAATTATTCATTCCCACCCCCTCCTGCCATTTGCCATGTACCTTGCTGTGCCCCAGTGTTGAGGACCATACATCCCTGTCCCATTGGCATTGGGCTTTGGCCTTGGTCTCTACTTCTCAGGCCTCAATGGCCTGTTCTTATGGATTTGGAGACCGTTAAGAGCCCACTGTCAGCAAAAGGAACGTAAGCACACAAGACTACATCCAACCAGAAGCTTTCAGAGCCATGGCAAGTTTCCATCAGTGCTCTTGACCCTTCTTTCTGCTACAAGAATGCATGTCCCACAGACAGGCTGTTCCTTCAGTGTGAATCCCCAAATGAGAAGCAGAGTCATAGCCTGAGCAGAACTGCAGTCAACCTACAGCCTACCCGTAACATAAGCGACTGATAAACCTTTATGGTGTAAGCCACTGAGAATTGGAAGTCATTTGTTACTGCAACAAAGCTAATACACATGACACATGGTGTTTCTCTATCGGGAATATTCTGGCAGGGCACCTCCACTCTTCATAGTTAACTCCATCTCTTCTTTCACATCCCAGTTCTACCCCAACCCCTCAACCAGGTCAAATCCCTTTTCGCATACGTTCTCAGCACCAGGCGCTGCTCCTTCTTAACACTTATTGCAATCATAATTTGACAATTTTTGTGTGATTATTCAATCAATATCTGGTATGCCAATGGACTGAGCAGGGATCGTGGCTGTCTGTCCAACCATTTTATCACCAGCACCTAGCACAGTTCTTGGCACAAAGTACATCCTCAAAAAAAAAACCTAAATGAATACATGAGGGAAACTAATAAAGAACCTTAAGCATAGAATTGAGAAGCAAAAATCAAATGGAGCAAATATTGGGAAGACATTTGTCTTCAGGTGAAAAAACATTATGAGTCTTTTATAGTGCAAATAAATACATGGTAACAGAGTTCAGGATCTCCTGAATAATAATAGTATTTGAGCACTTTCACTCTTAAAAGCACTTTATACATATTAGTTCATATCATTCTGGTAACAGCCCTGTGGTGTAAGTGCTATTATTTTCCCAAGGGAGGTTCAGCACTTTGCCCAAAACCACACTGCTGGGAGCTGAAAAGAAAGGGTTTGCAACCAAGCAGTCTGGTGCCAAAGTCTGTGTTTGTAACCACTAAGTTGCCATTGACTATGCTGCCTTTCATTTCATCTGAAGGTTATGAGTGCTGGTAAAATCTTGTGGACCTGCATTGGTAAGGGCTCAATGACTTCTCTCATGTGATAATAAGAAAGGGTTTGATGACATCATTTCTAAGGCCTCTTACAGCTGGAATATCTGTGACCCTAACACTCTCGCCTCTGACAAAGCTCATTTGTGAGTTAAAGGGAGGAGGAAGACACTGGAGTCAGCTGGAAAATTCCTGAGGGCACGGGTAGAAGAATGAATTGGAAACAATGGAGAACAGCTGGGTCTCAGCTGAGGTTAAAAGGCACCAAGAAATGCCGGGCTGGGAATGGAGAATTTAGACCTAGTCTAGGGCAGGATTCCTTCAAGTACAGATGCCAAACCACCCACATCAGAATCACCTAGGCAAAAGTCTTAAAATACAGATTCCTGAGCCCTCCTGGAATTTGAGAGTTTCGTGCAGAAATCTGCATTTTTAATACCTTGGATAATTCCTATGAATCCTAAAATCTGGAAATCTCTGGTCTGGAGAGAGAGAATACTAACTTACCAGGGTAGGGAAATAAAATCCCAAATGCTTAGATTTGGGACCTGAGCAATGATTGTCTTTTTTCAAGGATAATTTAACTCATTTTGTTAAGACTCCTTGTGGATTCAGTGGAACAGTCATTAATTGGGATTTCTAAGTGCTTTTTAATGACAGACATGGGGTACATTGCTAAACTTTCCTTGATCATCTCCCCAACAGTTCACAGGTGAAGAAATGGAATCTCCTTTCAGCCTGGTAGGCCGATTAAAACCTCTCTCCCTTACCTTTCTACTGAGAATGAAGGTAGTTGCTGCATCTGTCATGAGAAAAGCTGGGACTCCTGAAGTAAGGGTGCAGTTTAGCCACCTCTCTGGCATTAGAGATGTAGCTCCTTGGCCTGGATGAAGTCACCCTGTGAAGCAGCTAGACAGAGCCCCCATCTCCTGACACTTGGCCTTCAAATTCCTACAGTTTTTAAACTAATCACCAGAAAATAGATACTCTCCATTTTTGCACAGCTGGGCCAAGGTCCCAAGTTCTGGCTCTAACTAACCCAAGGGCTCTCTCTCAAAGTAAAGTGCTGGGAGAGGGGAGTGAGCAAAGCCGAGATGGTGGAGACCAGGCCAACCATTAACCAGTTAACAGCACAGGCAGCCTCTCTGGGGTTATCGCTGGGAGCCTGAGCTGGTTAGGCCAGCCTTGCCAGGGAGCCTCGAAGGAAAAGGAGGAGTAGGGTGGAGATGTAGGGCTTGGAAGAGGAGCCTAGAAGCCTTGGGGAGGGCGGGGCTAAGCAGGTTTCTGCAGCAGGCCAGGAGAGGAGGAAATGGGGTGGAGGAATTGTGTTCAGGTGTGTGACACTGAAGGCTGGGCTTCTAAAAGGGCTGGGGCTGCCTGCTCCAGCCAGGGATGAGAAGGAGGCTCTCTCACTCCTCGTTGATGGGATAACTGAAGGCGGTAACAGCCCAGCCTCCCTCCCTTGTGCCCCACCAGAATAAAAATGCCCAAGGAGTGCTGAGCCCCCTGTCATAGCCGTGGAGCCTGCACCGAGGAGGGAGGAGGTAAGCACCCTGCTTGATGCTAAGACTGGGTGGGGGAGGGGCTCTTTTCTCTTCAGCTCTCCTCACTGCTTGCTGCCCTCGGGTAGGAATGCTACTTCAAAGAAAGTCTCTGAGGTTCCCCCTCACTTCATTCCTAGTACTCTGGGTCCTGAGGGCTGCAGCTGTGTCCACCACCAGCAACCAGCAGCTGCAGGGTCCCAGAGAACCTCATTCCTCTATCTGGGGAGGTCTTTGCCCATGCTGGAAGAGACTGTGCGTGCATTGACTGAGTTACGAGGGCAGCTGCAGACGGTGATGGTGCTCACTCTATGCGGTCGGGGCTTCTTCCACGCGCTGAATGAGCAGGCAGCCTCTGCCTTTGCTGCCTATATCTAGGAATGAATTACCTGTATGGAGAGCCCATGATATAGAGGCGTTGGTCATTACCTGTACTATTTCAGGGCCTCTTTCCAAAAGCTTACAAAACCATTATGCAGGATTTTGAAACAAGTAAATGTGTTTGAGGAAGAAAGAGTGAGACACAGTTGGGTTTTTGTTGATGGTGACTAATAAAAATAGTAATGGTGGGAGCTTGTTGAAAGCTTATGATTTACAAAGTATGAATGTGGAGCACTTGACATCTTTTCGCAAGCCCCTGAGGCAGGTGTCGGTATTACCTACAATTACTGCTGAGAATGCCGAGGCTCAAGGAGGTTGGTTAACTGAGCCAAATCAGTGCTTGCTGATCCCAGTCCATGCTCTTGACTTACATCAATGAGGTCATACTTAGCCGAGGGTCTTCCAGGTTCAAACTGTATAGAGGTGATGAGGAACAAGCACCTGTAAGGAGGCTTTCTCCAGGCAGAGCAAAGCTGACAGCCTCCATCTCCTGTTGCCATGTTCAGGAACTAATTTAGACCTTGGTCCCTACTTCTCAGGCCTCAGTGGCCCCTTCTTGTGGATTTGGAGACTGCCAGCAATATGTAATCCATGTGGTCGGTGCCATTAAGAATTCAGAGACTGTGCAGCTGAACAATGGAGCTGGTCTTGAAAATGCCAGAGCCAGCAATGGAAGGGGAAGGGAATACATTTGAGAGCTGGACCCTGGGACAGTGCGTATAATTAAACCCAACCTCCAAAAATGTTTTACCAGGCCTCTCACGACTGCAACCCCTGCCCACTCCCCAACTTCACCTAAGACCAGGTCCCTCAGTTCATGGTGAGCCAGCAACACTGGCGGCCTCTGTTCTTTCCCTCATTGGGACCTGTGTACCTGGTCTTCCCTCTGCTTGAAACATGTTCCCCTGGGCTTTTCCTATATTTGGCTTCCTCTCTTCAATCAGGTTGCAGCTCAAAGCGTTGCCTATTCAAGAGGGCTTTCTAGACCACATAATCTAAAATGGACCCACCACCACCACTACCACCCTCAATTACACTCCCTCAAAGTGTTGATTTATTTTCATAATGCTGATGATGATCTGAAATTCTTCTTGTATATTGTCTATGTCCCTACTAGAACATAAGTTCCATGATGGTATAGGGACCTTCCGTGTCTTCTGCCTGCTGGACACTACTGGATCCCCAGGGCTTAGCAGATTTCCCAGTAATACTGGGCTCAGTTAATTAATATTTATTAAGTGAATGAATAATAGAAGGAATCAGGAGATATCATGATCACCAGTTTGTCTCCTTCTCATCCAACACCTCCACTCAATCTCCCTGTGGAAGGCAAACATCTTGGTCTAGAAACTAAAGTAAAAAGCATCTGGATTTTCAAGTGCTCGAGGGGCAACTGATTTCATTCTTGGGGTAACAGGGAAAAAGGCTAAATGGCATCAGATGGATTTAGCTCCCTGAGAAATAGCAAGGTCTGATAAGGCTGGCTCTACTGACCAGTCTCAGTAAGCAATGCTGCCTATGATTCATCCCAGCAAGCTCTTCTGGACCAAGCGTGGTATTGATCTCAGCCACGCCTGGGCTACTTGCCGTTCCAGTACGATTTCAGGAAGCTGAGAGTGCTCCCTTCCAGCCTTGATTCATCAGCCACTCATTCAAATTCCCACCAGGCTTTGTTCACGTGCCTTTTGCTATTTTGGCTGTCATTCGTTTATAGGATGGAAAGAGGCCCATATTTGGGATAATGGGGTGCAAAGTGTTTCTATGGGCTCTACCACTCTCAGCAACTGTGGTCAAGTCCCGTAATGCCTCCACTTCTTGTGTTTCTCCTCTATAAAATGGAATGATAACAGCTGCCCTCTATAGCCTTTGAGGTTGTGAGGTGCAGAGGCAGCCCTCTGCAGAGTATTCAATGTGACAGTGATGTAGAAACCAGTGCAATATATTTCTTATTTACAAGCACCCGGGCCCTGCAAACAACAGGGAATAGAGAATACACTGGGAGGTGTGTTTGTTTGGCAGAATTTCACTGGCAGAAAATCCACAACTCCAAAAGAAATCTATCAGAGGAAGAGACTTCTCTGCTGGATTCCTTTTCCCAGGCAGCTACCTCAAGAATCAACTTACACACTTTAATTAACACCCAGCCTATTTGCTTTGCAGCGAGGAGCATTAGAATCCAGCTTAGTGACACTTCCTCCTTGGCAAGCAGGCAACATTTGGCAGTATTTCACATGCTGGTGGTTTTTATGGGTCCCTTCTTGCACTTCTCTGTTCTTCATTGTAACGTGTGCTAAGCCTTCCTGGTATCAGCCCTGGCCCTGTCTCTATTTGATTTAAGAGACATCTGATTTTATATATGATCCTCAGGTTGTTCTGTGATTCTTTTATTAAGGCATTCCTTATCTTGTTCTATTCTCTTGTGCTACTCTTGATCTGTGGATTTTTAAAAAATGCTTTTTTTGAAACAAAATATACTTTGGAATCAGTAGCCAAGCCCGAGTCCTGATGGTTTTCTGGGGAGGAACGGGCTCATAAGCACAGTTGTATCATAGAAAGAGAATTACATTAAGTGTCTGGAGACCTGGGCTTGAATCCTGGCCATGCCTCTCAGTAATTCTTTTCCAACTCCTCGGGCCATGGTGATGATAATAGCAATATTGGCGGTGGGCTTTTATTGAGAACTTACTAAGTGCTAAGAGGATTCCTTGGATAATGTCCTTTAATGTTTGTGTCGACTTTTGGAAATAAGGAATATGAGAGGGTATGAGGTCATCAGGTAGCGAGTGACAGAACCCAGACTTGAATGCACATTGGTTGACTTAAGAGCACGTGCTCTTCTCTACCAGACACATTGCCTTCCTGAGTCCCTGGAATCTTTCTTTATACACAATTGGACATTACCGGGCCTGCCCTCCTCACAAGATAGCATCCAACGAGATGATGCCTATGAAGCTTCATTGAAATTGTGGTTTTATTTCACCATTTTCCATGCATTTTGTTTACCAAGATTTAGAAAAATACTCTAAAGGGACTCCTTTTCTCCAAGTGGTCTTGAAGAAAATGACAAATATTTTCATAAAGAAACCAAAATGGTGCCTCTTGCCAAAGAGAATATGAAAATCATCAGCCATAACCCAGAGCACACATTGGATACTAGGCTGAACCCAACTGCTTAAATTCTTAAAATCTTTGGGAGAATTTGCAGATACTATATGCTACAGTAGGGACTGATGATATAATAATGATAGTTAACATTTATTAGCCACTTCTTCATACTGGGCACTGATAGAAGCATTTTCCTCATGTAATTTCATGTGCAAGAGGCAGTCCATCATAGTGGTGAAGGGCACGGGCTTGTGGTTTACTGTGCCTGGCTCTGTCAATTGTTAGCTGTGTGACCTTGGACAAGTTTCCCAAATACTCTGTGTTTCAGATTCCCCATCTTCGAATTTTTCCCCTATTGGTGTCTTGAGCATTCTATAAGTAGACACGTATAAGGAGCTGAAACAGTGCTTGGTGTGTAATGTACTCTCAAATTTTCACTGCCACCGCTACTTTCCCTGCACCCTTCTATGAGTGAGGGTGCACGCCCATCCTGTAAGTGTAGAAACTGATGAAGGGTCAGGTCACACGGCTAGAATCAGGATTTGAACCTCCAGCTGTATTCATCTGGAGCCTTCCCTCTTCCATGTCATATTTCCTCAATAAACTCTCAAAGAAACACAAGTTCCACAGTTTGACAGGAATTTATACTGCAAGACCCAACTTACCTTTCTATCCATGTAGCGTAAGGTACTTATTGGCCTCCTGTCATCTTCAGGCTGGTGAGTGAAGTGCCTTGTTGAAAATGACTTAAGTTGTGTCTCTAGGATATCAACACACCAGCCAGGACTTTCTCCTCTCCTCAGAGTCTCGCTGTGGGCAGGCGACCACACTGGCCTTGGAGTGATAAGTTGGCTCATTAAAAGCAATCAATGGTGCTGCTTTTCCCCAAGACAGAGTGCTGACCGGACCGTTAGGGGGCTTCTTTCAGCTCTGTGATGACATCGGCCTGTGCTGCCTTAAATCTGGTGATATAAAGTCTCTTGAGTTAGCAACAATGTTGGGATAAGGGACCAGAAGAAATCGTACAGAGGTCTGTCCTGGGCCAGTCAAAGACAGATGCCAGCACTTGTGTTCTTTCGGCCGTGGTACCCAGTTGGGTATCGGAGCTGTTTTATGGACTCAGTCTCCCCCTGGGTGGGGACTTGCTTCAGCCAGGAACACCACGACCCCTGGAAAGCAGTCATTCTGCTGCTGCCTGCACTGACTGTGCATCACTTGAGATGCCTCTCAAATAATGACAGTAATTAATAATTAACAGCTCCCTTTTATTGAGTACTTGCTCTGTGTGAGATTATTTAATTAGTTCATGTAATCCTAACACAGCAACAGTCTCAAGTAGATTCCTGTATTATCCTCCCTATTTTAGGGAAGAGGAAGATGACATTCAGGGAGCTCACAAACTTCACTAGGGGCACCCAGGAGAAAGTGGCAACACCAGGACATAAATGCAAGCCTGTGTGACTGAACACATGTTCTTCACATCTGTGCCCACCTGCCCCAAACCCCTCCCGCCTGAATCACCGTCTCCGAGATGGTTTGATAACACATTACTGATTAACCGTGGAAAAACCCGTCCTGCTGGGCCACCCCGCAGGGCATGTGGACAAACCTGTCACCCACAGTTTGTTTTCCGGTCTCCTTCCCACCCTGGCCTGAGCGGTGAGTCTGTCTGTCTTTTGCCTCATCTTATCTGGACGCAGTCGAGCTCCCTAACTACTCAGCTTGGCTTTCCGCCTACAACCCTTTAGCCACTGGAATATCACAGAAGTAAGCATGAGAGCAGAGTATTTTGTCTTTCCAAGGCACCCTCAGTCCATTCCTAACCTTTTTGAACAGGAAACTTTTTGCATTTTTCCTTCCTTGTTCTCTTTTCAGCTGGTTTAAGAGCAAGCTGGATTTGATCATAGATCATGAAGCATATTTTCAACGCTGTGAGAGAATTCAGTAATTGGCATTTTAGCCTGAGAACTGGCCTGTGAATTCTGTCAGACAAAATGGCGGTCTGCATGTGGCTGCATATCAGGAAAGTGCCCTTGTCCCTCCTAAGTGGCACTTATGCAACTGGGCTGTTACTAGTAAGGAATACAGAAAGGAGTTGGAGAAATCGAGTTAAATCTTAGACACCATGTCTTTTAATGCCCATGTGATTTTGCACAAATTACTTATTTTCCGCAGTAGCATAACACTGCTTTCACTTCATTCAGCCCTGCATACAGTTACTGATAACACTTCTACAGTGTCCCAGGCACTCCACTGACCCATATATGTGTACCATTTTACTTAATTTTCCCACTGGCCTACTGAGGTAAGTACTAGGATCATCACTTTCCAGATTAGGAAACCAAGGCTGGTAAGGTTAAGTACCTATTAAGTTAGTAATGGAGGTGGGATTTGAACCCTGATCTTTTGATGTCAAAATCCACTTCCCAGACCAGCGTAATGCACTGGCTGATGGTTCTCTGTTAAATTCTTCCTTTTCTAACACAAGATCATGCCCTAGTCTTTCTCTTGTGCATAGTCTGCTTTTGCAGCTCATGCTGAGGACATTTGCCCGGGCCCCGTCTGACTGCACTGCTCCTCCTCATTTGCCAACCTTACAATCGATGACCAGAGCAGCTTCGGCTGATGCCCCGGCCTTCACTCATTATCCTTTCTGCTCAGTCTGCTCTTCCCATCACAGAAAGACACCTCATCAATAAGTGTAAATCTTCTTTGTTTCCTAACAATTGAGAGATCTTCCAAACATATTCTGGTGCTTCCCTCTGAAAATAAAACCATCTATTTTCTCTTCCTCTGCATGGCAGAAGGATCATCAGATACTGCTGCATTTCCAGGACCCTCCGAAAAAGCAGGAGTTGGCTGTGGGCAAGTTGAATTGGCCACAGAGTCAGGGGCTAGGAGGGGACCCATTAGGATGTAGGCCCACGGGTACAAGGGTCTCCTCCATTGTGTTTGTCACCGTGCCCCAGCACCCAGGGCAGCTCCAGGCTCGGAGGAGAGGCCCAAATGTTATTTACTAGATCAGTGTGTTGGCTTCTAAGAAAAGTATGTGTCTATTGCAGGTTTGTTTTCCAGATACTTTGTTTTTGTTTTACTTAAAAGTGAACATAGAAGGGAGAGGGGTAAGTGGTGGGTTATTGGAATTCTTACATTTGGAGACAACGTTTTCTTTTAACAGCCTCACAGTGAAGTGTTTCTCTGCCCAGTTACACTTTGAGTTAGTCTGGACTCTGTTTTAGGGTGGAGCTTGTCATTTCCCTCCCATCTAATAATGCCATTTCTCCTGCCACGGCTCACACTGGGAGGCCTGTCACACATTCCACCTCTTTCAGTTACTTGGCTTGGCTAGGCAGTGAGCATCTGAGGTCCCTGGACCCCACTTTTTGCCCACATCCTCCTCCTTCCTTTAATTCCCTTCCAGTGAAGAGTCCAGGACTAGAACATTTCTGTTTATTGAGCACAAACAATATGCCAGGCACAGTGCTAAATACTTCCATATACTACTCGGTTTAATCTTCACATCAGCATTTGGCAGATGAAAAAAAACCCTGATACTTGGAAAGGTGAAATGACTTGTTACAAGTCACGGAGCTGGTTGGCGGTGAGCCCAGGCCTCTGTGCCAGGTCTGTAGGCTCCCAATGCCAAGCTCTTTCCACCGTGGCTGCACAGGGAATCCACGTCTTGCCCTCAGCTGAGATCTGTTATGTAACCTCCTATATGAGAGGGATGCCAGCCCTTCTTGACTTTTCTCAAGCCAGATACTCACCCCCATGAAAAGTGTCATTCTCTAGAAGGGCAATCTCTGATGTCACCTACTGTCAAGTGCTAGAGTTGGAGTCCTTGTCTCTATCAGGGAACACAAAATCCCATAGGGGTCCTGGCCTTCCTTCTCGGTTGCCGTTCTGTTAAGCATGACAGAGGAGAGGCTGCTGTGTGGTCTGACTTAGAGAAGACAACCCTAGCCCTTAGAAAAGACTGCCTTAGGGTACAAGTCATGAGGCCCTAAGGGAAGGCCGTTTTCACTGCCCATTGTATGGAGATAAGTCAGTTGGGAGCTCCGAAATGGGCTTGGGGGTGTCCTATGCTTCAGTTCTTGGTGATGTGCCACTTGCACAACTTGTGGGACAGCCAGGGACAGCCTTCACTAATACTTACTAGACGTCATTATTTCAGCGGAAACTAGATTTGTTTAAAAAGGAGACTCATTTAAGTGGAAAATTAGTGTTTCTTATCACAAACAGACCAATTGTAAAACTAGATACAGTGATTACAGAACACAGAGTCAACTCTAGCCAGACACTACTGTTCACTGAAAGCTCTGGCCCTGAGGCTGGTTCTTGCTTTGTTTAAAAGGACAGTTAAATATTAGCTGGCACCATTTTGTGGGTATGGAGTTTTAGTTTGGGAAGTTCCAAAGATGGATGGTGGTGATGATTGCACAATAATGTGAGTGTACATAATGCCACTAAACTCTATACTTGGAAACAGTTAAAATGGTAAATTTTATTTCATGTATTTACCACAATAAAAAAGAATGAGGCTGGGGCCGGCCCGGTGGCGCAAGCGGTTAAGTGCGCGCGCTCCGCTGCGGCGGCCCGGAGTTCGCTGGTTCGGATCCCGGGCACGCACCGACGCACTGCTTGGTAAGCCATGCTGTGGCGGCGTCCCATATAAAGTGGAGGAAGATGGGCACAGATGTTAGCCCAGGGCTGTCTTCCTCAGCAAAAAAGGAGGAGGATTGGCGGATGTTAGCTCAGGGCTGATCTCCTCACAAAAAAAAAAAAAAAAAAAAAAAAATGAGGCAACTCTTTATGTAGTTATGAAACAATCTTCAAGATATATTAAGTGAAAAATGCAAAGTACTGAACAGTGTGATCAGAATGCTGCCTTTTGTAGTTTTCTTAAAGGCTCTATACGCGTATACGTCTGTGCTTGTATATGCAAGGATCCCTCTGGAAGGATGACAACATTTGATTCTGTAGAGAGAAAGGGCAGCTGGGAGTAGAGAGGGAGGGTCATTGTTTGCTGTTTGATTTGCGTTCCATGTACATATATAACTCATTCTAATAATTTTTTTAACCATAGGAGAAAAAAAAATGCACCAAACTGAAAATGTCTCCTTAAAGTGGTAGTTCTCAACCTTAGCTACGCCCTAGACTCAAGCGTTCAAAGGGAGGTCCCCGGACCAGCAGCATCAGCATCCCCTGGGAGCTTGTGAGAAATACAGGATCTCAAGCCCCATCCAGACCCATGGAATCCAAATCTGCGTTTTACCAAGGTCCTCAAATGGTTTGCAGGACGTGAAGGCTTGAGAAGCCCTGCATAGGACTAATGAAATCAATCTCTGAGGTGGGGTTTGAGCCTGGGAATTTATTAAGACTTCCCAGGTGATTCCACAAGGCAGTTGACACTATCAACCACTGACTTAATGTAATAGGGAAAATTGAAAGGGTTGAAATAGGACCCATTTTCTTACTGTATGCTTTGTTTTATTCAATGTGGGCTCCATGTGCCTCTTAAAAATCGTTACATGTCCCACACTGGGAGCACTGACCGGGATGCCTATCTCAGATAACAGGAATATCACACAGGAACATGTGATATTGAGATTCACCTGAGCGTAGTGGGAAAGATGTTCTTCTTTACTAGTTTTGAGTACATCTGTCCCTTATGTAAAATAGACTTCATAATTCTACACCAAAACACATACTGATTAAGGGCTATTTTTATCCAGGGATGGAGCATAACATCAGGTCATTGTAAAAGCAGACTTTGGAGTTAGAAAGATATGGATTTAAATTCACTTCTCTGAGCCCCGTGTCAAAGGGGGTTAATGTGTACCCCATAGAGCTGTCATATTTAAATGAGATGGTATAGATGACACTTGATGCATTGTAAGTGCTCGATTGCTATTAGGTGATAATTATGGTGTTTAAGCTTCCTCTCCCTTCCCCTCCCACCACAACCTGTCCTGGGCTTCTCTCAGTTTCACTGTTCCCTTCACATTTGCTTATTCTGCCTGGAGCATCTCACATACAGATGACATTTCTCGCATTGCGCATTGCGGTTGAAGCCAAGGAACTTGAGTTCCACCTCCCCCGTCTCTTGACACAGAAAACACTCTGCTGTCTCTTACCAAATTATCTGACACATTTCTAAAATACAACTGAAACCTCATTACATGGATGAACAGCTTTCCATCAGCTCATTCCTAACTCTGGTATTAATATAATTATTGCCGAGCCATTGCAGTTGGCCTCACAGGCAGTCAGGAAGGCATCATTGTTAGCAACCCGAGATGGCTGCAAGTGCAAAGAGAGCTGGTAGAAGCTACTAGGATTTCTACACGGATGGATGACGCTGTAGAGTGCATTCCATGGTTCCCTTCCATTACCGTGACAGATATCGGTTGGGGGAGACGATAGGGTGTCCAAGTCAGAGAATAGATGTCCTCCCCCCACAGCACCCAGAATCATCTTTTCTGAATCATCAAATCTGAACATGTTTAAAACGCCTGCTTAAAACCCTGTGAGAGCTTCTCACTACTTTGAGAAGGAAGACCAACATTCTTAACAGAGTCTACAAAGTCTGGCTTCTAGCTGCTCCTCCTACTCATCTCTCCAACTCCCATTTGTCTGATTATTGGGCTGTCTCCTCACTTCATTGAGTCCTTGCTTTGTGTGAGTCCTGATCCCCAGGCCATAGACCAAGTCTGATTTTGTGCAGTATCATAGCCCTAGGGCCTCGTTTGTAGCAGATGCTCAATAAATGTTCATGGAAAGAATATGACATGCAAGGATGTCATACAAGGGGTTCCTGCCTAATCTGCTACCCATGCTTTGCAATGTGCATCCCAGTCAAACTAAAATGCCAGCAGTTGCCTGTTAGGTATTAGGCTGTTTCTACATTTAGGTTTTTGCTTAACCTTAGGCAGAGGGTACAGCTTATCATCTTACTCCTCATTCATTTTGTCTAGGAAATCTTACTCTTAGGCCAAGATTATCACTTCCAATCAACTTCCCCTGACTCGCCAACCTTCTAGCCTATTATGGCCATCCCTTATGGGTTCATTATGCTTCAGATATAACCTCCCACTTCATTTAACTCTGTTCCATGTTTGTGGCTGCCTCTCCAAGAACCCTGAGAAAGAAGAAATGAGAAAATGTAAATTGTGTGTGGTACGGTACGTGTTGGGTAAATAAGCTTTGTGCATGTGTGTGTATGAATGTATCGTTGATATTTCGTGGTGAATAAAGAAGTATGCCTTGTAGCCTCAGTGCTTTTGCACTTGCTGTTCTCTCCATCTGGATGCTCTTCCCACCTCTTCTAGTCATTTTCAGATGTCAGTTCAGTTATATCACTGCCACACGGAAGCTATTCCTGCCCCACACCCCAGACTGAATCTAACCTCTTGCTATATATTCTAGCTTGCTTCTTATTTTCTTTGTGAAGCTCATTACCAATTCTAATTATAAACTGTATTTTTATTTGATTTAAATTTACCTCCCCCCTTATACTGGAAGCTTCATGAGGACTGGCTTTATCTCTTTTTCCCTCAGCACCTAAAATAGTGCCTCGCACCCTGAAGGTGCCCTGGAATGAATATTGATCAAATGCAGCTCTTATTAGACTTGAGTGTGAAAAGAGAGCAGGCAGATGAGAATGCCCCACTTCCCCTCCTCACTGTGGTCCCATGAAGGTGTTCCTTGATTGCTATGCGTGGAAACTCCGCCCAGTCATTCAGCATTGTGGGGACATGCCGAGAAGCATTGTGGCTGCTGGTCCCCACCCTGCCCACAGTGTTCCCCTCCCTACTTAAATCAGGCCACAGCTCTTCTGAGAGCTTATTCTTGGAACACTCAGCCGGGTCCAGCTGCCAACTGCTGAGGCAGCAAAGGGACATGATAGCAAACCCAGAAGGGAAGGCAGGTGGCAGGGAGGACAGCACAGTTGTGACTTGTAAGTAGGTCTGACATCCCCAGACACGTTCTGTCTAGAAGAGAGCATCACCAGATTCTGGGGGCTGGCAAGGGGAGAGCTGCTATGTTCCTCCTCCTCCTCCTGACCATCCCACTCAAAGCAGATCAATGGTGCAATTTGACTTGAGGATTAGAGGGATCTTCTAGGTGACTCCCCACCCTGATTCCACCACTTGTAGCTAAACGTTTTCCTGTCATTGACATTGATAGGACATTGACATTCCAGATATTGCCAAACCACTGCAAAGCTTTTCTTCCATTTGTCCTGCCCTAGAAAGCCTTCTGGTGACTGTCCCCAGCCAGCTAGATGGTTAGAAGCATTCAAACATCCAAGCAGCCCAGGGAGAGGTTTGGAAAGTTTGTACGCCAGTGTGTTTGTCCTTGACTGTAACAGCCCTTTGGCCACAGTGGCTGGTTACAGCAAGGCAATCAGGCAGAAAGAGAAAAGTGCCCTGGATCAGGAGCCTGGGCCCCACACCCAGCTACCTGCACTCTGTGCCTTGTTTTTATCCATATAAAACAAAAGGGTAAGACAACAGGAGTGATTTTCATCTTACGTTCTCTTGAGATATAGGGTTTGGAAAAGATGATTTGGAGGCACTGTGGAGGGCAAAAGGGCAGGACTTTGAGACACTCATCCCACGCCCTCATCCCTACCTCTCTCACACACGCACACATTCACATGCACACTCGAAACCACGACATGCACTCCTGTTCTTTCTTCTCAGAGAGGCTTTCATCTCTTTTGTGTACCAGATTACTGTAAAGGACACATGGCACCTTGGGTGATTAAGAAAATAGGGACCAGTACAGTATGAAAAGATTTGGAAGCCACTGAACCATATGATCTCTGAACCGTACCAGCCCCTTGAGCCTTCGGCTGCAATATGAGGATGCATGGTTCTCTTCCAGATGTCTATTAGAAAGTAACAAGAGTGTAGTGGTTACAGAGTACAGGCTCTGGGGCCAGACTGCTTGGGTTTGAATCTGGCTTCTACCACTTACTGGGTGTCTTTAGGAAAGTTATTTAACCTCTCTGTTTTCATTTCCTCTAAGATGGGTATAAAGGAGTACCTACTTCATAGAGTTGTGAGGATTAAATGAGTTAAATAGGTAAAAAGCTTAGAATAATGCTGAACATAATATAAATATTCATAAATATTGGCAGTTATGATTTTATTGCTTAGCATTATTAAACCAGTGGTTCTTAACATTTGGGGGGGGTCATGGATCCCTCTGTAAATCTATTTAACCTATGAGGGGGCTTTCCTTGGAAAACTAGATACCAAAACATCTTGTGCATTCCATTCAGAGAGCAGTTGGCTCCATGTCTTCAGTGGAAAACCAAGGTCCCAAACATAGCTTGCATGTTTTGGAGAAGTGTTTTGGTGATTCAATCTAACCTGTCAAACAGTGAACACTCGGGCAATTAACAGGTTCTGCTAAATGATTGCTAATTAAGTTTTATGACAAACAGAGCAGTGCCAATCTATTTTCGTATTAGAAAGACCCCAATATGTCTCTTGAATTGCTGCAAATCTCTCAAACAAGGTATACGTTTATTTAGGCACCTTCCAAAGGGACCTAGTTTCAGGGATTGCAATTTGCTAAGAGATTGGACTGAGTATTTCCACAGCAAATAATTCCATTTATATTACACCCAGGTCCAGTAACACTGCATGCCCTGAATAACTCATTACTATCTGTGCGAAGCTTCCAACCCCATAAAAGGTAAAAGAGCATAAAGAATACGTAAAGGAGATGGAACATTCAGGTTCTTTCCATTGCTTCAGCTCTTTTGTCAGCACTCTCTTCTTAGGAGACTTTAGCTAGGGGGAAATAAAGAAAGGAGTTGTGCAACCAAACTGGGATGGGAGATTTAGGCCAAGCGGATTGAGGTAAAGGAGATAACGGACGGACTGGGATAATGAGCTCAGAGAGACTGGCTTGCAAATGCAAACACTAGGTATATGGAGCTTTCATTTTCCGAAAGCCAGTTTTAGGGGTATGTAGTCCCAGGGCAAGTGCCTCCAGTGCCAACTCAGCCTCCATGATCCAATGGTTCTGAGGGCAGGAAGGAAAGAAAAGGAGCCAGATGGGAATCCCTCTAGCATCCCATTTTCTCCACCAGTCACAGCTCCTGGGATTTTGAAAGTAGAAAGGTACCAGGGAGAGCAAGTCCCATTGAGTTTTATAGGGTGGTTAGAAGTCCCGCCGCAGGGTGCACAGAGCTGGGGCTGGAACTTGGATCTCCTAACTCCCATCCCAGTGCTAGTTCCATAGAAAGATGAGGAAGAGATCTCTATCTGTTTACCGACCTGGAGATCTATTAAAAGGGGTTCTCGTTACTTTGTGTTTTGCTTTTTTAAATCGAGATATAATTGACATATAACATTATGTTAGTTTCGGGTGTACAACATGATTCACTATACATATACGTCGCGAAGTGATCGCCACAATGTCTAGTTAACATCCATCACCATCTATAGTTACAAATTTTTTTTCTTATGATAAGAACTTTTAAGATCTATTCTCTTAGCAACTTGCAAACATACAGTGCAGTATTGTTACTTATAGTCACCATGCTATATATTGCATCCTTATGATTGATTTATTTTATAACTGGAAATTTGTACCTTTTGACCCACTTCACCCATTTCTCCCACCTCCCACCCCCTACCCTGGAACCACCAATCTGTTCTTTGTAATTATGAGCTCAGTTTTTGTTTGTTTAGATTCCTAATATAAGTGATATTGTATGGAATTTGTTTTTTTCTGTCTTATTTCACTTAGCATAATGCACTCAAGGTCCACTCATGTGGTCACAAATGGAAGATTTCCATCTTTCTCATGGCTGAATAATATTCCATTATACATATATATGCGTGTGTGTGTTTATGTATATATATATACATATCACATTTTCTTTGTGTTCATCCATCGATAGACAATCAGGCTGCTTCCATTACTTGGCTTTGTTGCCTTGTTTAATGGGGCTAAATATTTCAATCAAGTTGAGGATTCTGTCACAATCTGCAGAAGAGCTACTTTGTGAGGGACATGGGGGTGTTGTCCTGGAATTGGGTCACGGGCCATCTTGCCCTCTTGCCCCAGTGAGCCAGTGGCCTCAACCAGCCATTCTCCCTCATCTGAAGTACTGTCCTTTTTTAAGACCCATTTCTCAAGGAAGTAGGGGGACACATATTCCGAATTATGCAAATCCTACCCCTTAAGGTCACAGAAAGCACAGGGAAGTATGGCGTGCCGGGTTATATTGGTATCCTCAGGGTCTTAAGAGCTAGGGAAAGCATAATTATTTGATGTCATCTAGAATCTTAAAAAAAAAAAAAAAAAAAATTACAAAAGGTCTCCCTCACCCCCACAAAAGTCCCATATTTCCTTCCATAACTTATTCTTCATTATTTTATCTCGATCCTTAAGTTTGTTTTTTATCCAGATCTTCCTCACGAGAACCTGGCATTCAGTTGTTATGCCAAGTACACTGGCTCTGCCTTATCTGCTCCCATCTCTGGCCAGTGCTCACACAGTCCCTTTCAACACCAAACAGAAGTAATCTCTTTCCCTACTGGGGTGCGAGTCGTTGGCAGTGGTTACTTTTGGTCTTCCTCTTGGATCTTTACACGTAGCTTAATGTTTATTTAAATATTTGTGGACTAGAATAGATTAGTAATCATGATGCTAACCAAAATGTTTTCACAGTTACTATTTGCCAGACACTGGGCTGAGATCTCTGCGTGCATCATATTTAGCAAGCAGGTCACTGCCGCCTCATAGGTTAACTGGGAATAATATTATCCCATTTTTGAGGTCTAAAGAAACCAGGCTGGGTCAGATGGTCCCTTGAGGTGAATTTCATCCCTGACAGTATAATCCTCTGAAAACCTCCCCTCTCTGACTCCTGAAGAAAAACATTTTTGTCTTTTCTTAAGTCCTTTTGAAGGAAGAATATCTCTCATAGTTTCCTTTTTAAGACTTAGCTGTTAACCGGCTTCACAGGCTATCATGCATCAGACTCTCACACGCTTGGGGTAAAGTTTCAATGTATCTGAGCATTTGCACTCTTCTGCCCCCTCAAAACCATGTGCTAAGGTTAGAAATGACCTTGAGAAGCACCTAGTCCAGCCTCCTACTTTCAACCAGCTCTGTACTTAAGCACCCTGGCCACATTTGGTGGAGGGAAGCCTCCATCTTCCTTTGCAATTCATTTCAGTTCTTCCTTTTCTCTTAACAAATCTGTCTACATCAATGGAAGCTCAGCTTCCTCTTTTTAGTTCTCAGCCATTGTCTAAAGCTGGGATGTGTGGAAGTGGGGATGAAGGAGCATGTTTGTAGAACTGTAAGAGTTTTCAAGATGTAACAGAAGAGTTCGTTTAGTGTCATATCCCCTTCGTTCTCCGAGCGTTGAAAATCTGAGTCACAGACATTTGCTAGTCACGGGGGTTAAACTTGGAATGCAAAAGACATCGAAAGAAAAAGTGGTTTGAAAGCCAGCCTCTGCCAGTGACCAGCTTCAGGCTCCTGAAACAGTTTCTCCCCCATTTTTTAAATAGTTATAACGGTATTTCCTTGATTCTAAGTCACACACTATTTTTTGTCATCAATGTTTCTTAAGGAGATTCAGCCTTACGAATTATAAGCACATTCAATGAAGTATTTTTCTCCCTCCCCTTTACCACTCCCCAAAATTATTGAATTGATGTCTTACCACACAGAAAAAATTTATCTTCGCACCAAAATACAATAATTCTTGTTTAATTTACAGGATAGTGAAGCCTCCTGAATGAGACTAAACTTGGCAGAGTATTTTGAAGACTATAGAGACCTATACAAGCACTTTATTATTATTATTATTATTATTATTCAATTGGCTACTTGCTATTACTGAGCATATACTATGTACCAGACTTTGTTCTCCATGTAGGGACTGGAGCATTGAAAAAAGAATTAACAAGTCCCTGTTATCATGGAGCTTTCCTTCTATTGGGAAGAGATTGAGAAAGTACACACAAGTAAGGAAGTTTCCAGAAAGTGATGAATAGTATGACTAAAATAAAACAAGGTCATGGAATGATATTTGGTGAGGACAGCTCTAATAAGGGAGTCAGGGAAAGACTGAGCTGAAAGCTGAATGTCAAAAAGCAACCAGTCTCATCTTGAAGAGAAGAGGGTGGGAAAGCATTTCAGACAGAGAAAAGAACAAACACAAGGACCCTCGTACAAGCCTATCAGGGGTCAGAGGAGAGAATGTGGTTGGAGCATGGTGGACAAGGAGGAAGGCAGGCAGAAAGGGAGAAATGAGCAAAGGCCAGATCATATGTGGCCTCTTAGGCTATGATAATAAGTTTAGATTTTAATTTATCCAGCCCTCGCTCTTAATAAATTCAGGAACTAAAGCCCAAAGGTGAAATGGCTTATTCGAGGTCAATGAAACACTCTATGGTTTTGGAAATTAGATCTCTTCGCTTCCTGACAGTTGTTCTGCTTTACTGAGCTGCTTGCAAACAGCAGCTTTTGTTGGTCAGCTAAGCCATTTGAGATGGAACCTGACACTCCTTGGCACTCCTCTGTGGTTTTTCCCCAAGTTCTTTCTAATATATTATTTTCCTCCTAATTAGAGATGAATATATTCTCATCATTTAGCTGTCTTATAAACAAAAACAAAAACAAGTTATCCCAAGCCATTTAACTTAACATTGGTTATTAAAATATCATAGTAGTCAAGATGAAAACAAGACCTGGTGGGTGGCTCTGCAAACCAGCTCATCTGAGCTGTGTTTATCGCAGTTTCTGTTATTACCAAACCAGGTTCATTTTGCCCTTTGCATGAAATGCCAGTCACTGAGACAACGAGTTTGCAGCAGAGAAAGGGTTTATTGACAAGGCAGCCAAGGGAGGAGGTGGGAGAACAAATCTCAAATCCACCTCCCCAAAAATGGGGATTAGGAATATTTATAGGATAACTGGGGCAGGGTGGTCTGAAGTGTGGGGATAGATGATTGGAGGTAAGGAGGAGTGAAGTAATTGATGATCTACACAAGCATAGTTAAGCTTCATGGCTCTTCACAGGACACAAGTTCACAAAATGGTGGCATTAAGATGATCTGAGCGTGGAGTTTTTGGCTCCCTGACGTCAGGAGTTCACCTATGGCACACCTGCACAGGCCGAGTTGGCGGGTTGATGGTCTCCCCTGGCCTGAACCGGACAGGGGTCAGCTCTTAGTTTCTGAAAAACAACTCAGGCATCCATTACCATGTGACCCAAGCTTCAGGGAGATGTTATCTATGAGGAACCTAGTGGGAGTCAGATAATATATTGCCTATCTACCTCTCTTTTAAAAATAAGCAGCACAGCCAACAATGAGCGGGCAAACAACTAAAGACTACAATTAATAATTGCCAAAAAAAAAAACCCTTTAGTTACTAGCTACCTACTCATTAATGGCTAACTGTCCACTGGTTTCATTCCACTGAGAACAGTACAATTACACACTGTATCTAAAAGGATCCTGCCCCTGGATTCAGGACACTGACTGACTCAAGAGATGGGTCTTTTAAAGTCATTCATAACTTCCACCAGGTTTCTCCACTCATTCCTGATAGAACATTAACCTGGGACTGGGACATGTGTCATCAGGGACTGTCCCCTGGCATGCCCAATGGGAGAACCAGTGTGGGATGTGACAAAACCAAAGCTCTAGTATCATATTTGAATTTGAATCATTCTCCAATGCCATGTTATTCCTCTTTATCTATTATATCAAGATAATAGTACTTAGAGAGTTGTTATCATAATTAATCAGGACAATGTAAGTATTTGGCATGCAAAAGTGTCTATCTGGCTCTGTAATGTCCCTTCCCATCCCACAACATCTCTTAGAATCAAGGGCTCTTTGTATCCCAGATCAGTCTGTCTCTTTTTGCTCCATGCATAATATGTTGGTCCAAAAACGATGTAATGAGCACCTACTGAATGCCTTGAACTATAGCAGTACACCCAATCAATTACTATTTAGGGAGTGTCTAGTAAGTGCCCATCATTGTACCAAGCATTCTGAAGTCTATAGGAGGTACAATGAGACATAGTTTTTGTCCTAAAGAGCTGAGCACTTAAAAGGACAATTTTCAATTAGAACATTATTTTGGACTTTATACTTCCAAATGCCAGAATGTATGTTCTTAGGAGGAAGAGAGAGAGGGGGAGAGGAATGCAAACCGGAGCAGCCAGAAGGCTTCGTGGAAAAGAATGGGGCAGAAGGAGGCTTGAGCTGGCCGGGATGAGGGTAAACCAAGAAGAGAGGTGGTGGCCTTCCAGACTAGGGAACTAACAGCAATGTAAGCACGAGCATAGTGCAGGTATAGAAGGGGAGATGATGGTGAGGAGATGGTAACTCCTGCCCCTACCTGGATTAGGTGCCTTATGAGGAAAAGTGCTTTTTAGGGGGCTGGGGCAGAGGAAATTTGGGGGGACACCTGGGTACCAACTCTGCTTTGTCCCCATGATGAGAATATGATCTTGTTGCTGCCGTGTTGAAGAGCCTGGGAAGACTGATGCTTTTGAATAAGTTTCATAGTTCTTACTTTTTCCAGAATGTTGATATAAGCCCCAGATAGAAAAGGGCAGTGATGTGGCAGAATTCTCTCTAGCCACAGTATCTATACAGAGGAGTCCCAGCAGATACATGTCCTATTTGGGAATCAGGAATTCAGGAAGAATAGCCAACATTTGCTGCATTTTATATTATTCACCTCTTCCATCAATGTTGTGAATTCTTGGCCAAATAAACTGGCTCCTTGTAATGCTGAGAAAGACTTCCTGATAGTCCAGGCTGCAGTGCCTCTGCTGGGGTTCCCAGATCTCCTCTGCTTCTTGCACTAGAGCCTTCATCACACTGTATTGTGATTGCCTGTCTGTGTCTGACCCCCAGGTAAGCACAGGCCATTCGAGGTGAGCAGGTACCATATTTGTTTTTATTATGTCCACTCTTCAATTCTCAGAGCCTTGCACAATACCAGGCACATAATAGATACTCAATTAATATTTAACATATTGAATTAAATTGAGATCAGCTTTTCTATAGCAGACAGTGGTGGGTGGGATATAAGAAAATTGGGGTCAGAACTTGGAAGCCATTAAACCTAACAGAATGTTAGATTTGATGAGAAGGCAGAGGAGGGTTGGACAGCAGCATAAAGGAATAGTAAGCATTAAATGTACTGCCTGCTCCCCTCTCAGCAGAGTGATGGGGATGAATGGAATAAAATTAGCAAAATCATTAGCATGGTGATAACCAGAATCTCCTCATGCTGGGAACTGGGAGGTAACCAGGGGTCTTGTCTGCTCCCAGCCTCCATGCCTTTCAGATCACTGTCGCTTTCCTGCTCAGGACAGTAAATGATGCTGGCCCCACAGTTCTCTCAAGACGAGATCTCTGTGAGAGGGAGGGAAGGAGGGAGTGAAAAAAAGAAAAAGCTGTGTCAGCTGATTCCAGTCCTTGGGAAGCAGATAAGTAGCCTCACTTAGAGGGCACCAAGATTTGGAGCCTGAGTATGGGCTTTGAAATCAGATCTTCCACAGTTTAAATCTATACTCTTCTACTTACTATTTCAGTGGCCAATGGCAAGTGAACACTCAAAGGGTAAAAGTAGTTATTACCTTATATGATGATTGTCATTATTGCACTAGTGGAAACTCCATTGGTATGCATCCAAGGCAAGAAAACAGGGAATATCTCCCAGAGAGACCCAGGCTAGAACCAGAGAGCTCAAAAAGATTCATTTTTTGGTATGTGTCTTTTCTATCTGCTCTTTTAGTTCTGTATTGTTTTGTTAAAAGAGAAATCACGGAGAAGTGAACCAGAAATGATTTCAATTCATTCAGTAGATGCATTGGGCTGGGTAATTAACTCTAAGTACACAACAGACAAACCTTGAACTCTCGGTGGCTTAACGGGTAATAGTTTCCTTCTACCTCATGTCACAGTCCAGTGTGGGTTGGAAGACCGTCAACCAACCTATAGCAAAGCCATCCTCCATGGTCTCCAAGGTCACAGAGGTAGTGGATGAGAAGCAAAAGAGATAACGCCAGTTCTTAGCTGCCTCAGCCTTGTAGTGGTACGTGTGACTGCCACTCATGTTCCATTGGCCAGTACTAGTTACAAGGGCCCAACCTAAATGCAAGGGAGGCTGGGAAATATGAGTAGCACGTGGATATTTGGTGAGTACTTCTGCCACAGCCACTTTCTTGCTGTATGACCTTGGTGAAATCACTTAACCTCTTTGGACCTCAGTTTCCCCAAATCTGAAATAGACCTAATGGTTCCTACTGCAGAGTGCTTTGTAAGAATCACACAGTAAAATGCAGGTAAAGAATTGAGCACATTACCTTGCAGGTAGAAACTACTCAGTGTCAGTGTTGTGTAGACTGATGAGCACCAAGGAGGGTTCTTCAGCTGCAGGCGAAAGAAACAGGCTCTACCTACCTTCAGAAAACATAGAATTTGTTGGAAGTATTTGGGGTAAATTTTAGAATATAAATGAAGACTGAAGAACCAGATTGTAAAAGATAAGCAACTGGGGCTTCATGGCAGGAAGGAGAGGAAACTATTTGGCTTGGTGCCATCCCCTTAGCAAACCAATGGCTGGGACTTTTGACAGTCCCCCTCTCCCCAGGGCTCCATACAAGAAAGAAGTAGTTCTTTAAGAGGAAATCTGGGTGCTATTGCTAGAAAAGAGGGAATGGAGCCTAATTAGACACAAATAAGAAGTATCCGTTCACTATATCAGTTAGGAATATGTCACATACAAATAAAAATAAGACCCAACTACAGTGGCTTAAACAAGAAGTGCAGACGGAAGCTGTCCACGGCTGATGCATTGACTCAGGGAAGCATGCTTTCTAACCTTCCTCTCTGTCTCCTTAGCACATTGGCTTCTCATCCCCATAACTTATAGTCACAATGTGGCCACTCCATGTCTAGTGGGAGGAAGGAGAAGGGTGGTATCAGCAGACCTCTTTCCAGCTCATCGGACAAAACTGTAACACATGGCTAATCCTAGTTGCAAGAGAACCTGGGAAATTCTTTCAGTTTTTTAAAAGCCGTTTGATAGATTTAAGCAAAAGAGATGTTGGGCATGAAAGTATGGATGTGTTCATCTATGGTGTCTGCTAAATGTCCACAGTTTAACATTAATGTGAATAAACCAACATCCTGTTACAGGAGGGAAGGGGACGAAACACCAACTGTCCTGAAACTAAAGAATTCGTTCCACTGGTCTTCCCTCCCAGGCGCTTATGGAAGATGGAAAAGTGTTTAAAATGGCTCCATGGGGTCTGTAGTCCCCCTTACTGGCCTGAGAGAACCTGAGGAGCATTGGATATGGAGAGTGAACTGGTTGATAGATGTTTTCCCAAAGGCTGTTTCTGGATAGATCTGTGATTAAAAGTTCCTTCTCTAGTGAAATGTCTCAAAAGTCCCAGCACAATCCACATCTATGGTCACAGGTGAACAAGCAAGGTAGGGAGAGAATGTCTTTAAATGTTAACATACCTTGCATAGTGCCTGATCCATTCTCAGTTCTCAATAAATGGAAGCTATTTTCCAACTTCCCTCAGAAACTACCTTTCTCAGCTTTTGATGTTAAAAATCTGAAATCTAAATCTAGAAACTAGGTACTGGCACAGTTCCAGAAAACAGCTACCCCTTGGGGCAGGATTCCACACGTAATAGTAGTAAAAGAAAGCAAGAGAAGAAGTGGGAGAAGGACATGGTAGGTCTCCATGGAGAGTTGTAAGTCCTTGGGTAAATAAAGTCCCCTTTCTTTCCTAACCCTCTCCCTACTCGACCTCTCATCCCAGATACATTTTTTTTCATTCCAATGAAATGAGGTAGGCTTGAGACAGAAGCCTAGGCAAAAACACACTTTTTAATATTTTACAAAAGAGCTCAGTTTATCACCCATGTAATAGCCAGATTTTATTGACTGTCAGCAATGTGTTACATGCTATAGTTGGGGTTTTATATACATTATAATAACACTATTAATGTCTAGGAAGTGCTCATTGAGTCCCAGGCCCTGTGCTCTAGTGCTTTACGTACGTGATGTTCTTTGCTCAGCACAAAAATCCCCGCCATGTGAGAGGTGCTATTACTAGACTTGTTTTACAGATGAGGAAATTGAAGACCCAGGCAAGTTATGAAATATGGCAAATTTAATAGCTTTAAGAGCTGTGAGTCAGACTTGCTCCCTTAATCACTGGGCTATGCTGCTGTTGAATTTTCTCTGCAGCCCCGTGGGACACAGATTGCCTCACCTTACACCTGAGGAACCCAGGACTCAAGGATGTTGGTGACTAGCCCAAGGCCAACAGCAAAGTTATTAAATGGCAAATCTGGGGTTGAATGCAGGCCCATCTGAATCTTAAATGCAAAGCTGGGCCATCCACAAGGCTTTTTCCCAATGGTTGAACATATCAAGTGCATTAACTCCCTATTCATAATGCCACTACTGAGATTTACTTGCCCAGTACAGTGTAGTAGTCAAGAACACAGACTCTAGAACCAAATTAACCTCTGACAATGGGCAGATTTCTTAACCTCTCTAAGCCTCAGCTTACTTATCTGTAAAATGGGACTAGTAGTAGTACCTAGTGTATAAGTTTGTTGTAAGCACTTGGTATAATACCCAGTTAAGAGTTACTGTTCAATAACTGTTGTTGTTTTTCTCCCAGCTTGTTTGCATTTCATCCATTTTCTAACTCATTGTATTTGTTGCTACGTGTCATCAAGACAGCTTTGAATCCTGGTGACCCTATGAATGAGTGACGTCCACAATGTCCTGTCCTCAACAGCCCTACTCAGCTTCTGTAGACTCATCCCTGTGGCTTCCTTTATGGAGTCAATCGATCTCATATTTGGTCTTCCTCTGCCTTCTACTTTTCCTGGTGTTATTTTCTCTTCCAAAGAATCCTGACTTCTCATGATATGCCCAACATAGGACAGTCTAAGTTTTACCATCTTTGCCTCCAGAGTTAGTTCAGGCTTAATTTGCTCTAGATCCATTTGTTCATCTTTCCGGCAGTCCAGGGTATCCATAGAGCTCACCTTCAATGCCATGTTTCAAATGAATGAATTTTTTTCCTGTCAGCCTTCTTCACTGTCCAGCTTTCACAGCCACACATAGGAATTGGGAACACGAGGGTGTGCATAATCTTGGCCTTAGTCTCTAATGACACTTCCTAACACTTTATGATCTTTCTTAATTCTTTCATTGCTGCCCTTCCAAGTCTCAGTCTTCTCTTGATTTATTGGCTGCAATCTCCATTTGAATTGATGGCTGAACCAAGGTAAACAAAATCTTGAACAATTTCAATGTCTTTATTGTCTACGTTATAGTTGTGTGGTTCTTCTGTAGTCATGATTTTTGTCTTGATGTTCGAATGTAGTTCTGCTTTGGCCCTCATCAAAAGTAGCTTCAAGTCATTGCTGCTTTATGCCAGTAAGATGGTATCATCTGCATATCTTAGACTGTTGATATTTCTTCCACCAATTTTCACTCCTCCTCCATCTGAGTCTAGCCCAGTTTTGCATGTGATACATCTGCGTACAGATTAAACAGATAGGGAGATAAAATGCACCCTTGTCTGACACCTTTGCCTGTAGGAAACCCTTCTGTCTCTCCATATTCTGTCCTGACAGTGGCTTCTTGTCCACAATACAGCTTACACATTACAATATAGGTTACTCACTGTATAGCCTTAAGAATCTTCTCTCTCTGGGCCTTGATTTCCCCATTTATGAAATAGGAGGAGATTGTCTCAATATCCTTTGAGTCCCCTTCTAGCTGTAATTCCATGCTTCTCAATTTCACAGTTAGGCGCCAAATGAAGCCACGCTGTGTTGTGTGGCACCTACAGGAAGCGTAAGAGACCTTATGCTTATGCACGTGGTTGATGCTGGCAACAGAAGTGGCAGCAGCCCCCAAGTTCTTATGATTGTAATAGCTGTCATTTGCAGAGTACTTGCCATGTGCCAACCGCTTTTCAAAACATTATAGACACATTATCATATGTAATTCAAGAATCTGCTCATCCCTTTCCTTTTCTCTTGCTGATGCTGGCAAAATATACATTTTGCCTAAAAATATATCCTGTAAGTTGGGCGGACAGGCTTGACAAGGTATCACATTAGCTAAAATACATATTGCAGCTAATGTGAGTAATGCACCCGTGCACACACACACGTATATTGAGAGTGAGAGAGAAAGAAGCTAATGTGATTACCTGGTCAGGACTGTCTGCCCACCCCACATCTATCTAGACTGTGAAGATGCAGAACAGGAAGCGCTAATGTGTACGGATTGAGTAACAACTAAGTTCCAGACACAGCTATAAGCACCTCACAGGGGCTGCCTCAGCTGCTCCTCACAGTCGCCCTGTTATGTTGGTACTAGTACTATCTATTTTATAGATAAATATACAAGGCTCGAAGAGATTAAGTAGTTTGCTCAGCTAGGAAGTGGGAACCTTGCCCGGCAGTCTAACTCCAGAGCCTTTATCCTATTAACCACTGCTCTTAGAACTTTCTGTACCTTCTGAACTTAAGCCCCCTTTAAAAAGCAAGAAACCGGGGCCGGCCCGGTGGCGCAAGCGGTTAAGTGCGCGCGCGCTCCGCTGCGGCGGCCCGGGGTTCGCTGGTTCGGATCCCGGGCGCGCACCGACGCACTGCTTGGTAAGCCATGCTGTGGCGGCGTCCCATATAAAGTGGAGGAAGATAGGCACGGATGTTAGCCCAGGGCCGTCTTCCTCAGCAAAAAAAAGGAGGAGGATTGGCGGATGTTAGCTCAGGGCTGATCTCCTCACAAAAAAAAAAAAAAAAAAAAGCAAGAAACCATGCCCAGCTTCCTGAGTAGTAAAAAAGCACTGAGATTTTTCCTGGTCCTGGGAAAGAGCACAGGGGTGGTGAGGCCCTCAGTCCTCAAGTCTTTGGTGACAGAAGCTGCCAGGTGAGGCCGCCCCATGGACGTTCTGGCCTCCCATATGTCACCAGGCAGACACTAGCCAGGCCACTAGTCAGGAATGACCCCCTGATCTGGAGAGACGGCCCCCTACATCCGGCTCCAGCCCTCGCTGACCTCAAGTCCGAGTAGAGCTGTGGTTTACAGCCACTCGGGGCACCTGCACTCTTTCTGAACAGGGAAATCATGAGGCTCGTGGGTAGTCAGGTGGGGCCGTGCTCCGCTCCTGTTCTGCTGCTGTTGGATGTGCGATACCTGCAGGGAGCAGCCAAGCTGCAACCTTGTCAAGCATATGACAGACTCCTTAAATGATGCCTGGGGTGGTTCTGCAACAGCTAAATGGGATGACCAAAAGGGTATAAAATTGTGCCCAGGCTTCTGTAATGTTTCATTCGCAGTGGACCATCCAATGGTTAGATATTTAGCATTTTGTGCAACAGGAAAGAGCAGATTCATATTATGACAAGTTTTTCGGTTACTGAGAAGATACTCTGTGGCTCTGGTTCCTCGATGGCTCTGTGAAGCCCACTCACAATGCAGGCAATGAAATGTGTCTGGGCCTGTGGGAGCCTGTATGCAAGGCCCACTGGAAGCACCTCTCTCTGCATGGGCTAGGATGGTAAGCTGAGGACCGCGTGTGAGATGCCTTCGAGCCCCGGTGCCTGCCACCTCCTCAGTCTCATGGCATTAAGAACAGGGACAGGCTTCTCTCAGACCCAGCCTAGCAACTTAGAAACTTCGAGTCAGCAGACCAGGTTCCTGTCTTGGGTCTGACATAAACAAGCTATGTAGCCCTGAGCAAGATGGCTTTTCTTTGCCTCAGCCTTCCAGTCTATAAGACACAATGTTTAGACTGGATGGTCTCTAAGACTCCTCCCACTTGAGAATGTCACATGGCAAATAAAAATCTCTCAGCCACTCACTGCTGTTGTTAATAGTTACTCGTATCATTAACTTCTGAGGCAAAGTAGTTGATCTATTAGATTGTCTTCTCCAAGAAGGCAGAGTTGTTTTGTTCAAGATTCTATCTCCTGTGTCCGACAGTGCCTGAAGTACACTGGGTGCTTAATAAATGTCAGATAGATGGTAGTTGAATGGGTCCAATTTCTCTTCTGAATTAAATAGTGCCTTCTGTGGACACTCATAGCTTGTACTCACGTGCACCCGTCAAACAGAAGTAGATTCATCCTCCCGTGTACTCTTGTACATGAAGTGTGTCCACACTAATTGCTGGTGACAAACTCCTGAAGCTTGCACAGCGGATCCCTTGAGTCATCTAATTTTGTGTCCTCCTTGCTTCCTTTATCACTTATCAGTCAACATGTCTTTGCAGTAACAATGTCCTTTCCCATCTCGCAGAATGTTCCAAATTATTGACCAATCAGTTATCTAATTACCTAACGTGTGCTAGAGCCCTCTGACAAGTCCTATAGGGAAAAAAATAAATGAAGAAAAACTGAGCACTGCCATCAAGGAGTCTACAGCTATTTGGGAAGAGAAAAGCTGCCTCCATTTTTCTGTCACCTTTAGTTCTTGCCCTGATATTATTCTTTTTTTATCTCCATCATGAGCTCCATTCCTTTCTCCAGAGCAGACTTCAAAACCATGTTCTACTCTGCCATTCTTTATCCCCTCAAATGCCTGGCATTTCTCCATTTTCAAGGAACTTTGACCCCACTAATTCTTACCCACACATTTGCCACAATCCCTCACGTTGCTGAGTGTTTGATAGCGAGGGCATTGTTGCAGACCCTGATGTCGAGAGTGGAGAATTTGTTTCTCTAATTCGTTTCTGTCATGCAGCAAATCAATCACAGGGTCAGCTTAGGAAATAGGATGTCAAGGCTCACTCAGTGCTCTTCAACTCTCCTGCCCACGGGAATATTTTTTGGAAGTCTTAGCATCTATCTGAGGTATTACTAAAGCAAAGAGACTTTTTTCTTCTTTCTTTTAAAAATGGTCTTTTTTCTAGAATTTCACTTCATACTTAAAAGAGGCAAAGGACTTCTATAAAACTAACATTTGATTTTGAATTTCTATGTAAATGGTAATGTGCTTATTTTTAGTTAGTTCTCTCATTAAACCCTTTTGTACACGATCCCATGCCTTCACTCCTTCAAGGATTAGTGGAGGCAAATGCATTTGGAGACTGCCCAACAGATGTGAGCTTTGATCTGGGCTCTGTTCCTCACCAGCTATGTGACTTTGGGCAAGTTAACTTCAATGAACTTTTTCTTCATCAGCAGAATGTGGGTTCTTGATTTAAAGGACTATCTCATGTGGGTAAGATTGAGTGAGATAAAGTCTATAAAAAATAATGCTTAGCAGCTAATAGGAGTTCAATAACCTGTCTGAATCAAGTTCAACAATTTATTGGTCTCCCACTGTGCACAAGGTCCTGTTGTGGGATGCAGAAAAAGCTGACCCAGCTGACCATTCCCAAAGCAGATATTTGATACATACTTATCATGTGATTTCTATCCTATCTCCATACTTCCGAGTTTCAGCTCAAATATCCTCTCTACAGAGAGGCCTTCCCTGACTGCCATATCAAAAACCAGCCCCTAGTTACTCATCATCACATCTCCTTGTGAATTTCCTTCATGGTATAACAATATTTTGTTTGAGTGTTTATTGGTTGCTCCTTTCTCATAAGTTAGGGGAGGCCGAGATTGTCTTTTCATCACTAAATCCCCCAGTGCTCAGCCCAGTGCTCGGAACCAACTAGACACCCTACCTATTTTTAATTGAATGAAAGAATCCTAGCTGCCGGGGAGACACTGATAAACAAAACAGACATAAGTCTGCCCTGATCTGATTCACAATCAAATGAGGAAGCATGAGGACCTTTAAATCAAATTATTAAAAACCCCTCTATTTTTGTTAAGATTATCAATTTTCTACTTCAGAGCAAACAATGATATATTTTATAAGGTAGGCATAGCTGGAAGAGCCGAGCCTGGAAGAGGTATTTGGGGAAAACGTGGGAAATCTTAGCTAGAAAGTGGCATATGAAAGTCCATAACATTTGCAAAGTGTTCCCAGGACGGTGCACCTCTCAGTTTGGCCGTGGTCACTGTTAAGAAGAAAGCCCCATGCTGAGCTGAGAGCTGAGTTTTGTTTTCGACATGTTTTGATTTGCAATGCAGATATTTTCTTACAGTCCTGGAACAACCACATTATGTGGCTTTCATGGGAGAGAAGAGATGCCACTCACCAAGAGTATAAGGAGAAAAAAAAATACATGCCTCCTCTCCCAAAGGATTTATACTTTTCAGAGAGCATACCTGTACTTTTTTCTATGACACAAGTAATACATGTTCATCATGAATATTTAAGAAAATATAGAGAAGCAAAAAAGAAGAAAGCAAATCTCATTCCCATCCCATGATGCAGATGACCATTGATACATTTTGGTGTATATGCTTCTAATTTATTCTATACATATATACTGATCATAGAGTACCTAATTATTGATCATGTTTTCTATGCTTTATAGTGTGCAATGATCATTTTCCATGCCATTTAATATACTCCACCACATTATTTTTTATAAACATAATACTCCATCTAATATAGGCATCATATACATTAATACCTGAGTAAAGGGAAAAGAAAGAGAGAAATCATGAAAAGGGTTGTGTCTGGAAGTTAAGAGCTCAGACATTGGAGGTGTCCCAGGTTCGAATCCTGACTCCACATTCACAAGAGGCAGGACATCCATGAGCCCCTGAACCTGCCACAGCATTGTTTTTCTCATCAGTAAAATAGGAATAGTGATGGCAGCTGTTCCCTACGGTGGTTTTAAGGATTAAATAAGCTAATGTAAGTAAAGTGGTTGGCCCCACAGTGTTCAACAAATGTTAGTTTATTTTCAAATTTAAAGGGGAAATAGAACAAGAAGGAAAAGAGAAAGGAAATGTGAGAAGAGGAAAAGGGAGGAGAGAAAGAGAAAACATTTGAGGGGAAGAGTTGCCTTGTCAGTAAACTGGAGGTGTTCAGTAGCCGAGGGCAAGCTGGGAGATGGAGGCAGCCTCAGGAGAGGAGAGGTCAATGGCTGCGTGGGAAATGGCAGGTTTTTTTTTTACAGGAGCTGCTGGTCTGCGTGTCTGAGCCTCCTGACTGCTTTAGGAGAAAACAAAACACAATACAACCCTCTGTTGCTTGTCTCGGCTGGAAAGCCTCCCGTTGCGAGTGCCTGGTGCTGTGGGGGTCTTCTCTTCTGCTCCCCCAGGAAGCCTCTTTGAGCACAGACGTGAGGCGTGGAGGCAACAGCTGGCCCACAGGGGCTATTCTTTCTCTCCCACCTCTGCGAAGATGACCTCACCGGTGTCCCACTCCAGAATTCCCAGAGTAAGTGGGATGTGTTATCTCCACCTTCAGAAACTTGGATTCTGAGCTCACCAGCCAGAGAAAATCCACGCATGCCGTTTTGTGATGGTTAATGCTGTTATCCATATAATTTTTAAATTGCTTTTAATAGATTTATTGAGGTTTAATTACCATACAATAAACTGCACATATTTAAAACATAATTTAGGTTGTGACATACGTATACATCTGTGAAACCATCACCACAACCAACCTAACCAAAGTATCCATCACCCCAAAAGTTCCCTCAAGCTCCTTTGTAGTCCCTCCCACCACCATACCTATCCCCAAAAGATTTCGGCATGACTGTGTTATTTCTTTTTCCACTTTCTTGTTTTCAGTAGTTAGATAATTTGATGTTATCATATCTCTGTGGTTCCTTTTTTCTGAGAGTGCAAATGGAAATGCTTTTATAGCGACTCAGTATAGCTTTTGATTTCCCAGTGGAATTGGAAACAAGGCTCACTGGAGACGACTGTGGTACCAAGATGGAAGAGAAACCCTGGCTTCTTTCAACAAAGAGAAGGCTCTTCTGTAGGAGGCTTTGTGTGTGCAGGGGAGGACAGAACAGACAGGGCTCCTTGCCTCATGAAGCTCACAGCTTAGAAAGGGGGACTGACCACATCTAGGTAGACAAATAATCATTTATGAGGAAGACAAAAAGCATACAGTGACAAAAGAAAAAAAAAGTGTTTTTGTTTTACTTTTGAATGTAAAGCATAAGGAATGGCCGGTCTGATGGAAGCAGATAATTAAGCTGATAAGCTGGTTCTTTCTTCCCAAAAGCTTGGGGAAGCCTGGAAAACAAGGTTCCAGGCTGCATCTGCAGCAGATGCTAAGACCCTGAGGCAAGAAAGAAACTGGGACCTCAAGGAAACAGCAGGCCGGCTTGGCTGGAGCGGGGAGAGAAATAGAAAGAGGCCTGAGAATACAGCTGGAGGGGTGGGCAGGCGCCAGATCACAGAGTCCAAGAAGACCTTGGAAGGAGTTGGAGTTTATTCTAAATGCAATGAGAAGCTGCAGAAGGTCTCAATCAGAAGTGGCACAATTTGATTCGTTAAAGGACACATAAATGAAGAAAATGGTAATTTTTTGATTAAAACAAATAATTATCAATAATTATAAAAATTATAATAATGGAATTCTCTCTATACCATGGGACCTTTGCTCAGAGAAAAATAACAAGTGACTGTTTTATATTGAAGCCTGCCATTTTCCAGGCACAACTCCGGGCGTTTTGCCTCTCGCTTACCTCTGCACAACATGTATTATTACTATTTGACAGAGGACGAAATGGACTCAGAGGTTAAATAATTTTCCCAAATTTACAAAACTTCGAGATGAGCTTACCTAAATAAATTAATAGGGCCAAAGGAAATGTCTCTTTCTATCAAAACTCATCTGCAACTTTTTGCTGCAAGGGAACATTTGAACCTGTTTCTTAGGCTCCCTGGAGGCTAATGGCTTTAGTAAATAGGTCAGATGCTGAGGAAGTGGTAATGGAGAACAGCACCAGGGGTGGAGGACACACGCTGGTGGGACTCGGGGGCAAGGGACGGAGTGCCCACGATGGTCGCCCAGAGATGCAAAAGGTTATTCAGCTACCTGGCAAAGTAACATGAGGGGCAAGTCACAGAAACCAGACAGTTCTGGCAACAGGGAATGTTTGGCAAAGAGAAGCAAACCTCAGCAACTGCACAAACATAGGCATCTACTCATACACAAAAGGTCTCAAAACGTTAAACATAAAATTACCACATGGCCAAGCAATTCCACTCCTTGGTATATACCCAAAAAAACTGAAAACAAGTATTCAAAAAAAAGAAATTTGTAAACTTATGGTCATAGCAGCACTCGTCAAATACTCAAAAAGTGAAGAAAACCCAAAGATCCATCAAATGATGAATGGATAGATACAATGTGACGTATCCATACAATGGGGTGTTATTCAGACATAAAGCAAAATGCATTTCTGATACATGTTACAATGCAGACAAACCTTGAAAACATTATGTTAAGTGAAAGAAGCCAGATACAAAAGGTCACATATTGTGATATTCCATTTACATTAAATATCCAGAATAGGCAAATCCATAGAGATAGAAAACAGATTAGTAGTTGCCAGGGGCTGGAGGAGAGGTGGGAAGGGCAGTAACTGCTTAACAGGTACGGATTTTCCCTTCGGAGTGAGGAAAATGTTAGAACTAGATAAAGGGGGTGGTTGCACAATATTGTGAATGTACTAAATGTCAGTGTTTGTACACTCTAAAATGGTTAATTTTATGTTAGGTGAATTTTACCTCAATAAAAAAGAAAAATTTGGTAGGGTCATGGGGAGCCCCCGAAATCCCTGGCTGAGGAGAACTTACTAGTCCGTAAAGAGAATCTAGATAATCTTTATTCATTCCATATATCTATTAAACACCTATTATGTTGGGTATTAGGATGAGCCCAGTAATATCTGGTCTCTGCCTTCACCGAGCTTCCATTCTAGTGGAGGAAACAGACATTAATCAGAACCAGAAGAATGTAAATTATGGATGTGATGAATGCTCTGAAGGAGGAGCTCCCAGGTGCAAGGAGGCGGTTAGGGAAGTCTTCCCTGATGAAGAGGCAATTGAGGAATCTTCTGAAGGAATTTACTAGGGGAAGGGAAGGCAGTTTGAGGTTGAGAGGGAATAGGCTGAGGGAACAGCATGTGTAAAGGCCCGGTGGCAGGAGATTCCAAGGTAGAGGTCAGGATCTGAAAGAAAGCTTATGTGGCTGGGTTGTAAATGTGAGAAGATGTCCAGTGTAAGATGAGCTGAGAGAGGCAGCCTGGAACTTGGAGAGGGCCAGGTCACACAGAACCCTGTTGGCCACATTCAGGATTTTGGTCCTAGTCCTTAGAAGAGTAAAAAAAACACCCCCCAAACACATACCCTGTGTCTCTCCATTCCCTGCCCTGCATTTCCTACCCTCATAGCTCTCACCATCCCTGAACTGTCTTTGTTTCCTATCTGTCTCCCCCAACTTCTGTGTAAGGTCCCTAAGGGTAGGGACTGTCTATTCCCTGATGTGTCCCCAGGGCACAGCATACACTAGGTGCTCAAAGACTTGTTGAATCAATTCATGGATTTCCACTTTGAAAATACCACTCACACTACTGTGTGAGGAATGAATTGGTTTGGGGTGAGAAGAGAGGCAGGGCAGCTGGGTCTGCTCGATTCTGCAGTGGAAGCAAGTGTTGGGCTTGGGTATGTCCCTGAGAGCCCCTGTGTTCTGCACAGCCTGTGGTGGGCAGCAGCTGGTTCCTCTGCAAAAAGCAGGTCTTATCTTGAAGAGTAAGACCTATTCTCCGCTGAGCACTCTGGCCCTTTGATTCAGACTGCCCTCACAAGAGGTCAAACAGTCAGAGGTCAAAGGGTAGGAGAATATCCATTCAATGAGGAATGTTGGAGAGCTGGAGTTGGCTGGCAGGGCAGTGTGGTTGTTGAGAGAGCGTTGGCTAGGTATTCTGAATTCCACCCCAGCCCTCCGTCATCTCACCTTGAGACCTTAATGTCCCTCCCTCTCTCTGGTTCTCCAAATCACGTGAAGGAAGTAAATGAAGAACTTGATCTAGATGATTTATCCCTACCCTATTTTTTCCCACAGAAGATTTTTGTCTACTATTGTGATAATAGTAACTTATGTTTATTTATTTGAGCCAGTGTGACAAAAGCGTACTGTGTTATGAGTATTATGACAAACCACACTATGAATCAGTAGCACTTTTAATAGGATTCATATTTCGTTATTCTTGGTAATACCTGTCTCAAAAATAGTATATATGTACACAAAATCTCATTTATTCAATCTAGAGAGATGGCTAGTGCTCATGGATTTGTAGACCCCTGACACCCATTCCATGGCCTCATGAATTAGGAACCATTGGAATGGAAAACATTAAAGATCGTAATCCTAGGAGCAAAGAAAAAGCCGTTTGTAGACGGGGAAATGGAATGGCTTCACAGCCTGTGCTGAGATGGGGCTGCTCATCTGCCTCTTCCCCTCTGCTTCCTGACTCCACACAAGTGAGGATACCTAACACCCCGTCTTCCTGGGAGAAAGGTCCTCCCAGATACAAGAAGCAGATTGCCTTATTCTCTGGCCATATGGAACATTCTTTCACCTGCACACCCTGGGCTTGTTTCGAGAATGGCTCACAAAAGGAGGAAAGTTCAAAGAAGCTGCTTGGGCATGGAGAGAATTCTGTCGGCTGCTTGATGAAGTTTATTAGAAGCAAAATGTCTAGATCTTTGAAGCAGAGAGGCTCACATCTGGAAATTGGTGTTACCCTCTCTCTTGACCTCTGCTGCATGTATGTTTTTCTAACAGATTCCTTTGTCAGAGGTGCTGGTTTTCCTTTCCCCAAGCTCATTAATTTCTCAGCATTAATACACTTCCTTTATTCTCTAATTAGGCACCGCTTCTCACATGTTTATGGTGGTGAATGCCCACGAGCCAAGATTGCCCCTTCACATAGGCAGAGGCCAGTCCACACTTGTGGTCTGTGCGCCAACTGCATGCACGGGCAGTGCGGGAGCCACTTATCAAGGGTGATTCACAAATGACTCCTTCGCCCAGAGACTTTTATTCAATACATTAAACAAATATTTGAGCAACTGCTGCATTCCAGGTGCTATTCTAGATGCCTGGAATTTTTGCAGAGAACAAAAGACAAAAATCTCTGCCTCCCAGCATAAGTACATTTCATCATAGGTTAGCAGTTAATAAGTGCCTAGGAGGAAAAAGAACAGAGTGGAGTAATAGAGGCTGGGAGTGCTCGAAAGTGGCAAGGGGGTGTGGTGTGTTTGTAAATAGGGTGTTGAGAAGTTGACCCTTCACAGAGACTTGCATCAGGAAGGAGCTAGCCATGCAGCTATCTGGGAGAAGAGCAATCCAGCCCATGAAGACAGTGAGTGAAGGACCCTGAGGAGGGGGCGTGGCAGGTATGTCCAAAGAATAGTAAGGAGGTGGGTGTGACTGAAGTTACTGGAGCAAGGGGCACATAGTTAGGCTCAGGTCAGAGAAGTGATGGGGGCAGACTGTATGAGACCTTCGGGGCTCTGTAAGGACCTGGGCTCTTACAGTGAAATGCGGCCAATGCCAAGTTTTGATCACAGCAGCGATGAGCTCTCACTTGTGTTTTATTCATTATTTGCTTATATTTATATTCATCTAATAGTTTTAACACCAATTGAAAATTTTTGCCTCAGTCAATTATATTAGAGCTTGCAAAATGCTTTTTTCTAATTCTGTCACTCATTCTACTCTTATCAGCTGACATTCCTTGTGATATAGACCTTACTTTCATCAACTCTGGTTATTTGATGCCCAGGAAGATATTTCTTGCTGGAAAGTAAAAATAAATGACAAGGTTGTTCTCTTTAATGGCAAATTTGCAAGGAAACTTTTTTTTTCTTTAATAGCCACCTTGAATAGAGACAACTGTGCCCGTGCTTTCGAAGGACTCTCCCACCGTCTCCCTCTTCCATTGTCCTTATTACGGTGGATGCAATTCCAGCAGGGAGCCATTGCTTGAGTTAGCTGTCATCTTTTGGAGTCTCCTTTCAGTGGTTCACCCATGATACCTGGAAGGAAAAGGAGGGCCCTGGAGGAGAGGGTGTTAGTAACTCTTCCTTTGATTTGTTGGGGGTATGAGCTGATTCTTGTGTCCCGATCCTAAAGAGCAGCTGAGATAGTGCCAAGTCCCTGCTCCACGGCCTTCGTTATTTAGTTAAATCCAAATGGCCTCACCAGGTTTTTTTTTAAGGCTTTGTGAAATCTGTGTCTAGATGATCTTTCACTTCCTAATTCTTTTCCTGTCCCCTACACACACACACACACACACACACATATACATAAATACATACATACATACCCACACATGCACCCCTGCATTCTGGATATAGCCCCTCCAAACTATCCAGTACCCCAATATACACTCTATCCCATCTCCAGATTTTGTCTGTCATATGGTTTTCCCTGGGACGTCCTTCTCCAGAGTTATCTATACCTGTTTCAGCCTTCAAAGCCTCCATCAAATGCTCCTTCCCTGATCCCCACCCTAAGCAACTCTCAAAGCTGAAATTGGATTCTTCTTTCCCTGTGCACCCACGGCCGTTTACCCCATCTCCCTCTCACTTGGTTTCTCTTGTTCTCAGTTATACAAAATTACCTGTGATCGTGGCTATCTCTGCCATGGGTTTACAAATGTCTTGAGAAGTGAGGCTGTTGCTGTGATTTTTTAATTCCTCCCAGTGGCTAAAAGTAGTGTTTAGTTCATGGTAAGTGCCCAAACATTCATGGAAAAGAATTTATGCAGCAGCTGTAGCAATTTTCAAATGTCTGCTTTCATTCGCACGTTCAACGACTACATACTGAGAAGCTATTGTGTCTCAAGTAATGGGTACCGTGGAGAATACAAAAGGGAATCAAGAAGTAGACCCTGCCTTCTGGGAGAGCCCAATTTAGAAGGAGAGAGAGGACACGTACATCAATTACTATATTACCAAGTAAGAAGCGCTCAAAGCTGGCGAGTCAAGAACAATAGTTAAATTCACTCTGGTGTTTCTCTTTGCTCTGCCACAATGTTTCCTCCAACAGCCTATGAATCATCCCATCAACTAGGATGAAAACAACTTTCACAAGGCCACCAGGGATTTTTCTCTTGTCCCCATAAGAGCTTTCAGTGTCATGCTGATGCCCTTCCTGAGCAGAGAACAAAGACATGTCACGTTTTTTCTCTCACTTGTTAATTCAGGCTGGGTTCCCACTCAAATGGGATTTTATACCCTTCCACCAAAAACCAGGACTTTCATTTTCATGATTCCTATACGTTAGGAATCACTACAGGGGCCGGCCTGGTGGCACAGTGGTTAAGTGTGCACGCTCCTCTGCGGCGGCCTGGGGTTTGCAGGTTCACACCCCAGGCGCGCATGGACGCACCGCTTGTCAAGCCATGCTGTGGTGGTATCCCATATAAAGTAGAGAAAGATGGGCACAGATGTTAGCCCAGGGCCAGTCTTCCTCAGCAAAAAGAGGAGGATTGGCATGGATGTTAGCTCAGGGCTAGTCTTCCTCACAAAAAAAAAAAAAAAAAGGAATCACTACAGTTAATCCTGAAGTTTAGCCAAGCTGATCATAAGCTCCAGCTTCCTCTGACTTGCCTAAAAAGTCATTTCTGGGTCCGTTGTTTACGTGGGGTTATCAGCCAGCCCTGTGAACACATCTGGAGAGAAGACAAACACTCACTAAGGAGCTGCTTTTGTCTAATTTCCTGCTGGTTTAGACTTTACGTAGCCCCATCTGGGCCATGCAGGGTGCTGCGTTCCTTGTTAGAATCACAGTGTGCTCCTTGCATCAACCCTCCGTGCTAAAACAGGAGAGCTGAGAACAATCAGAGCTTTGCTCTTCTCCCTCTCAGCTCATCTGTTTTCTCTGTTTACTTATTCATTCACTCATGTATTCATTTATTCAACAAATACTGATTAATCACCTCCCTTTTTATATACTCTGCCTATTCCCAAAAGGATCAGAGGTGGCCTATGGGATCAAACATAATGCAAAACAGGGAAGCCAGGGATAAAAACAGAAAGGGAGGAGGAGACATTGCCACCAGCTCCAGCGTGGTTGGAATTTGGCCCTTGGATCTATTCCAGCAAAAGAGAGATTTGATGTATTTCTGAGTTTTTGCTTTCTCCCCAACCAAAACATGCAAATTTGTGTGCAGAGTATAGAACTTCTCCTGCAACTAAATACATTTATTGAGCAGCCAGTGGAATGCTTTGTTCTTGTATGCAAATGCCTGCAGAATAAATGAAAGAATGAATTCACTGCCTCCCAAATTTTAGTCATTTGCATACCATCTTTCAAATTTTTGCTTAATTACATGATTTATTTATTTCGTAGTTTTTTAAAAATTAGCTTTAAAATTTTTTAAAAATACTTTATTCTTCCATAAATGGTTTTGTGTGTGTGTGTGTGTGTGTGTGTGAGAGGAAGATCAGCCCTGTGCTAACATCTGCCAATCCTCCTCTTTTTTTTGCTGAGAAAGACTGGCCCTGGGCTAACATCCATGCCCATCTTCCTCCACTTTATATGGGGTGCCGCCACAGCATAGCCTGACAAGAGGTGCGTCGGTGCGCGCCCGGGATCTGAACCGGCGAACCCCGGGCCGCCGCAGCAGAGCGCGCACACTTAACCGCTTGCACACACCGGGCCGGCTCCTCCATAAAGGGGATTTTATATCAATTGCCATAGCTAGGAAATAATAATAAAATAAACATAATTTAAAAATAACATTGCATTCCAAGTAAACGATGGCACCTACCTAAAACTGAGTTGTGGTTTCTTCCTTTGTGTTACAAGAGAGATTAGGATGTGTTAAGGATTTAAATCACACTAGCACTGAATTGAAGTAGCCAATTCTTTCGATTATATCAATACAAAAGGAAACTAAAAAGGAAAAATCTCATTACGGATATCAGTGTGATATTACTACTTTTAAGTAGTGTCTTGCATTATCTCACACTGCCCAAAACCCTTTTACATATCATCAGCCCACCTTCGTAAAGGTTTATCAATTAACTGAAGCTGAAATTTATGGGATAGAGTTTCTCTCCTACCTAGAAGATATGAAAGCTCCTAGCTCTTACCACATTGGGTTCATTTCAACAAGTGCAACATCAAGCCACACTCTCCAACACCCTTTGCTACCAACAAAGAATTGTTGCAATATGGTTAACCCCAGAACAGAGTATGTGTGTCTCTGTGAGGAGTTAATAGTCCAGATAAGATTTTGGAAGACTTGGTTGTGTTTGGCAGCAATGAATTATGCTTATTTAACAATATTAGGTTGCTTATAAACCGTATGCTGGACAGCCAATGAACTATTAGTGAATTTGGAAAGTCTTAAATTCAAGAATATTTCCATTCACTTACTAGGATGTCCTAGTTTCAAGGTGCTTAGATTTGGATCCTAATTTCTTCTTCTCCTTCTCTAATGTACTCATCTACTTTCTTTCATATCAGTGATATGTATCAATAAGCAGAATTATCTTTGAGGGGTAGAGATACTTCAAGAGGTGCCAGTGACATTCAACGTGGATACCAGCAATGGCACCTGATTTTAACATGATTTTAGTGGGTATCCAGTTTGGTTCTGTTTGTCTGCTTTGACAGATTGGATGGTCTGCTCCAATTCAGAATCACCACTTTCTCTTCTCTCTTGATATCGGTTGAATTGAGTCTCCCCAAATTCCTATGTGAGTCCTAACCCCAGTACCTCAGAATACGGCCTCATTTGGAAATAGAGTCATGAAGATGTAATTAGTTAAGATGAGATCATACTGAAGTAAGTGGGTTCCTAATCCCGTATGACTGGTGTCCTTATAAAGGAGAAATGTGCCCATAGAGACACGCACAGAGGGAGAATGCCATGTGAACATGAGGACAGGAATCAAGATGATGTGTCTATCAGCCAAGGCAAATCAAAGACTGCCAACAAAACAGCAGAAGCGAGGAGAGTGGCATGGACCAGATTCTCCCTCAGCCCTCAGAAGGAGCCAGCTCTGCCAATACCTTAATCTAGTACCACTCGCCTCCAGAACTGTGAGACAATAAATTCTGTTAAGCCACCTAGTTTACGGTACTTTGTTATAGCAACCCTAGCAAACTAATACATCTCTCTCCACCAACTCCACTGAAAGAGGGAAGCGTTGGAAACTTGGCACCACTCTACTTTCTAAAAACTGCTGTCCCTTACTCGAAGAACAAATCTCATCACTGTCATTCCATATACCACACGTGCAAATGTACACTTGACTCAGAAGAGTCTTCTGCATTTTCAAGAAAAACAAGTGACCCTTTTATTAAAGAACTTGCCCTTGATTTGGGTGTAGTCGTTTAGCTGATTGGTTAATGAAAACATTTACCTAATTTCAGAGAACAAGCAAAAGCTTTATCTGTCTTTTTTAATATGGTGAAATTTTCTGGTAGAGCCTCAAGGGAAAAGTATCACTAATTACTTAAATGACATTTAGTCTACTGATTGTTGGACTATATAAACACTACGGATGTAACATAAGAAAGTAGCCATAGCTACTCTAACTTTTAATATGCTTAATGTAAAGGGCCTGGGGTTTTTAGTTAGTATTTTTTTAAATCCTTTAACATATGGCCTCTTATTTTGGTTTTTGTGTGTATTTGTTTTGATAATTTGGAAAGTTTATACTTATGTTCTAGTAATTATTTTAACTATAATATTAGTAACTATTAATCCTATTTAAATAGTATCTATCAACTTTCTGTTATAAGCAATGATAAAACTAGTGTATTTTCTCTCTTCCTCTTTATTCTAACACCCAGTTTTAGTTTACAGTATTATCTTTGCTAATGTTTCCTTTTGTTCTGTTATACTTCTTAGTGCTCAAGCCATCATTCTCAGCTATAAAATGTGAGAAAATAGCTATATTTATACCACCTGTCCTCATTTATCCCTCTGCTCCTCCCAATTTTTGTCGAAGTTAATAAAATGTATATGCTGCTCTGAAATCACTATCCTTGCATGACATTTAGTCTCAGTCCAATAGTTAAATAGATTCAGTTCTCACCACAAGTCTTTTTGCTGTAATTTTTATAATCATAACATATATGGATGGACTGAAGTTTGTCCTCCAATAGGTTTTTCAATAAAGACTCTTAGGAACAATATTCCTTAAATTCTTGCATGTTCAAAAATGCAATAGATAGTTTGGCTGGGTAGAAAGTTCTCAGGCCATATTTTCTGTACCTGAGAATTTTGTAAGCAATGCTGCCTGTCTTTCAGCATTTGCTGAAGCTATGTCCCCACCTTGTCCAGCACTGGAATTGTTTTCTTTTGGCTGCCCAAAGGATTCCCTCTGTATCTTTGACATCCAGTAACTTGCCCAGGATACATCATCATATTGGCCATTTTGTGTCACTTGTTTCCTGAAATATAGAGTGCCCTTTGAAACTACATATTCAAGTCTCTATGTCTGAAAATTTGTCTTTAATCATAATTCTTAATATTTGCTTTAGTTGCCTATTTCCATTTTCTTCATGAGAGGCTCTGATTATATACATCTTGGATAACCCCATCTGTCTTTGATACCACTAATTTCTCTCACTAATCCTTTTGAACTTGCTTTTCTATTCCTGTCTTCTGTGGTTTACTGCATTTATGGCCATTTTTGTTCTCCCTTGTGCTGCTTCTCATTTCAGATTCATTTCTGTGTTGGCTTCACTTTTATCTTCCATTTCTTTCCTTAGACCAACTAGCTCTACTATTTTTTTCCTTTCATATTCTTACAACACTTCTCTAGGCTTCAGAATTCTGACTTGATCTTGGATTTTAGTGATGATTGCTTCATGAGGTGGTTTTGTTGTGCTGTGCACACAGTGAAAACTTGGTCACAATTTTATATTCTTCATGGCAATTTTTTTTTATTGAGTGTTCATTATTTTTCACTTGTTTTTCCTGGTTCATTCCCCTTTTGTTCTTCATAGTGTCTGTCTATAAAAGTGACAATTTTTATGATGTTTCCTTTGTGATTACTCGTCTTTGAATAAGATTCCTTGTTTCTAAGCCAGTTAATTTGCAGGAGGATTTTATGAAGGAAGTGCTAGGGGGAATTTTAAATGGAGGATTTTATAAGTTTTTTCAGACTTTTCTTTCCCCAACTGAAAGAAATTGGCAATTATAGAACTATTTTCTGTCCTGCAGGTACTTTTGTCCTTGAAATCAGGCTTTTGTATGATTTTTATATTTAGTCCTACTCTCTCAGCTTCTCTTAACCAAACAGGGAGTAGGGGTAAGATGATAAATGATAGTAGCCTAGGAGATGAATTGTATTATCCAATTCTCATATTGATGGGAAAAAATGAGAGCTGTTAGATATGGCACCTGCATTTACAGTTGGGTTGGGTTGAGTAGAGTAATAACGACAACTATCATTGAGAATTTATGCCAGATGTGTATACACACACACACGAGATATAGATATATATAGACAGAAGGAATTGATAATCATGTAAAGTAGACATTATTTTGCTTATTTTTCAGAAGAAGAAGCTAAAGGTAAGAGATTAAGTAGCTTTCTAAGGTCAAACAACCAGTAAACGGTGGCAGAAGTGAAATTAGAACCAAGTCTGTGTGAATCAATTCCGAAGCTCACTCATAACCTCACTGACTCCAGTGGTTGATACAGAGTTAACCCTTATAGAAATTACTTAGCTTCTCTGTTTAATTAATGCAATTGAATAATTATAGCTTGGGTATGCACCAATATGTCCCTGGCTTCATTCACTATTGAGCGCCCCAAATCTTGACTCTCTTAATCTGCATAGGTATAACAGTAGGAATTCCAGGATTCTCCTCACCAAATATTCCTGGGAATCCAAAGGCATGCTTAATGTGTAATCCCAATGAATCCTAGTCCTCATCAATTTGTAGGTCTTAGAGAAGGTCATTTACCTTCCCAAAGCTTAGAGTAGTGTCATGTAGTTGGATTTGTCAAGAGGAGAAAGACTTTTCTCTACAAATTTATGATAATCTAAACTCTGACTTCCAGATCAGAGATATAATTATGCCTTTTATTGTGAGAAAAAAAATTTAAGACAGTGTGTTTTCATATTGAAACATAAATTTGTTTCTGATCGTATATGGTCATATGCCTTAGAAATGAGGTTCTTTTTGGAAAATATGCAAGGGTTTTTTGTTATGCTTTGTTTTTGTCTTAAGAAAATCATAAAATTCACAGCAGTGTTTTCAGCAAGTGAAATGTTGAGTGCAGGTGGGGAAATTGAGTAGTCTCATTGTAAACCCTGTGATGATGTTTACTTGTAAATTTAAATGAGAGAGAAAGAGTAAATGGGATCAAGTGGACTGTAGGTTTTCTCTGAAATAATAACCAACTATTCAGCATGTTCAAGTTGATCAGGAAGCCGGAAGAATTTGGACAAAAAGGTCAAACAAGCACTGACTCTTTGTGCAAAATTCGCCACTACTCCACCCCAGATATGGTGGTGGTCTGGCAGCTTCTCTTGATGAGAAAAGGCTGTTGTGGTTTTTGTACAGAAGTTTCAGAGGGCAGGCCAGGCATCTCTGTGCCTCAGGCTTAATCCTCCTCTAGCCTTGGAACGGTGAGATGCTCAGGATTCGGTTGATTTTCACAGCTCTTAGAGATATCACCCGTTAGCTCTGTTAAATGGCACGTGTGCAGTGAAGTACATGCCATTTAACATGTATTTCCAAATACATACAAAGCCATAAAATGTACTTGAGAACCTCTAATATGAGGAGTAATAGTGCCATGTACCTTGAGTTCTAACATGTCGGCAATTATACACTGCATTGTAAATTAAATAATAGCATTTGGGGATTTAAAATATCTCATTAAAGGTACATATCAAGCATGAGATGCACCACAATTTCAGAAACATTAGTATGTGAAAAAGTGATAATATATGGTATATGACCTTTGATCTTATGAAACTAATTTGAATGGATTGTTCCCAAAGAATTTTCCAGGAAAAAAAAAAAAGCTACCAAGGATAGTGGAATATTAATCACTGCTGAGGCTGATGGAAAATCAAACATGGGCCTGTCATCCTACAATCTTTGGCCCAATTCAAAATTAATTACAATGTAGAATTGTGGGGAGGGCCACTTACAGACATACAGTTGGGGAACCTTTATCTGATGTTACCGATGTAATTGCAGAGATGGGATCCGTACCCTGCACAGGCACCAAAAGTCAGGGTAGACCCTAGAAAAAGCTCTGGATAGTGATATAGATAATACACAAGAAGTAAGGTGTAATTCCTGCAGAAAAATTACTTACATTTTAGTGGGAGAGAATAACTAATGCAACAGCTTATGTTGCAAGCAATCTGTGATTAGTTTGTGATTATAAAGAATCCCAAAGGAAGTGAATCAATGAGAATAAAGAAACTTGGCAAGGCTTCTTGGAGAAAATGTAAAAGACATGTGTCTCTAGAAATAAAAATCAGCATTCAGTTCCACAAACATATGTGTGTTGCCCATGATGTGCTAGGAACTGCAGTAGGTGCTATTTCTCTTCTTTTTTTATTTCATTTCCCACACATATATTATTTTATTATGACTGTCATAACAGTGGTTAACCTTTATTTAGAGCTCAAAGAGTATCACAAACTCAATATGCATTATCTATGAATTAGGAGATGGTGTTGTCCCCATGTTACAAGTGAGGTCATTAAGGCTTAAAGAGGTGAATAAACTTGCCTGAGGTCACACAGCTAGTAAAAAGTCAGAATTCCAACCCAGAACTGTTTAACGTAAAAGCTGTAGCTCCTAACCACGACCATATACTACCTCTTCGGCCTCCTTTGAAATTAGACCGGTGACAATTTCCTTTTTGTGTGTGTGAGGAAGATCAGCCCTGAGCTAACATCTGATGCCAATCCTCCTGTTTTTTTGCTGAGGAAGACTGGCCCTGAGCCAACATCTGCGCCCATCTTCCTCCACTTTATATGGGACGCCGCCACAGCATGGCCTGCCAAGCGGTGCATCAGTGCACGCCGGGGATCCGAAACTGTGAACCCCGTGCCACTGAAGTGGAGCGTGCGCACTTAACTGCTTGCATGACCAGGCTGGCCCCAACAATTTCTTATTTAAGAATTTGTGCTGCATTTAAGTCTCTGATTTTCCTCAAAAAGTGACATTGTAGAAAACTAATTTTGCCAGATTCCACAATACCTTCAGCTATATCATTAAATTCCCAAATCCATAATAGCCAAAGTTCATGTGAGTTGAAATTAAAGAGAAAATCAGAATAATTCATGCCCGGCCACAGTGTTGGGGGTGCGTGGGGAACATGTGCTATGAAATCACAAAGAGCAATGATAGGTTATTTTGGGATTTGTGGCATTTAAAAATTCAAACATTGAAAACCAAGAATATGAAACAGTTTATAGTAGTTTCTTTTAATTGAAACTTCATGACAGAAATGACCCTGACAGTCTGTGGTGATAAAGGTGATGACAGTGGCTTTGGCACAAATCAAGCTAACAATTATATATGGACTATCTATATGTGCAAAAGAAGGGAATGAGCATTGATTAAATGCCAGACAACAACGGAATACTACTCAGCCATAAGAAACAATGAAATCTAGCCATTTGTGACAACATGGATGGACATTGAGGGTATTATGCCAAGTGAAATAAGTCAGAGGGAGAAGGTCAAATACCGTATGATCTCACTCATTAAGTAGTAGATCATAACAACAAACACATAGAGACAGAGATTGGATTGGTGGTTACCAGAGGGGAAGCGGGGAGGGAGGTGGGTGAAAGGGATAATTAGGCACATGTGTGTGGTGATGGATTATAATTAGTATTTGGGTGGTGAACATGAGAACATGATGTAATCCATGCAAAAATAGAAGTATAATGATGTACATCTGAAATCTATACAATGTTATAAACCAATGTTACCACAATAAACAAAAATAAATAAATAAATGCTAGTGTTCTAAGAATACGTAATATTTTGCATGTTAAGAGTGTATATGAAAGCAATTATCCTGATGTAAACCATAGTGAATCAATCTTTTCTTCTATCTCCAGAAATGAGATTTTTCTTTATCTTTGTCATTACAGATATCAACATAAGTTATTTAGAAGAAGAAAAGCAAGACCATTTCCAGAGTTGGTATTCCTGTGTTTGGTAAGTTTCTATTCTTAGATATTTCCTTCCATGAGGTTGCATCTTAAATACAACTATAATATATACTTATTTGGGGTGACTATTTAGAATCCCTGACCTCTTTCTGATTAGATAACCCCCTTTTCTTGTTAATACTGCATTCCATGAGGTTAGAAGAGATGACTTTGCCACAGAGAATGTACATGAGCTGGTGAGTCAGAGTATCCACCCCTGTGGCAACAGTGATTGGTCCTGGGATGAGCACTCAATTCAATCTGAACCAATTAGAGGCTTTCCTGGGACTCTGGCATAATAAAATGCGTTAGGAAGGATTTTCTATTGGGGCTTCTAGGCTGAGTCAGTATGTGTGTCTGGAGTTTCCAAAGGCCGTCTGGCCCACCAAATGGAGAAATCCAGTCTAAAACACAAAAAGAGAGAGCTTATGACATGGTTGGAGCCCTTGGATCTCTGGACATTCCAGTTCTGTGAGCGAATGAATTCCCCTTTTAGCTTAAGTAGTTTGAGTTGGGCAGAAAACCGTTGGGTAGAAATACAGTGCTTACAGTGACCTCATTGAGACAGTGTGAAGTGGCAGAAGTACACTGGATTAGGAGTTATAAAATAGTCTTGATGTTGACGTTGACTCGTGACCTCGAGCATACTTTCTAATCTTCCTGAGTCTGTTTCCTTTATCAGTGATACGCTAATATAGGATCACATGAAATCCGAGGCTCTATTTTGTCTTCTGTTTTTATTCCAAGTTCCATTGCTTTAACTTTATTAATTCATAGTTATCTCTCACCTAGGAGTCATAGGGAAAGGTGAGCCATACACACTGCTTACTAGCACATCTACCTAGGGCAAGGCTTTTATTTCTAGATGAAGACCACATCTGTCTGTTCCCCCCACATCACTGTTCCCAGGTCTCACTCCACCTCTATCCCAAGCAGCTACCTTGCAAATGCGTGTTGCTAAACAGCCCCAGGGCCTGCACAACAATGCACATTTGGCTCTGAGAAAAATCCATCCCTTCCACTTGGAAAATCAACTTGAGTACTTGCATTCAACGAATAGAAAATCATGTACGAAGACCACTGTGCGATGTTGCTTATTTAATGTCTTTATTTTTTTCTTTATATTCCCCTAACACCTATTTCCATCAATGATTTCTGCACAAATGCACAATGAAAACTTCTAATTCTTTTGAAAAGGGGATTCACGTCTATTACACTCAAACATAATAGACTCTGAGACTAGAAATTCCATTTTAACTAGCATCGATATCTTAATTCTGCTGCATGTTCTGTACTATTTGTCATTTACCTCCTGAATCAAGTCAAAAGTATTACATACAGAGATTGGCATGTCTTTTGAATTTAACTGTGTACAGATTATTAAAATTCTACAATTTTAGAAAAACCTGAGATTCATCGTATTGACATTCTCCTATGGGGCAAGCTGCCCAGGAAGTGTCTCAGTTCTGAGCGTGTTCTAAAATAAAGATTAAGCCTCATACTAAGGCCAAAATCTTGCTTGAAATTTAAAAGATGTCACTATAACTTATTGGATACCGACATAAACAAGACCAGTGCTACAGTTAGGCAAGTGAGTTCTTTTAGTTGGCTCCTGTTACAACTATGTGTCATCAACAGAATTTACCTCCAATGTACCCAGATATTAAAAGATGTGTATCATTAAGTGTGAATAACCACCATTTGTAAGTTCTGTAGATATTTTTATATCCTGCTTTATATAACTCTTATAAGATCCTAGACATACACAGAAATATTTGTGACTTGCATATAGTTTTTTTTTTTTTTAATCCTAGACTAGTGCCTCCTTAGCAATAAGTTTTTTGGGGACCTCTAGTTAATTTGCCACGTAAGCAGAGAGACCTTGGACGCCCAATAGCTATGTCAATGAGTTTGACATTCTCTAAAACTACAACTTTCAACTTCTAAAATCCTCTTCTAAATCCCCTAAATGATCAATGACATACTTAAGTTAAATATGCTTGCAGAATTCTATAGTTTCCCTTTTACCAATTATACTTAAGGAGAAACCTTTGCTCCTGTTCAGAATAAACCACCAGTGTCAAACATATGTGATGATTCAGTGGGAGGAGCATTGGGCTAGGACATCCTTTACTTCTGTCACTTCTTTTTGCTTGGACTATTAAGGTAGTCTCCTAACTGGTTGCTCTGGGTTCAGTGTTTTCCCTTGATGATTTATTCTAATATCAAATGTATTTTCCAAACTGATAGCTGCCCCCAATCACCATTCCAATTAAAAACCTCCCACTGGCTTCTTGTTGCCTCTAGGATTAATAATGATAGTAATAACATTAATACTTATGAAAGCCAACGCTTACTGGATTTACTCTATGCTAGTCACTATGTGAAGCACTTTACATACATTTTCTCGTTTGATTTTCACCGTAACTCTCCAAAAGTTCATGGTTGTGGAAACCAAGGCTCAATGAGGTTAGGTAATTTATCCAAGATCACATAGCTAGTATGTGATGGAACTAGGATCTAAACTCAGATCTATCTGACTAAAGATTGTACTATTAGCTATGATACTATTCTATCTCTTCTTCCTAATGAAATGCAGCTTCCTTGGCCAGTCTTTCATAAAGTGGAAACTCTTCATTTGTTCTCATAAATCTCTTGATAGTCTAACACATACCCTCTTCTCTCTCTCAGTTTTCATTGTCTTTAAAAAGTCATATTCCAGGGCCAGCCTCGTGGCTTAGGGGTTAAGTGTGCGCCACTCCGCAGCTGGCGGCCCGGGGTTCAGATCCCGGTCAAGCACTGACGCACCACTTCTCCGGCCATGCTGAGGCCATGTCCCACATACAGCAACTAGAAGGATGTGCAACTAAGACATACAACTATCTACTGGGGCTTTGGGGAAAAAAAGGAGGAGGATTGGCAATAGATGTTAGCTCAGAGTCAGTCTTCCTCAGCAAAAAGAGGAGAATTAGCGCGGATGTTAGCTCAGGGCTGATCATCCTCACACACAAAAAAAAGAAGTCATATTCTATCTTTCAATTCTTTAGTTTTCCTTTTCTTCCAACCTTTCTGCTTTTGCTTTTCCTTTCAGCTTTATGTACTTGCACCCATTCTCTGCATCTTCAGTCATTCAATGAACAAGTCACTATTGTTAAGCGCTTGCTGATTGGTCGTTATCTCTGTCTTTCATAAACTCACTGACTAGTAAGGGCACTAGATATGGGGGTGGGATCTATTCCATAGTAGAAATAGCTGCAAAAGATGAAAGTGACCCTATTCCAGTGCCTAGCACTCAAAAAAAGTATTGGTAAAGAATCAAAGTCCTAATCTCTTTATTAAATCTTATCTCTCATCTTCTGGGGTGGATAATCTTATTTCTCACAGGTAAATTATAAACTGAGCATAAAACAAAGTCCTGTGTTTCTTTTGTACCACTTCCACTCATAGCTTAGGTATAGGTATGTAGTAAATATTTGGTATGTTCTTGCCTAACAAGCATGTGTGTATAAGATATGTTTTATGTCCTGCCCAATTTTTCCAAGGAATTTCTTTGTGGAATGTATGTATTAAGTAATATAAATGTCTATATTGGCAAGTATATTTCCAAATATATAGAAGGTTATTGTGCTGAAGGAGAAAGAACACTGGAATAGGGATAGGAATTTAAGAATCAAGACTAAGAGTCAGGCCAGCCCCGTGGCTTAGTGGTTAAGTGCGCGCGCTCCGCTGCTGGCAGCCCAGTTCAGATCCGGGGCGCGCCCCGAGGCACCGCTTCTCTAGCCATGCTGAGGCCGCGTCCCACATACAGCAACTAGAAGGATGTGCAACTATGACATACAACTATCTACTGGGGCTTTGGGGAGAAAAAGGGAAAAAAAAAAAACGGAGGAGGATTGGCAATAGATGTTAGCTCAGAGCTGGTCTTCCTCAGCAAAAAGAGGAGGATTGCCATGGATGTTAGCTCAGGGCTGATCTTCCTCACACACACACAAAAAAAAAACACTAAGAGTGCTGAAAGATGTATGCCATTTGATAAATATCTTCTCTGAGGATGGAATTAATGATATCTGCCTTATTGGCTCCATAGAGTTATGTTAAGCGAATTGGGTAAGTGACATGAAAGGCTTTATAGTCTATACCAGTGATTCTCAAAGTGTGGTTCGAGGACCCCTAGCGGGTTTACTATATCAGAGTTCAACCAGAGAAACGGAACCAGTAGGAGATATAGATTAAGAGACTTATTGCAAGGAATTGATTTACATGATTGTGGGGCTGGTGAGGCAAGTGTGACACCCATAGGATAGGCCATCAGGCAGGCCAGGCTGGAATTCTCAAGCATAAGCTGAAGCTGCTATCCGCACATGGAATTTCCTCCTCTTTTCCAGGAAAGACACAGCTCTGCTTCTAAGGCCTTTCCACTGATTGAATCAGGCCCATCCAGATTATCTAGGATAATCTCTTCTATTTAAAGTTGACTGATTATAGACTTTAACCACACCTACAAAACACCTTCACAGCAATACCTAGACTGATGCTTGATTGAATAACTGGGACTGTAGCCTAGCCAAGGTGATACATAAAACTAACCATCACAGTCACCAAAACTCTTTCAGGGGGCACATGAATCTTTCCTTTTCCATCTATAAATGAGGCTGGATTTTTCTTCATATACTTTAAACGGAGCAACATAGTACAACAGAGTGAATGCATAAACAGATATGAAAATCCAGCTGTCTTCTACTAATCCAAATACTAAAGAGATTTAGAAAGATTCCCACTAATTTTTTGTTTTGGAAAATCTAGTTATTTTTCATGAAAATATTACATATTAATATGTAATCAATATATTCTTAAATCATTATTTTAGAATTTTCTAATTTTAAGTTTCTGATACAGTCAATATAGATGGAAATAACACAAACAAAAATTTATCAGGATCCTAAATAATTTTTAAGAGTGTAAAGGAACTCTGATTCCAAAAGGATTGAGAACCACTATCCTACACAAGTGTAATGATTATAGAAACTTACCTTTATCAGTGAAACAAACACCTCAATAGTTATCCTGATATTTGGCATAAATCATTGCAAATGACTTCTATTACACAGCATGAAGTAGATAATATAAAAACTTGGCCTTACTTTATGAATATCAAAACGATCTAATCTGTTCCTCCTCATGCATTGATTTAAACAAATTATTATTCAAAGAATCACAAGCTCCTTTTGTGATCTCCTAATGACTTGACCTGATGCTATAAATACCTATTTGAATTTTGGCTATAAATACTTTCAACATCAATATTCAGTATTTTATTCTAAAACTTATTTTTTGCAGATCTCAGTAAGTTATCCCTGCCAAGTTTCCTTACACGACGGTCAAAAGGTTTATTTGGGGGATATTTTTATTCATGTTTTATATACTAAAAATTGGTAAGCTAACAAAGTGGGCAAGAAGGGAGTTCTGGTGACTTTCTATCCCACTGGGTAAACTTTGAGTTATTCTTTACTATTTAGTCATCTTTTGATTAACCAGAAAAATTGAAGGAAAGTAAGTCATGGAAACATCAAAAATCATGATTAAAACAAAAATGGCCAAAAGATGGTACAAAATTGATTTGAAGAAAATTAATCTAGGCGAAAGTGCATATCATATTCCAAAACACATTGTCATTATATAGTGTCACTCCAAAGAGTAAAGTAAAAGGAGTAGTATAAGTATAATCTTTTAAGATAGAAGTTGCAAACTAGGATTGCTGCAGGGCCCAGGCGGGTAAGGTAACCTCCTGAAGCAGTCCAGATGAGGCATGGGGACACTTGTGCCCTGTCCGAAGGGGGTGGCCATCATTTAGCAATGGCCAACTCTTGACTTGTAGGAATGTGTACCCATGGTTGCCAGTTCCTTGGCTTGCTCCAGAAAAAAAGAATCTGCATTACTATGAGAAATGTCCTAATGTTTAAATGTTGCCAACTAATCTAAAATTCAAGTCTGTGCAGGCCAAACAAAATATTCCTGCAGATTATTACCACTGTGTAACATCTGATTTAGGAACAGTGAATATCATATAAATTGCTTGAAGACAAAGGACCAAGAAGTTACCATCCACTGAGGTAGTCTATAGTGCCGTTGTTTTTCAGCTGAGCCTGTCCCTGCCCCATCAATACTATTTAGTATAAAGGCTCCTTGTCATTATTTTGTCTTTGCTTTCTAAGATTACTTCAGAAATCACATCAATTGGTGGAGATCCAGACCGAGACGGCACACTCCCTCAAATTGCCCGTCTTTGAAAGTTTGCTCAACGTCTACCTGGAGGAAAAGCCAAGCTTAGGTTGGGGAAGAGTAGACAAGACTCACCAAACTCGCCTAGTTTACTCAGTGATCAGTCCTGCAGTTATCCTAGCCGATCACCACGGGAGTCCAGGAAACATCTAAGGCAGGATTTCTCAGCCTCAGCACTTCACATTTTGGGCCAGGTAATTCTTTGCATGAGAGGATGTCCTGTACAGTGTAGGATGTTTAGCAGCATCCTTGGGCTATACCCACTAGAAGCCAGTAGCACCACCAACCAAGTTTGACAATCAAAGATGTCTCCAGATATTGTCAAAAATCCCCTGGGAGGCAAAATCATCCCTTGTTGAGAACCACTGATCTAGGAGTATTCACGCATGCCCCTTGGGGGGTCTCACACCTCTTCTCAGGATGCTTACACTATACTCTTCCTAAGAGGAGTTCTGGTAAATGAAATGTGTTCCATCATGTTTCATTTCCAGAGATTTTTGATGCCCTGGGCAACTGCCCTGCTGTCCATCCCCTTACCTCAGTCTTGAAGGAACGAGTTTTGTGACTAATCTCTCATATTAGCAACTTCTCCTCAAGTTTTTGTTATTTGCTCAGGGCTTCTTCCAACCCTTGCTCATTAATCCTGTATTAATGTTTGCATCTAATTAACCAGCTAAAAGGCTTCAAGTTACTTTCCACTCCAAGTACTTAAAACATCATTTTCCTTGTTCAGTGAGGATTAATCTAGACCCTTGCCTTTCTCATGACTAAAATTAAGACAAATAAGCATTGACTTATCAAAGTGACCATAAGATTTTTCCTCACAACTTTTTCTGCTATATTTTGTTTGAAGAATTATATGACCCTGTTTTTTTCCTAATGGGAGTAATGATGTTGATCTGTTAAGGTTGTTGAGGAATTAAATGAGTCAGATTGTGTAGAGTGCTTAACGCAGTGCTTGTTATCATACAGTGATAGTTATAACAATTACCACCAGTAAAATTGGCACAGCTTGTAGTAAATAACTGGTCTTAAGCTTATGAAGTTCATCCTGGTTTTGTGGTGCTAGTGGGATGAGATGGGGGCAAAAGCCTCTGTCAACAGTTGCTCCTTTAATTGGCAAGTTTGGGCAGAAAGAATATAAAGACTAAACATGACAAATTGTCTAAAAACCATAAATGAATAGCATTGCAGTCGATGAGAAATGCGAATATATACAAAATGCTCGATTCACTTAAGCGTAGAAAAATTGACCGCAGGAAATGAGAATTATTTAAACCTCTGTGACATGTGATCTTTTAACATGATATGTCAGGGAATTCCAGCAGCCAGGCAACAGAAACATGGCCTCTCTAACAAAAACTGAACACAGCATTTCATATCTATTATTTGTTATTAGGATTCTAATTAGCCAGATAGTGGCATTTAATTCCAGCATCATGATACAAATAACTTGCCACATGCCTGTTAGTATTTACGATTTCTAAGCAGCTTGGAAAATGAGGCTGTGCTTTGAGGACTCTCTATCAGTTGATCAGAATGACAAAAAATATTCTAGACTCTCTTGTCTGAAAATTGTATGTACCTCTCTGTTGGGGAAGTGGCGAGGGGAAAAAGTGCTGGTCTTACGAGTGAGGACATGGGGTTTGTGGTCCCTTGTCTGCCACCACCTTCCTGTGTGGCCTTGAGCAGACTTATTAACTTCTCTAAGCTTCAGTGTCCTCACCACGGCACAAAGAAGCAGCACGAAACGACCTCTAATTACCTTCTGGTGCTAACATTCTGTGATTAACCAAATCTATGATTCTAGGTCACACTTGTACCAAGAAACCATCTCTGAGAAAAGGGAAGAAAAGGAAAAAGGACTTGCAAAACACTTTTCTCTTCAGCAGATGGAGAACTGTGATGTGTCAAGTGCCTTTTTAAAAAATTCTAGACTCTCCAAAGTGTTAGGCAAATTTTATATTCCTACAAATTTCTAGCTTGTATTTTACTGTTACAGCTATTCAGATTTTAGATTTTGTGGCTGTTTCTTCTCTTCTAAATGTTTCCTGTGTCCATGTTTCTTCTTAGCAGTCTGATAGGATCTAACCGTACCTATAAATTCACAATTACCCTAGCAACCAACCAAGATCATATGTAGATATTTTCATTTTCATGAAGTCAGATATTATGTTCATTTCTTCCCACCTCCTTTTATTCTTAAACTTGGTAATATTCCCCTTTTGTTACCCTCAAAATAGGCTTGTTGCTTGCTCTACCTTCTCGTTTACTTATGGACCCATCAATGACTATCCATCAGTATCGCAACTGGTTCATGATATTTACCCCAATTAGCTGAGTTACAGGCAACTCAGTAAAAGGATTATACATGAAAATTTCTTTTTAGCCTGTGAATAAAAGCTCTCAAAAAGCCCATAAACAATTCTGATTTTCTGTATGTTTGAAGCATTCACATAATCCATAAGGATAACATATTGGTCCCACTTTCCTTATTTTGTATAATCAAACAGTAATCAATAAGAACTATGACTATTGCAAAAGGATGTTTCTGAAGCATTGACGACAAATTCATCACCAGCACGCATATAGTAGTCACTGTGGAGAGTCTTTTCTTTCTTAAGTGCCCTTGAAACCCAGCAACTGAATTATATTCCAGGCCCCCAAGGAGAGCTACAAGGTTATAATTGTCGCACCCTTAATTACATGCATTGCAAAAGGTAAATGGACAAAGTCATTTTTGTACCATATATAGAAAATAAAATTGCTTATGAATTTTGTTCTTGCTGGCTCACTGATTTACAGAAAGTAGAAATTTATGCAAGAACCATGTCTAACAGTGATGGTGCTGTCTAACCGCACAGCCGAGCCGAGAACACTGCCTTCACTGTTCTGGGACTGGGCCCCACACTTACAGACGTGCTATTCTTCTTCTCTCAGGGCCCTAGTGAGGTAGCTTATTTTTCCCTTTTCCTTTATTGGTCACAGTTGTTTCTTTCCAGGCCATCTTCTCTGAGTTTCCAAGGGAGTGTTAGCTTCAAGCCTTGCCTTGACACCATCAGATATAATCAGAGAAATGAAAAATGTCACAGGAAAGAGAAATGATATTTTAGCCAAGCTATACAAGAGAAATAGTGCCACTTTCAAGCCCTGTTTTCACAGCTTCTAATGGAGCCTGCTCAGGAGGGGCGTCAGCTGTGCAGGGGTAAGTAAGAGCAACCTGGCCCTTCCTGCATAACCAGGAATGACCGCCTCCTATGATCACTGAGTCTAAGTTTTGAATCAGGCCCAGAATATAACTATTTCTCTTTGTACTACATTTGAAATTTCTTTTGGCTTGCTGAGTGCGAGATCCACATTCCTTTTCTAACACAATGTACTTTTCTTCAATTGATTTCATTAGGATAAAGTGATGGCAAATGCTACTTCCTTATATGCAATAGAGCTTGCAGCCTTAATGTACCTGAATACATTTTATAATAAATAATATATCCTGCATTCATCCAGTGCCGCCTGAGGAAGCAGATGGAGTTAGTGTCTTGTTCTCAAAGCAGAAAGAAACCGCAGCTTTGAGGCAGAGAATGAGATCATTATATGGCTTCCCAATCTCATCTCGATAAACTCTGAAGCTGGCAGTGGTTTTCAACCACAGGCGGGAACTTGTGTTTTCCTTTGAGTTCAGAGGAGAAAACTGATGCTTGAAGAAAAATATGTTTACTCCCTAAGTACTAACTACTCCTTCCAGAAAAAAAAACCCATGCATGCAGGTAGGTCTGTGACGGACACCTTTAATACAATCCTATTGTGGCATGTTCTTGGGGCTAGGGTAACACATCTCCAACTATAAGGTGAAAAGTCAACTTTTTAAAATCACTTTGAGCAGCTAATTGTTTAGCCTGCAGGAGTTCATATTCCTAGTGGAACTCATTTGTCCTCTGAATTTGCTACACAATTGTAGTCAAGGTAGCCAGAAAGGAATTCAAACTTCTGGGGAGGAACTTGACCTCCAATAGCTAATCTGGTACTTTGCTTCTTTCTTCTCCAACGTCCCTTTCTGTGTTTCCACATCTTGCAAACATACAGTCATGAGTGCTAGGAGTGTTATTCCATTAACAGATGCACTGTTACATTAAGCCATTAATCAGGCAAATCACAGATGTTGTTTCTAAACATTACTATAATTACTCCTAATACCTACTAAATTTGTCATTTTGTTGCCATTGATGACTTTTTAAAAATTTATTAGATAATTCATTTCTGACATTCTATTTATATGGATTTAAGTTGTATTTCTACCTTGGAGGGTTCAGGATCTCTCTCCTCCAGTTGTTACCATGTGCTTCCCAAAGAATATAGCAGGGTAACCTCACACACTGGGTGGATTAATAGACTCTTGAGAGACTGAAGGTTGAAACCCACATGCTGAGTTTGCAATCAAGCCATATTCTCCTTGTGCTAAAAGACGGGTGTTATCATTTTGAGGCAGATGGTGCTAATAAGTCTAGCTAAAGGAGTCTGCCATTCTCAAAGGCAGAGATAGGAAGGGAACTTAGTCCAGCTGCCTGGTTTACAGATGGTGAAACGGACACGGTGAAATGAAGTCTGAGTTACTGAGACAGAACAACGACTGGTATCCAAGGCTCCTGGCTCTCAATCCAGTGTTGGTTCTTCTACCGCATTCGTTCTCCAAATGGCCCTTGCCATATCAGAAGGAAATAAAAATCTCCTTCTTGACTCAAAAGTAAGCTAAAACAGGTTGGGTTTCTGAGATTGATTCTATCCATTTACCTACTCTCCTAAAAGTAAAACTTAGCCAGCCCTTCTTAAATGCTAGTTTGAACCTAGGAAGCTCTATCTTCATTGCTGATTAAATGTCACTGATTTCTCCCTTTCCAGTGACAGCGCTTTAAAATTTTCTTCTAAGAAATTCAAGCAGCTGGAGCCCTTTCTCCTTCTCATCTTTTAGTTCTCCATAAAATACACTTTTATTAAGAGATTGAGTAAACGGGTAGTTACAATAGCAGTGGTGTGGCTTAGTAGAAAAAAATAAGCATTGGAATCGAGCTTGGAATTGAATCCCTTGTTCTATTTCTTAGTAATTGTGTGACATTAGACAAGTTACTAGCCTCTCAAGTCCTCACATTGAATGTGTGTGTGTGTGTTTGTAATCACCTAGTACAATGTAATGACTGGATCGCAAAAGGGACTTTAACCATTACTATTCATTGGAACCAAATGAGAGGGAATATTAACTGGCATGGCATTTTTTAATGTTATATAATGTCTTAATGTCTGGAGGAAAGAAGGAGAATCTCATTTTCTGCTTTTGGGGTTAATGATCACTGGCTGCTGTTAATGCATGCAGACAGCCTTGCAGATAGTTAGCAGCCTGCAAACAACCAGAATTATTGGGGAGGAGGTACTTCCATCCCTTAACCAAAGTTGTTGCAGGCTGCTCTGGTGCGGTGTAGTATCAATTTGAACTCACTAGATTGAAGAAATAACACAGGAACACAAGAATACATTGTTTCTTTCCCTCATCTGCCTGTTTAAATAAAAATAACAGATCCCCCCAAGCTTGATGGTGAAATTTTCACACACACGCCACCATATATTCTCTACCTTCTCTTCCCCAAGTACAGCCCAAAGCAGTGGTTCTCGAAATGTGCTTCCCAGGCAGGCTGCTTCAGCATTACTCAGGAACTTGTTAGAAATGCAAATTCTTGCACCCTACTCCAGACGTGCTGAGTCAGAAACTTGGGAAGACTCAGAAATCTGTCTTTTTATCAAGCCTCCAGGTCATTCTGGTGCTGACTGGAGTTAGAGAAACATGATCTGGAGAATCTGCCCGAGTGCTTTACGGACTGCGGTGTTTCTCAAAGTGAGGAGTAGGTACCAGGACCGTACTCACAATGATCTGAAATAGGACAAAAATGACTTTAGGCAACACTCTGATGTGGCATCATATAGCTGAATCATAGAGTGAAAGTTTTCTCTGGCTTGATTCTCTTTCCATCTTTAAGTCTTAGTTTGATGTTAATAGATCTTGAATACTTCCTTATTCTCTTTCAAAAAAGAAAGCATGATACAAATTCAGTGTCTTTAGGGAGCAGCAGAATCTGCTAGAATTTAGTGATATTTTGGTTTCTTTGTATCTACTTTTATGAATATCTTCGATTTAGGGCACACTATGTTTGTTTTACTTTTAAGTGGTGATAAAAAGTTTTCTTTATAAATGTTTACATTAGTCAATTTAAAGAAAAAGTTAAGAAAATTATAATACAGTTGGTGTGTGGATTTGGCAAAAATCAGTGATGTGGGGGTGAATGCATTCAGCAAAACACTGGTATTCTGGAGGGAACCTAGTTACATCGGCACTTTAATTCCATTTGTAGCATTTATTAGCTGTATTTCTTTTCTTAGCCTCAATTTTTTCATCTATCAAATGGGAATGATGATACCGACATCATAGAAATGGTGTGAGAATTTATGTATGGCAAATACTTGCTGCAATCCTCAGAATGTAGTTGCTACTTGCTGCATTCTTATTCCCTCAAGCTTTATTTGGAAGTCAATTTGCTGTGTGGCCTTCAGAATGCCATTTCCTTCTGGGCTTCAGAGTCCTCATTTGTAGGACAAGAAAAAGAGACTTGATGATCTCAAAGGCCCCTTCCAGCTCTTCACAAATATGTATATGCATGTATATTGTATGTGTGTATGTATATATACTTATATATATATATATATGTATAATAAATTCTATATCCCTACATTTACATGAGCATGATGTAGGCATAAGTAGCTGTACTCCCCAGACATAAACCTTGAGTGCTTGGGAGTAATATTGAAAGTGGATGGGCTGTGTTGGAAAAATAAAAAATCAAGTCATGTGGAGTGTAGGAGCTGATGTACGTTTCAGAGCTCAAAGGTAATTTCGTTGTATTTTATTATCATCTGTCAAACTTAAAGCAATACTGAGAGTAGAAAATAGGTTGTCACGGAGGTTTCTGAGGACAATGGTTTCCATGGGTTGGTGTAAATATATTCAGAGAGACTTGTTCCTACTTCATAACCCGCGTTTTTCCTTCTGAATTGCTGGTGCGTTCGCTTACAGCATTTGAAAGGCGGCTTGTCCTCTGCTGTCAAGTGAACTTGATAGAATAATAGAAAATTCTGAAAAATTCAATCAGATCTTGTTGCTTCTCAAGGGAATTTCTTGTCTACTTATTCTATTTAAGGAGAAAAAGAGAAGATGGTGTTTCTTTGGTCTTGTACAAAACGCTGACCAAGTTGAACAGCGCAGGTTCCGGTTAGCAGGTGCCCCTCGAGTTTTCCTGTCTCGGCGCTGCAGGAGTCAGTGTTGCAGGGGTGTGGGGGCCCTTTGGAGGGTGAAAGCAATATCTAAGGGGTTACTACAGGATTGCACTGTTATGAAATCAGAGGTGGTCACCATCAGCTTAGTTATTGCTCGTAGCATTCTTATCAATCAGGAGACGTAAAATCAAGAAAAATGGTGAAGTGAATTTCTCAATCAGAACATAAAATTGCTTGCACTGTCTTTTACATAACTGACTTGTAAAGAGTCCCTGAAGCTAGATCCTCTTAAATATTGATGATTCTATGAAACATCCCAGTGGGGCTATTCAACTTAATTCAGCTGTCACTTAATTGAAAATGACTGTTAGGCACAGGGAATGTGCTTGATGTCAGACAGACAAAGGTTCAAGTTACTATCTTACTATCTCTTTAAGCTCCGGTCTCATCTAGAGATGTTCCTACTTCACAAGATCGTTGTGAGAATTAATCAAGCAGATGACATTGGAAATAACCAGAACAGCTGATATTTACTGAGCACTTACTACCTGCCAGGTGCCATTCCAAGCGCTAGGATCATTGAAGCCACAATAAATCTTTGAGGTAGGTAGTATTATTAGGTCCAGGTAATGGATGTGGAAACAGACCCCAGAGAGAACTTTAACTTGCCAAGCATTATGTGGTCTGGCTCTAGACGCCTCTTCTTTAAGACTTAGATACACTTGACATTGTTCTCAACATTTCATATGAGTTGAATCATATGAAATTAGATACTTGACCATTTTTTTACCTATAAAAATAGCAATTTTATGTGATTCTACCTGATAAACATTAATGTGGATTAATAGTAGCTACAGTTACTACTGCTAAAATAGTAGCAAAAATAATATTGATTTTTATCTTTGAACCCCCTCATTAATGTAAGGAATGCAGATGACATTATAGTTTAAAGACCGCTAGCTTGGCGATTAGGAACTTGCTGACCTCTAGGTCTCAGTTTCCCCATTTGTAAAATAATGAGGTTGGTCTTTTTCAGCTCTCATAGTCAATGACAGAGCTTTAAAAACTACTTTTGGAAAAGGACTAGTTTTTTTGTCCAATCCATCTTCAACAAGTAACTAGTTCTACCATGAATGACTAGTACGTAGCTGGTGTCATATACAAGGCAAGTTTACCCATCACATGCTTGGATATCGTAGTAGGATCAAATCAATGTACCCGTTTCTAAAAACATATTCTCGATTTCTGTATTTAACTTGTTGTAAACCAGTAATAAACACTTCACGGGCTGGCACTGGTTCATGGACTATACGTTGAGTAGCAGTGGAACTGTATGATATATATAAATTTCTTAAAGAAAAGGGAGTGAGTGGGTGTGGGTGTGTATTCCTTTCCCTTTAAAAATGTATTGTTTGGAGATTAGAAATGAATATCATAAAAAAATGGAGAATTTTAAAAAGGAAGGCCACAGATGTGTGATATAAACAACATTACTCAGAACATTTGGGTAAGATAGGTAAAAGAATTCAGTGAATACTGGAGTCTATTAGTACATTTATTTTAAAAAATTGTTTTTTTATTTAAGCAATAACTAACCCCCATCCATGTTGTCAAGTTTGAAGCACTAGGGAATTGGAGATAAATGAGACATAGCCCGTATCCTCCAGAAGCTCACAGTTTAGCCAGAGATGCCAGCATATAAGCACAGAATTGTATAACAGTAGATAATGCTCTGAAGGAAAACATAGGAAGAAGTACTGAATTTGGCTTGAGTATCAGAGAAGGCTTCACTCCTGAGGTGTAATTTCTTATATTTTGGTGTTGATAATGGTTTTTCTTTGTTAAAAAACCTTCTTATTCATGTGTAACTCACACACACACACATAATGTGGACTAATCTTTAGTAAACAGCTTTGATGAATTATAACAGAGTGAACACACTCATGTAGTCACTTGATCAAAAAGTCACCACTTGATCGAGAAATAGAATGTTACCAGCTTTCCAGGAGGTCCTGATGTGCCCCTTCCTAATCACAGCCCTCTCCCTCTTCACAAACGTAACCACAATCCTAATTTCTAATACCAATGATTAAATTTGCCTGTTCTTGAAATGTTATATGAATGGAATCACACTGATGTATTCCCTTGTGTCTGGCTTTTCTGTTCAATGTGATGTCTGTAATCACGGTTCCCAAACTGTATGCCAAAGTATCCCAGAGCACTGAGGGTATTTCTAAATTTTGGAGAAACATAGTGATACTCAATATCTATCAGACACTGAACAAAGTCATATCTCATGGTAGTTTACAATTTCAACGTTAGATTACACTACCTTCCTTTTCATGGTGTCATATCCTTGCAAACATTCAAGGGTAGCTGTGATTAAAAGCAAGTACATGCAAAAATTTGGAACAAAAATGAAGATGACAGGATCCAATCTGATTCCAAGATTTGAGAAGCTGTGCAGTGCCCAGCAGGCGCACACATCCCATTAGTAAGTTATTTTGGTTATTTAAGAATGAAATTAAAATATTAGTTTTTTTCTGTCAATTTATGGGTACTTTTTTTTTTTAATTTTTTGTTTATTGCAGTAACATTGGTTTATAACATTGTAAAAATTTCAGGTGTACATCATTGTACTTCTATTTCTGCATAGATTACATCATGTTCACCACCCAAATACTAATTACAACCCATCACCACACACGTACCGAATTATCCCTTTCACCCTCCTCCCTCCCCCCTTCCCCTCTGCTAACCACCAATCCAATCTCTGTCCCTATGTGTTTGTTTATTGTTGTTATTATCTACTACTTAATGAAGGAAATCATATGGTATTTGACCTTCTCCCTCTGACTTATTTCACTTTGCATTATACCCTCAATGTCCATCCATGTTGTCACAAATGGCTGGATTTTATCGTTTCTTATGGCTGAGTAGTATTCCATTGTGTATATATACCACAGCTTCTTTATCCATTCATCCCTTGATGGGCACTTAGATTGCTTCCAAGTCTTGGCTATTGTGAATAACGCTGCAATGAACACAGGGGTGCATGTACCTTTGCAAATTGGTGTTTTCAAGTTCTTTGGATAAATACCCAGCAGTGGAATAGCTGGATCATATGGTAGTTCTATCCTTGATTTTTTGAGGAATCTCCATACTGTTTTCCATAGTGGCTGCACCAGTTTGCACTCCCACCAGCAGTGTATGAGAGTTCCCTTCTCTCCACATCCTCTCCAACACATGTTGTTTCCTGTCTTGTTTATTATAGCCATTCTGACGGGCGTGAGGTGATATCTCATTGTAGTTTTGATTTGCATTTCCCTGACAGTTAGTGATTTTGAACATATTTTCATGTGTCTGTTGGCCATCTGTATATCTTCTTTGGAGAAATATCTGTTCAGGTCTTTTGCCCATTTTTTAATTGGGTTGGTAGTTTTTTTTGTTGTTGAGATGCATGAGTTCTTTATATATTTTGGAGATTAAGCCCTTATCAGATGTATGGTTTGCAAATATCTTCTCCCAATTGTTAGGCTGTCTTTTCGTTTTGTTGATGGTTTCCTTTGCTGTGCAGAAGCTTTTTAGTTTGATGTAGTCCCATTTGTTTATTTTTTCTATTGTTTCTCTTGCCCGGTCAGATGTGGTGTTTGAAAAGATGTTGCTAAGACCGATGTCGAAGAGCGTACTGCCTATGTTTTCTTCTAGAAGTTTCATAGTTTCAGGTCTTACATTCATGTCTTTAATCCATTTGGAGTTAATTTTTGTGTCTGGTGTAAGGTAAGGGTCTACTTTCATTTTTTTGCATGTGGCCGTCCAGTTTTCCCAACACCATTTGTTGAAGAGACTTTCTTTTCCCCATTGTATGTTCTTGGCTCTTTTGTCAAAGATTAGCTGTCCATAGACGTGTGGGTTTATTTCTGGGCTTTCGATTCTATTCCATTGATCTGTGTGTCTGTTTTTGTGCCAGTACCATGCTGTTTTGGTTACTATAGCTTTGTAGTATATTTTGAAATCAGGGAGTGTGATACCTCCAGCTTTGTTCTTTTTTCTCAGGATTCCTTTACCTATTCGGGGTCTTTTGTTGTTCCATATAAATTTTAGGATTCTTTGTTCTATTTCTGTGAAAAATGTTGTTGGAACTTTGATAGGGATTGCATTGAATCTATAGATGGCTTTAGGAAGTATGGACATCTTAACTATGTTAATTCTTCCAATCCAAGAGCACGGAATATCTTTCCATTTCTTTGTGTCTTCTTCAATTTCTTTCAGAAATGTTTTATAGTTTTTGGTGTACAGATCTTTCACCTCTTTGGTTAAGTTTATTCTTAGGTATTTTATTCTTTTTGTTGCAATTGTAAATGGGATTGTATTCTTAATTTCTCTTTCTGCTACTTCGTTGTTAGTGTACAGAAATGCCACTGATTTTTGTATGTTGATTTTGTATCCTGCAACTTTACCATATTCGTTTATTACTTCTAAAAGTTTTCTGGTGGATTCTTTAGGGTTTTCTATATATAAAATCATGTCATCTGCAAATAGTGAGAGTTTCACTTCTTCCTTTCCAATTTGGATCCCTTTTATTTCTTTCTCTTGCCTGATTGCTCTGGCTAGGACTTCCAATACTATGTTAAATAGGAGTGGTGACAGTGGGCATCCTTGTCTGGTTCCTGTTCTTAGAGGGATAGCTTTCAGTTTTTCACCATCGAGGAGGATATTAGCTGTGGGTTTCTCATATATGGTCTTTATTATGTTGAGGTACTTTCCTTCTATACCCATTTTATTCAGAGTTTTTATCATAAATGGATGCTGTATCTTGTCAAATGCTTTCTCTGCATCTATTGAAATGATCATGTGATTTTTGTTCTTCATTTTATTAATGTGGTGTATTACGTTGATTGATTTGCGAATGTTAAACCATCCCTGCATACCTGGAATAAATCCCACTTGATCATGGTGTATAATCTTTTTAACGTATTGTTGTATGCGATTTGCTAGTATTTTGTTGAGGATTTTCGCATCGATGTTCATCAGTGATATTGGCCTGTAATTTTCTTTTTTTTGTGTGTTGTCCTCGTCTGGTTTTGGTATCAGGGTAATGTCAGCTTCGTAGAATGAGTTAGGGAGCTTCTCCCCCTCCTCAATTTGTTGGAAGAGTTTGAGAAGGATAGATATTAAGTCTTCTTTGAATGTTTGGTAGAATTCACCAGGGAAGCCGTCTGGTCCTGGACTTTTATTTTTGGGGAGGTTTTTCATTACTGTTTCGATCTCCTTACTGGTGATTGGTCTATTCAAATTATCTACTTCTTCTTGATCCAGTTTTGGAAGGTTGTATGATTCTAAGAATTTATCCATTTCTTCCAGATTGTCGAATTGTTTGGCATATAGCTTTTCATAGTATTCTCTTATAATCTTTTGTATTTCTGAGATGTCTGTTGTAACCTCTCCTCTTTCATTTCTGATTTTACTTATTTGTGCCTTCTCTCTTTTTTTCTTGGTGAGTCTAGCTAAAGGTTTGTCAATTTTGTTGATCTTTTCAAAGAACCAGCTCTTGGTTTTATTAATTTTTTCTATTGTTTTTTTGGTCTCTATTTCATTTATTTCTGCTCTGATTTTTATTATTTCCCTTCTTCTACTGATTTTGGGCTTTGTTTGTTCTTCTTTTTCCAGTTCCTTTAGGTGCATTGTTAGATTGTTTATTTGAGATTTTTCTTTTTTGTTGAGATAGGCCTGTATCGCTATAAACTTCCCTCTTAGAACCGCTTTTGCTGTAGCCCATAAATTCTGGCATGTCGTATTTTCATTTTCATTTGTCTCCAGGTATTTTTTGATTTCTACTTTGATTTCTTCATTGACCCAATCGTTGTTCAGTAGCATTTGTTTAATCTCCATGTATTTGTGGCTTTTCTGATTTTCTTCCTATAGTTGATTTCTAGTTTCATACTGTTGTGGTCAGAAAAGATGCTTGGTATTATTTCAATCTTCTTAAATTTATGGAGACTTGTTGTGTGGCCTAATATGTGATCAATCCTGGAGAATGTTCCATGTGCATTTGAAAAGAAAGTGTATTCTTCGGTTTTTGGATGGAATGCTCTGTATATATCTACTAGGTCCATCTGTTCTAGTGTGTCGTTTAAGGCCAATGTTTCCTTATTGATCTTCTGTTTGGATGATCTATCCGTTGGTGTAAGTGGAGTGTTGAAGTCCCCTACTATTATTGTGTTACTGTCTATTTCCATTTTTATGTCTGTTAATAATTGCTTTATATATTTAGGTGCACCTGCATTGGGTGCGTAGATATTTACAAGTGTTACATCCTCTTGTTGGATTGTTCCCTTGATCATTATGTAATGACCTTCTTTGTCTCTTTTTACAGTTTTTGTTTTAAAGTCTATTTTGTCTGATATGAGTACTGCTACCCCAGCTTTCTTTTCATTGCCATTTGCGTGGAGTATCGTTTTCCATCCCTTCACTTTCAGTTTGTGAGTGTCTTTAGGTCTGAAGTGTGTCTCTTGTATGCAGCATATATATGGGTCTTGTTTTTTTATCCAGTCAGCCACCCTATGCCTTTTAATGGGAGCATTTAGTCCATTGACGTTTAAAGTAGCTATTGATAAGTATGTACTTACTGCCATTTCTTAACTTTTTTTTTTTCCTCAGTGTTTTAGTAGTCCTTCTCTGTTCCTTACTTCTTCTATACAGAATTGATGGTCACTTTAGTTTCACCTCTGTCTGAAAGCTGTACTCTTTAACTCCCCTCCTCCCTCCTTTTATGTTTTTAATATCATATCTAACTTCTTTTTTGTGCATTTGTATCCATTACGTTCTAATCATGGAAATAGATAATTTTTCCTATTTGTGGTCTTCTCTTTTCCCCTTAAATCAGTCCCTTTAACATTTCTTGTAGCACTGGTTTCTTGGTGACAAACTCCTTTAATTTTTGCTTATCTGGGAAAATTTTGATCTCTCCTTCCGTTTTGAATGATAACCTCACTGGGTAGAGTATTCTTGGCTGTAAGTTTTTTCCTTTTAGCACTTTAAATATATCTTGCCATTCTCTCCTAGCCTGTAAGGTTTCTGCTGAGAAGTCAGCTGATAGCCTTATGGGGTTTCCTTTGTATGTAACTTGACATTCTCTTGCAGCTTTTAGAATTCTCTCTTTATCTTTCATTCTGGACATTTTGATTTTGATGTGTCTTGGTGTGGGCCTCTTTGGGTTTATCTTGTTTGGGGCTCTCTGTGCTTCCTGTACCTGGATGTCTGTTTCCTTCCTTAGGTTAGGGAAGTTTTCATCTATTATTTCTTGAAATAGATTCTCTGCCCCCTTGTCTCGCTCTTCTCCTTCCGGGACACCTATAACACGGATGTTAGTGCGCTTGATGTTGTCCCAGAGGTCCCTTAGACTGTCCTCACTCTTTTTAATTCTTTTCTCTTTTACCTGTTCACCTTGGGTAATTTCTTCTAGTCTTTTTTCCAGCTCACAGATCCGTTCTTTTGTATCCTCTACTCTGCTTTTGAGTCCCTCTAATGAATTTTTCATTTCCAGTATTGTATTCTTCATTTCTGATTGGTTCTTTTTTATATCTTCCATTTCTTTGTTGACATTCTCACTGAGTTCCTCTATTCTTCTCCCCAGATCAGTGCGCATCCTTAACACTCTTAGTTTGAACTCTCTGTCGGGTAGGTTGCTCCTTTCTGTTTCACTTAGTTCCTTTTCTGGGGTTTTGTCCTGTTCCCTTACTTGGAATGTATTCTCTTGCCTCCTCATTTTGCCTCTTTCCCTGTGCTTGTGTCTACGTATTAGGTAGGTCAGCTACGTCTCCTGCTCTTGGATAGGTGACCTTATGTAAGTGATGCCTTAGAAGGCTTCCAGCGTGCTTCCCTCAGTTCTCAATGTTCCAGGGGTGACCCCTATGTGGGCTACATGTGCCCTTCTATTGTGACCTGTTAGCTCTCCCTATAGGCGCCCAGGGAGGCTGAGTTGTGCTCCTGGCCAGTTGTTGTAATGCTCAGCTGCTTGTAGTTGTTGTGGGCCCTTCAGTCTCTTTATCAGGTGTGGGGAGCCCCAACACAGTTGGCTGTAAGTTCTAATACCACATTTGTGTTGCAGTATTTCTTTTAACTGAGTAGGCCCCCAGCATGGCAGGTTGTTAGGCTCAGGGCCTTACAAATGCAGTAAGCCTCTAGCCTATTATGTCTCTTGTCAGCTCTCTGAGGATTGCAGCTGGGTGGGGCTGGCCTTAGGCACAGGAGCACCCAATTGTTTCAGGCTTTGGAAGGTGGGGCAAACCTCCTATGTGGGTCTTTGAGAAGCACAAGTCTTCTGCAGCTGACAAGCCCTGCCGCCCACAGGTCCACACACACAGTCAACACAGTCCTGCCCCGTGTGAGCACCCCGACCTCCCCAAGCGGACCCAGTCTCTCCACGGCGGGAGCCCCACACACTCCGCCACCGCCCCACACTCCCCATCGGCTCCTTGTGCACACCCTGCCCTGCTCAAGTCGGCTCAGTTGCCAGGCTGCAGAGAATCCAGTCACCAATCTATGCAGGCCCACACGTTGCCTGAGGGCTTGTTGTTGGGTGGGGCCAGTCTCTAGGGTGGGCTGCCTGCCCTGGCTGAGCTGGATTAAATCGGTGCTCTAGCGGGTGGGGCAGACCCTGGGCTAGGAGGCCTCAGCGAGAACTCCAATGGCGTCTGTGTCAGCACGCTCACACCAGGCCACAACAATGGCCACCACCAATGTCCCAGTCCCTGGAGAGGTCTCACCCCTCACCGAGATGCACTCAGGGCCTATTAGGTGAGTCTCTTGTCACCAAAGCACTGTGCACCTTTCTTTCTGGTGATTTTAGGATGCTCTCTGAAATGGGTGAGTTTGCATGTGGGCCCTTTAAGCGCCAGTTTTAGTTTCTTTGTGAACCGGGTTTTCTGGGGGTGCTCCCCAATGTTTTAGTAGCAGGCACAGTCAGTTATTATGCCGCTGGTGTCGATTGTGCTGGGTCCACAAAATGCCCACAGCAGGGGCCGCTCCCCGGCTCAGGGCCCCGCGCCTCCAGGGAGGCTGCGTACCTGTGCGCTGCTCCTGGCGGCCGTGAAGCTGGCGGCTTGTGAAGGCGGCGTTTTTCCTCTCCGGAAGGGAGTCTCTGCCTCTTCTATCCCAGTTAGGATTGTCCGTTGTTGCAGGAGTTCCTCTCATCCAGTTTTCAGTTCTGTCTCAGGGGTAATTTTTCCACGAGTAGTTGTAAATTGGCTGTGTCCACGGGAGGAGGTGAGTTCAGAGTCTGCCTACGCCGCCATCTTGACTCTGCCTCTATGGGTACTTTTTTAACATGGCTGCTAAGTTGCTAGGACATAAACATTTATTACGTGGCTGGCACCTAACTACTTAATAACTGGAACTATCAGATACTTCTTTAGGTGTAGCAGCATAACGAAAAAATTCCCAAGACACTAAGGGATCCGGGAAAGTTTGGAAAAGTCTGGTCTATGCAGTTCATTTGTATTGTTACGTGCAACAGTCGTTTGTTTATTTTCATTTTTGTTTAATTTTCTATTGTATGAGCACACCATTATTTATTTATGTATTCTACTGTTGATGGAAATTTGGGCTATTTCCAATTTGGAGTTATTATGAATACTGTTCATATGAACGGTTCTGAACTTATCTTTTAGCACACCTACGTGTATATTTCTGTTAGGTACATATTTAGGAGTGGAATTACTGAGTCATAGGATATGGACATCTCAACTTCAGTAGATACTGCTACATAGTTTTCTAAAATGGTCATTTCTGTTTCCATTCCCCACCAGGGTTGTACGAGAGTATCAGTTATTCTATATCCTACTCATATTTAATATTTTTAGTCATTTTAATATAAGGCAATTCTAGTGGGCACAGGCAGATCCAGATTTTGTGTTGCCTAAAACTTAATTCAATTTTGGGGATCTTACCTAGGGAAGAAAAAAAAAAAAGTAAATTACAAATTTAAGAATGAATAATTATTGAATAGGAGAAAATAAATTACAGCAAATTACAAAATTTCAAAGCTGAAAGATAATCCCCAATATCATAAAATCATATGAATTCACTACCCATCACACCCCCTGCAATTTTCTGTTGCATCTTCTTTTTTTTTTTTTTCCTTTGAGGAAGATTGGCCCTGAGCTAACATCTGTTGCCAATCTTCCTCTTTTTGTTGAGGAAGATCAGCCCTGAGTTAAGATCTGTGCCCATCTTCCTCTATTTTGTATATGGGATGCCGCCACAGCATGGCTTGATGGGTGGTGCGTAGGTCTGCGCCCAGGATCCAAACCTGTAAACCCCAGGCAGCGGAAGCGGAGCACACAAACTCGACCACTACGCCACAGGGCCAGCCCCCCACTGCCTCTCTTTTTAACTGCATATTCTTGGATTGCCCATTCATACGGCAACAATTTTGTATTATTGCTTTCTGTAGAAAATAGACAATTCAGTCTTTCTTATAGTATGTTTCATCAGAACTTGCTTTTTAAATATAGTTTAGAAAAGTTTAATAATTCGCCAAATTTGGGGAAATCTCTATAGTTTTTTTTCAAAAATGAACTGCAAATTTTTAGGAAGTTACAAATAGTACAGTAAGTAGTCTTAAATATTCTTTGGATTGGTGAAATTCATTCACTTCTTTGTCGTCCATGTCCTGGTTATAGTGGCTTAATATGTATTTTATTAGTTCTTCCCTTTGTTTTGTGTCACCATCAGCGCAGCAGGTGGTAAGAGTGTACATGGAAGCCATTCCTGCCCCGGAACAGCTAGCACTTAATTGACTATACCTGGGGCTGACCACAAGCCATGTACAAATATCCCGCGAAATCCAAACTAAACATATCCCCAATTTACTTTCCGCTATTCAGATCCCACATACACTCACAGCTGCTTCTACAATCATATGTCTTTTCTCCTCCCCCTGCCTCCTATTAATATGTTGAAAATATCTTAGTTGCTTTTCTAACTTAAAAAGACTTTTGTGTTCCTGTGCCACCTAGTCAAGATGTATTATCCTTTCTATGAATCTCTGAATTTGGGGGAAAATATTTTGTTTAGGATTATTACTTCTACATTCATAAAAGATTGGCTGATAATATTCTTTTTTTTCTCTTTATTGAGGTATAATAAATAAAATTGTAAGATATTTTAAGTTTACATCATGAAGATTCGGTATATGTATACACTGTAAAAGGATTCCTCCCATCTAGTTAATCACCACATCAATCACCTCATTTTTTTTTTTGCTAAGAACATTTAAGTTCTACTCTCTTAGCGTTTTCAACTATACAGTATAGTGTTATCAACTATAGTCACCATGTTATACATTAGACTCTCAGACCTTATTCATCTAATAGCTAAAAGTTTGTACTCTTCTGCTAACTTCTCCTATTCCCCCCTCCCCTCACCCAGCCCCTGGCAACCACTTTTCTGCTCTCAGTTTCTATGAGTTTGATTTTTTTTTTTTTTTTAGATTCCATATATATATAAGTGACACCATGCAGCACTGATATCCCTCTGTCTGCCTTATTTCGTTTAGCGTAATGCCCTCAAGGTCTATGTATGTTGTCACAAATGGCAAGATTTCCCTTTTTCTCAAGGCTGAATATTCCATTGCATATATATACCACATCTTCTTTATCCATTCATCCGTTGACTGACAGTTAGGTTGTTTCCATATCTTGGCTACTGTGACTAATGCTGCAATAAACATAGGAGTGCAGATATTTCTTTGATATCCTGTTTTCGTTTCCTTTGAATATATACACAGAAGTGAGATTGCTGGGTCATATGGTAGTCTATTTTTAAGTTTGGGGGGAAGCTCCAGACTATTTTTCATAGTGGCTACACCAATGTACATTCCCACCAATATGGTACAAGTGTTCCCTTTTCTCCATGTCCTCACCAACATTTGTTATTTCTTGTCTTTTTGGTGGTAGCCATTCTAACAGGTGTGAAGTGATATCTCATTGTGATTTTAGTTTGCATTTCCCTGGTGATTAGTGATGTTGAGCACCTTTTCATGTACTTCTTGGCCACCTGTATGTCTTCTATAAACAAATGTTTATTCAGATCCTCTGCCCAATTTTTATTTGCTATTTAGTTGTATAAGTTCTTTATATATTTTGGATATGAAACCATAATTAGATATATGATTTGCAAATATTTTCTCCCACTCTATAGGTTGCCTTTCATTTTGTTGGTTTTCTTTGCTATATAGAGCTTTTTAGTTTGATGTGATCCCACTTGTTTATTTCAGCTTTTATTGCCTTTGCTTTTAGTGTCAAATGCAAAAAATCATAGCCAACAGCTTATCACCTGTTTTGTACTAGGAGTTTTATGATTTCAGGACTCACACTCAAGTCTTTAATCAATTTTGAGTTAATTTTTGTATTTGGTGTACGATAGGTGTCCAGTTTCATTCTCTTGCATGTGACTATCCAGTTTTCCCAGCACCATTTATTGAAGAGATTATCCCTTCCCCATCGTATATTCTTGGATCCTTTGTCATAAATTACTTGGCCATATATGCATGGGTTTATTTCTGGGCTCTGTTCTGTTCCATTAGTCTATGTGTCTATTTTTATGCCAATACTATACTGATTTGATTATATAGCTTTGTAATATGGTTTGAAATCAGGAATTGTGATGCCCCCAGCTTTGTTATTCTTGCTCAAGATTCTTTGAAGGTTTGGGGTCTATTGTGGTTCCATAAAAAATTTTAGAATTATTTTCTCTACTTCTGTGAAAAATGCCACTGGAATTTTGATAGCTATTATATTGAGTATGTAGATTGCTTTGGGAAGTATGGACATTTCAACAATATTAATTCTTCCAATCCATGAACACAGAATATCTTTTTAATTATTTGTGTCATCTTCATTTTTTTTATCAATATCTTATAGTTTTCAGTGTATAGATCTTTCACCTCCTTTGTTAAATTTATTACTAAGTAATTTATTATTTAATGCAGTTGTAAACGAGATTATTTTCTTAATTTCTCTTTCTGATAGTTCATTGTTAGTGGATAGAGTTACAAGTGATTTTTGGAAATTTATTTTGTATACTGCAACTTTACTGAATTTGTTTATTCTAACAGTTTATTAGTGGAGTCTTTAGGATTTTCTATATATAAAATCATGTCAGGGGCTGGCCCTGTTGCTTAGCAGGTAAGTGCGTGTGCTCCGTTACTGGTGGCCCAGGTTTGGATTCTGGGCATGCACTGACACACTGCTTGTCCAGCCATGCTGAGGTGGCGTCCCACATACAACTACTAGAAGGGTGTGCAACTACAACATACAGCTATCTACTGGGGCTTTGGGGAGAAAAATGGCAAAAAAAAAAAAAAAACGAGGAGGATTGGCAATAGATGTTAGCTCAGGGCCGGTCTTACTCAGCAAAAAGAGGAAGATTGGCATGGATGTTAGCTCAGGGCTGATCTTCTTCACAAAAAAAAAAAGTCATTTACAAATAGAAACAGTTTTGCTTCTTTCTTTCTGATGTGGATGACTTTTATTTCTTTTTCTTTCCTAATTGCTCTGGCTAGGACTTCTAATACCATGTTGAATGTAAGTGGCAATAGTGGGCATCTTTGTCTCATTCCTGACCCTAGAGGAAAAGCTTGAAAGTTTTTGGAGTATTCAGCTTTTCACCGTTAGTATGATGTTGGCTGTGGGCTTGCCATATAAGGCCTTTATTTTGTTGAGGTGTGTTTCCTCTTACCCAGTTTGTTAAGAGTGTTTATCATGAATGGATGTTAAATTTTGTCAAATGCTTCTTCTGCGTCTATTGAAATGATCATATGATTTTTATCTTTCATTTTGCTAATGTAATGTATCCTATTGATTGATTTGTGGATGTTGAACCATCCTTGCATCAATGGAATAAATCCCACTTGATCGTGGCATGTGGACCTTTTAGTGTATTGTTGAATTCAGTTTGCTAATATTTTGTAGAGAATTTTTGCATTTATGTTCATCAGGGATACTGGCCTGTAATTTTCTTTTCTTGTGGTGTTCTTGCCTGGTTTTGGGATCAGGGTAATGCTGGCCTTCTAAAAAGAATTTTAAAGTGTTACCTTCTCTATTTTTTAGAAGAGTTTGAGAAGGATTGGTATCAATCCATTTAAATGTTTGGTAGAATTCACTAGTGAAGCCATCTGGTCCTGGACTTTTGTTTGTTAGTAGGTTTTTGATTACTGATTCAATCTTCTTACTAGTGATAATTCTGTTCAGATTTTTTATTTCTTCATGATTGAGTCTCGGTAGATTGTATGTTTCTACTAATTTATCCCATTCTTCTAGGTTGTCCAATTTGTTGGAGTGTAGTTGTTCTCATAGTAGTCTCTTATAGTTTCTTACAATTATTTGTATTTGTGTAGCATAGGTTATAATATCTCTTCTTTCATTTCTAATTTTATTTGAGTCTTCTCTTTTTCTTGGTAAGAGTAGCTAAAGTTTTATCTATTATATTTATCTTTAAAAAAACGGATCTTATTTTCATTGATCTTTTCTATTGTCTTTTTATTCTCTGTTTCATTTATTTCCACTCTGATCTTGGTTATTTCCTTCCTTTTGCTAACTTTGGGCTTAGTTTGTTCTTCTTTTTCTAGTTCCTTGAGGTGTAAAGTTAGGTTGTTTGAGATCTTTCCTTTTTTCTCAATATAATTTTTTATCACCATAAACTTCCCTCTTACTTCTGCTTTTGCTACACCCCATAAATTTTGGTATGTTTTATTTCCATTTTCACTTTTCTCAAAATATTTTTGATTTCTCTTTTGATTTCTTCTTTGATCCATTAGTTGTTCAGTAGCATGTTTTTTAATCTCCACGTATTTGTGATTTTCCAGTTTTCTTCTTGTAATTGATTTCTACTTTCATACCGTTGTAGTCAGAAAAGATACTTGCTATGAATTCAGTCTTCTTAAATTTATTAAGACTTGTTTTGTAGCCTAATATGTGATGTATCTTGGAGAATCTTCCAGGTGCACTTGAGAATAATGTGTATTCTGCTGTGTTGGATGGAATATTGTGTAAATGTCTGCTAAGTCCATCTTGTCTAACGTGTGGTTTAAGACAATGTTTCCTAATTGATGTTCTGTCTGGATGATATATCCATTGTGGAAAGTAGGCTATTGAAGTCCTCTACTATTATTGTATTGCTGTCTCTTTCTCCCTTCAGGTCTTTTAATATTTGCTTTATATATTTAGGTGCTCCTATGTTGACTGCATAAATATTTACAAATGTTATATCCTGCTGTCAGATTGGCCCATTTGTTATTACTATTATTTTGCTGAGGAAGATTAGCCCTGAGCTAACATCTGTGCCAGTCTTCCTCTATTTTTCATGTGGACCACCACCATAGCATGGCTGACAAGTGGTGTAATTCTGTGCCTGGGATCCAAACCTGCAAACTCAGGCCGCTGAAGCAGAGTGCATGGAACTTTAACCACTCAGCCATGGGGCCAGCCCCAGACCCCTTTATTATTATATAATGATCATCTTTGTCTCTTATAGTCTTTGGCTGAAAGTCTATTTTGTCTGAAATGGATACTCTTGCTGTTTTTTTGCGGGGGTGGGGTTCTATTTTCATTCAATATCTTTTTCCATCCCTTTGCTTTCAGTCTGTGTGTACTCTTAAAGCTGAAGTGAGTCTCTCATAAGCAACATATAGATGGGTCTTCTTTCTAGCATCCATTCAGCCACTCTCTTCTTTTGATTGGAGAATTTAGTCCATTTAAAGTAATTATTTACATTTAAAGTAATTATTGATAGATATGGACTTCCTATTGCCATTTTGTTAATTGTTTTCTGGCATTTTTGTGATTCTTTTATTCCTTTCTTCTCTTACTGTCTTCCTTTGTGATTTGATGATTTCCTGTAATAGTTTGCTTAGATTCCTTTCTCTTTATCTTTTGTGTGTCTACTATAGGTTTTTGCTTTGCGATTACTATGAAGCTTTCATAAAAAATGTTTATTCTATTTTAAGCTGATAACTTAACTTTAGTGCATACTAAAACTCTCTGATTTTACTCTACCCACACACATTTTGTTTTCGATATCACAATTTATATCTTTTTATCTTGTGTATCCATTAATGAATTATTGTAGTTATAGTTATTTTTAATAATTTTAACCTTCATACTAGAGTTATAGGTTATCTACCCATCACCATTACAACATTGGAGTATTCTGAATTTAACTATATATTTTCTTTTACAAGTGAGATTTATACTTTCATATATTTTCCTGTAACTAGTTAACATTCTTACATTTCTGCTAGGAGAAGTCCCCTTAACGGTTCTTGTAAAGCCAGTCTAGAGATGATGAACTCCTTCAGCCTTTGCTAATTTGGAAGACTCTTCATCTCTCCTTCCATTCTAAAGGACAACTTTGTCAGATATAATATTCTTGGTTGACAATTTTTTCTCTCAGCTCTTTGAATATATCATGCCACTTCCTTCTGGCCTTCAAAGCTTCTGCTGAAAAATCTGCTGATTGTCTTATGGGGGTTCCCTTGCATGTAGCAAGTTGTTGTGGTTTTTTTTCTTTTTTGTTTTTTGTTTTTATCTTGCTGCATTTAAGATTCTCTCTGTCTTTAAATTTTGATAATTTAATTATAATGTGTCTCTTTGTGGGTCTCTTTAGGTTCATCTTATTTGGAGCTCTCTGGGCTTCCCAGATTTAAATGTTTGTTTCTTTCCTCAGTTTAGTAAAATTTTCAGCCATTATTTCTTTTAATAAGTTTTCTGCCCCTTTATCTCTCTCTTCTCCTTCTGGGACTCTATATTGTGTATATTGTTCCACTTGACAGTTTCCTGTAAGTCCTTTTTGCTGTCTTCACTCTCCTTCATTTTTTTTTTCTTTTTGCTGCTCTGATTGGATGAATTAAACTGCCCTGTCTTCAAGTTCACCGATCCTCTCTTTTGCTTGATCTAGTCTGATATTGAAACTCTCTATTGTATTTTTTGGTTCAGTTATTGTATTCTTTAGCTCTGTGATTTCTGTTTAGTACATTCTTACATTTTTTATCTCTTTGTTGAAATTCTCACTTTTTTCATTGTTTTCTGACCTCAGTGAGCACCTTTATGACCATTATTTTGAACTCTTTATCAGATAAATCATTTATCTCCATTTTATTAAGATCTATTTGTGGAGTTTTATCTTGTTTTTCTTGTTTGGAACATATTTGTTTGTTTCTTCATTTTCCTTGACTCTGTGTTGGTTTCTGTATGTTAGATAAAACAGTCACTTCTCCTAATCTTGGCAGAGTGGTCTCGTGTAGGAGATGAATCATCAATCAGCCTGTCTGGTGTTTCTGGTTGTCTCTCAAACTTTTGTGATTGTCCAAGCCGCCTTCTTTGTTCTTCATGGCTCCTGGTAGTTGAGGTTGTGCCAAGATGGATACATGTCTTAATAGGGAGGAACACAGTCAGCACCTAGGTGAAGGTTGTTTGGAAGCTAGACCCTCAGGCTGTAGCTGGGAAAATACATAGTTTGAGCCCTTCGAGGGAGAAACTGGGAGATAAGTTGTTTTTTGTTTGTTTGTTTGCCTGCTCCCTCTGCATTAGATCCAATTGTATAGCTATTGGGGCTGCTCCTGTAACCATTAATAAGTGCTACAGTTATTAACTGTAGCAAATACAGTTACAGTCCTGTAGAATGGTAACTGTACTGATACAGTCCTGTAGGAATCATGAATGCAAGCCCCTTTGGCTATCAGAACCAGGTGATCCAGGGTCCATCCCTTGGGCAGCATTACAAAAGCTAGGGGCACCAGATATATGTACATGCTCCTTCCAGGGTGATACTAGCAACTTGGAGGAGCCAAGAGAGAGAGGTCAGAGGAGGTGTCCACAGGCTTCTTTGTTGTCTGGGGAGGATCACAGTCAGCTCCTGGATTAGCACTAAATTAGAAGCCTGACCCTTAGGCAGTAGTTTTTAAAGTAAAGTCATGTGTCACAGACTGGGACACATTCTGAGAAATGTGTTGCTAAGTGATTTCATCATTGTGCAAACATTGTAGAGTGTACTTCCACAAACCTAGATGGTATAGCCTACTACACATATAAGCTGTATGGTGCTAATATATGGGACTACTGTCATATATGCAGTTCATTGTTGACCAAAACATCATTATGTGGCACATGACTATATGCAAATAGACGTTTTTCAGGCAAAGTCCGGGAGATGGGTGTTTCTGTCTTCTCTCTCTGTGCTGAGTCTTAGGAGGATAGCCAAGTAGCCATTGTTTCTTTGTATGCTACAGTCTTATTGGACTCATGAATGCAAGCCCCATTGGCTATCCATACCAGGCAATCTAGCAGTCTGTCCCTTGGGTGACAGCTACAACAGTTGGGGCATCAGACATCTGTATAAGCTCCTTCCAGAGAGATACTGACAATTTGGAGTGGGCTTGAGTGAGAAGGTGAAGGTGGCATCCTCATTCCCCAGGGAGGATTGTAGTCAGCCCCTAGATGCATGTTAAATTAGAAGTCTGACGCTCAGGCAGCAGCTTTAAAGTATGCAAATAGGCCTCTTTCAGGAAAAGACTGGAAGATGGGTGTTTTTTTGCCTGCTCCCACTGCACTAGCTGTTGGGGAATAGCCACAGCAAGTCTTTGAAAGCCCTTAAGAACTGTTTCTTTGTTTGCTATAGTTTTGTGGATCTCATGGGCACAAGCCCTGTTGGCTTTCAGAGCTAGGTGCTTTGCGGGCACTAAATGTGGCATCCAAACCCTTCAGTCCTCAGTTAGGATTTCTCTCCTAATTGTTTGCTGCTATGCTGGGGGTGGGATTTATGATGAGAGTGTGTCTGAGACTTTCCTACCCATTTTGACGTGGGTGACGAGGGTATTTCCTCTTTTGCCTCATGTATAGGAGTCTCTCAGCTAGTATCTGGATTTCTTTCAGAGGGAATTGCTCTGTGTGTAGCTGTACATTCAGTGTGTCCATAGAAGGAGGTGAGGTCAGAAGCCCCTATGTCGCCATCTTGGACCAGAACAGCAATAATATTCTTTTGTTTGTTTCTTTCATTTCATATAAGGTGTTCATCTGGTTTTTGTACCAAGGCTCTGCGGTCCTCATAAAATAAATTGGGAAGTGTTTCCTATTTTTCTATGTTTTAGAATAATTTGTATAAGATCAATATTATTTTTTCCTTAGATTTTAGAAGATATCACCAATGAAGTCATGTAGTCACTGAATTTTCTTGTGGGAATGTTTTAAATAATGAATTCAATTGCTTTAATAGATATAAAGCTATTCAGATTTTCCGTTTCTTCTTACATCAATTGATATATTTATTTTTATAGGAATGTGTCCATATCATCTAAATTTTTAATTGATTAAAGTTGCTCAGAATAAATCTTCCAATGATATTTATTTTGTTGGTTGAATCCTTAGTGATATTCCTTTAATTACCTTGATGTTATTGGTTATTTGTGTCTTCTCTCTTTTTACTCATCATTAGCTTTTCCAGGAGTTTATCAGTTTTGTTAGTTTTTTCTAAATGCCACCTTTTGAATGTTTTTAATTCTGTCTACTGTACATTTTTTAAAATTTCAGTAACTTTCTTCCACTTACATTTTTTGGGTTTCATTTGCTTTTTCTCCTTTATCTCCTTGAGAAAGGTACTTTCTTTTGATTTTTAACCTTTCCACTTTTCTAGTATATGCACTCAAGGTCATAATTTCCCTCTAATCATGAGTTTAGCTATATATCACAAATTTTGATATGCTATATTTGTTATCATTTAGTTCAAAATATTTTCTAAACTTCTGTTATGATTTCTTCTTTGGCTCACGGGTTATTTAGAAGTGTAGTGATTAGTTTTCAGATTTGGGAAAATGTTTTCTAGTTATCTTTCTGTTAATTACTTCTAGCTTATATCCATTGTAGTCTGAGTACATACTCTCTATGATTTCAATGCTTTGAAATTGGTTGAGACTTGCTTTATGGCCAGGATGAGGTCTATTTTGGTAAAATGTTCCACATGCGCTTGAAATCCTATACAAGACTAAGAGTATATGATCAAATACTCCGCAAATCAATTGGATTAGTTCTTTATCCTCCTCCCTTTAGCATGATTATATTATTTATTTGAAACACAGTTGGGTTCATTTGTTTTTAATTTGCTTTCAGTAGTAACTTTTCTTCCTTATCTTCTTAATTTAATTTTGTCTTTGAATATGTAGAAGATTAACATACGTCTAAAAATCAAAACTATACAGAAAGATGTAATCAGAAAAGTGCCATTGCCTCCTGTATTCCTTCCACCTCATTCCACCTACTCCATGCAGGTAACTGACATTATTGTTTCCTGACTTATTTTTGCTGTGTATGTCTTTTTTTTTTAAGATAAGTAGATGTACATATGTTCTCATTTTCTCTTCTTTCTTTTACACAAGGTAGCATGTAAGCTCTTTTGCAATTTGCCTATTTTATTTAACAATATCTCCCAGAGATCACTCCACATAAGTTCATAGAGATCTTCCTCATTCTTTGTTTGCAGCTGCATAATACTGCATTGAATATATGGGCCGTAGTTTATTCAATCTCCTATGCTTAGACATTTAGGTAGTTTCCTAAAAATAATACTGCAATAAGTAGCTTTGTGAATATGTATTTTTGTGCTATTGACGATGTACTTTTAGGATAAATTCCTAGAAGTGAGGTTTGCTGGGTTGAAGGATAGATGCATATGTAGTTAATTAGCTTGTGCCAAATTCCCCCCAATAAGGATTTTGTGTTCCTACCATTTTGCATTCCTACCAGCAATGTATGAAAGTGCCTGCTTTTCTATAGCCGTGGGAACAAAACAGGTTGTCAAGCTTTTGGATTTTTGCCAATCTGATGAGTGAGGTATACAATTTCTGTGAGTTTTAACTTGCATTTATTGTAATATGAGTCAAGTTGAATATCTATTCATATGCTCAAGGCTCATGTTTACATCTTTTTGTAAATTGCCACTTCATGTCTTTTATCCATTTTTCTACAGGATTATTAGTATCTATTTTCTCTTCAAGTGTTAAAGGCTTTTTGTATATTACGATGTTGGCTCTTTTTGTGTGATATACACTTCAAACACTTTCTCTTTGTCATTTGTACTTTTACTTTGCTTATGGTGTTTTTTTGGTCGTGTATAGTCAATTTATCAATCCTTTATCACATCTGGATTTTTTAGTCAAAGTTATAAAACATTTCCCTAAATCCAGTTTGTAGAGGAATTCACCCATATTTTCTTCTAGTACTGGGAAAGTTTTATTTTTTTACATTTATATTTCTGATCCATTTAAAGTTTCTTCTTCTATATGACATGAGGAATGGATCTGTTTTTTAAAATGTTTATCCAGTTGTCCCAACATCATTTATTAAAAAGATCATCTTTTCCCCATTAATTTGAGATACCACCTTTATAATATACTGGATTTCTATGGATTTCTATTCTATTCTATTTGTCATTGTCTCAACATAAGCCAGTCCAACACTATCTTAATTATAGAGGCTTTGCAGTGTTCATATCCAAAGGACTAGACCCCCGCCCCTCACCCATAGTTCCTCCCATTTACGCTTTTCCTGCTTATCTGTGTGTTTCTTTCTTTCTTTTCTTGTTAGCTTGATTGTGGTATAACTGACAAGTAAAATTATAAGATGTTTAAAGTATACAACATGATGATTTGGCATACACATGTATTTATTTTTTCATACGAACTTTAGTCTGAATATGTCTAGCTTAATAATAAAGCTTATCGATATTTTCATTGGCTTACATTAAATTTATAAGTTAACATAGTAAAAAAAATGAGATCTTGATTGTGTTGAGGCATTCTAAGCAAGAAAAAGGGTTATCTTTCCACTTGCTCAAATCCACTTTTGTGCCTTTCAAGAGGACTTATACTTTTCTTCAAATAGATTTTTATCATTTATTGTTATGTTTGTTCCTAAATATTTTATCTTTTTTGGTACTCTTATAAATAAGATTTTTCTCATTCATTATGTCTTCTAACTGGCTATTACTTTTGTATATGAATGCTTCAGGATATTGTTATATTTTCATTGTAAAATATGGTTTTTAGCATTATAAATGTCTTGGCCTCATTTTATGCTTTTGGCTTGAATTCCATTTTGTCTGGTAGGAAGATTTCAATTCCTGCTTTCTCATTGCTGGTAAATCTGTGCATTCCTTTATTTTTAGCCTTTTTGAATCATGGCATTTTAAATACGTCTATTATATATAACATAGAGTTTGGGTTTTCATTAATGGATAGGTTTGAGAATTATTTTAATAGAGGAGTTAAGCTCATTCATGTTTATTGATACGACTGTTAGGTTTGGTGCCAAGTATGTCATCTTACGTTGCAATTTCTGTAAGCATTATGTTTTCTGTGTTTCTTTCTCTTTTTGGTGTCTTCTTTTTTTCCTTTGGCTATGTATGAAGTTCATGTTTCTGTTGTAGTGTTTTGCTTTAGTACTTATAGTATCCTTGATACCCTTTTGTCTTACTTAACCTTTTACTATCTCAAAACTTTCAATGGCTCCCTCATCTCAGAATAAAATTCAATATCCTTGCTATGGCCCACAAGGCCTTCCATCACCTGTTTTTTGACTATTTTTTTGGAGTTTCTTTCCTGTGACTCTCCACTTACTCCCTGAACTCCAACAACATGACTTTCTTAGTCTTCCTCAAACATATTCTCATCTCAATGTCTTTGCAGTTGGGTTGTCTCTGAGTGTCCTTCCCCCAGATTTGTACACCGTTTACTTCCTGACTTCATTCAGATCTGGGCTCAAATTTTATCTCATCATCAGAAGAGTCCCTGACTCCCATATTTAAAATATCATGGCTACATCAATCTCTAGCCCCTGATCCTACATGATTTTTCTTCAAAGCATGTACCACCACTTGCCATTGTTAATATAAGTTACAGGTAGATACTGAAGGCCAAATAAAACATTTAAATGGTCCCCTCAACTAAAGACCATATTTTCCATGGTTTCTTGGCATCATTAAAATGCTCTCCAGCTAAAATTTTAAAACTTGAAAATTTGAGTCAAGTATATTGAGGCTCTCAAATAGAGAATAGAACTGGAAAGTTATGTGGCATTGAAAATGCAAAAGGGTAACTCTGCCTAACAACCAGATGACAGCCCTGCCTGTTGAAGTTTTTCTCTAGGCTGTTTCCACACTACAATTTGGAAGTTTCATCCACATCTTATTCTGTGGGCCTTATATGTGGGCCTGTTTCTTATGTTCCCTGGACCATTCTAACAGGAATCTAGGATAAGAGTTTATTTGAACCCATGCGTAAAACTGTACAACATGAGAACCCCCAGAATGGAAGTCTAGCACCAGCTGTCTCATGCAATTTTCCAACTTCATGCTACATAAAGCAGAGTATAGAGGCATGGTGAATTGATGAGGTATAGCATAGTAACCTGGGGCCTCAAAATTCGTGCCAGATGAGAAGGCATTGGAGTGGGCTTCTAACTACCAGCATAATTTTGTAATTCTGGCCAAAGCTTGTGAGTGAGAGATAGCCCAGTCCCAAATGGTGCCTGCGATCTGTGGCTATATTGTAGAATCCTGGTGTGGAAGAATTTGGTTCCCATAACTTTGCTCAAACTTCTATGAAGTAATGAATACCTTTATAAACAGTAATGGCTATTGTATCCTGGTAAGCTAATGATAAATATAGGAATATCTCCAGGGCCAGAATAGGATGGAGACTGGATCATGGGAAAATAATTCTAAAAATGGTTCTCCAGGGCTAAGAGATAAACCAGGTGGTACTGTATTTAAAAAATGGGGGAGAAAAAATTCTAGATATTTACATTTATGCTCTGAGGGCATTGCCTGTGTTTTCTGTAGAATGGCTTCTTTGCTAAGGACTATTAACTTGAGAGGGGAGAACTACCACCAGATGATATTTTAATGGCCAGCATAAAAAATGTGTTACTTTTGCTATGATTTCACCAAAAAGACATGTCTTGGTAGAGAAACTTTGATCATATTTTAGAAGCTCTGTTGGGTCTTTCTCATGAAGTAAAATAGTAACAACATTTTAGGAAGAGAAACACTAATGGGTTTCCCTTTCAGAAGCTATTTAATTCAACAAATGTTTAACAAGCTTTTGCTGTGTTCATGGCAATGTACTAGATACTAAGGGAATATAAAGAGGAATAAAATATATCCCTTGACCCCCAAGCATTTGTGATTTTGTGAAGAATATTCCAATGGCTAAATCTTCTGTATTGTATGATAAAAGATGGTAACTATACAAATGATTCACCTCACCCAGATTTATAGTAGCTGATTTTTTTATCCCTGCTTTAAAAGGACCTTTCTAGTTGAAAAAAGAAAACCCCACAAAACCCTTTTGTAGAACAGCCAAACAACTTGCAATGTTAGACAAAGGTAATCAGCAGTGAGAAAACATTAGGGACTGATTGATGAGGTGGAAAGACTTTTGATTGCCTGGATATGTGGTAAGACAGTGAATCCATATGCCTTGAAGCCAAACTGATTTTTTCCAGAGGGTTTTCATACTGAAAAACTCTTAAGAAAAAGAAAACTGACATTAAAGGAAGACATTTTCAGCTTGAGCAAGGGAATATTTGATAAATCCAGGAGGAAAATCTATTGACATAACCTTATAGTTCAGGGAAAATCTGTAAGGAATAATGGCACTATGTAATACAAGAAGGAGGAGGAAATGATGGGCATAAATGGAGTATGAAGGAAGGATCCTTGGAGGAGGTGGTATTTAATCTCAGCCCTGAAGGATATGAATGGGTCAAGTCCGTGGGGAAGAATGACTGAGTCAGAGGAACAAGAGTGAGCAAACATAAGAAGCCCTGAATTTGCTAGGAATCTTGTAGAGAAAAATATTTGTCTGTTGGATTGGTAAGAGCCGAGGAAGCAAAGATAGTTTGCAACTAGTTCACAGAGAGTGTTCATTTGAACTTTAATATGCAATGAAAAAAATGTAGGATGTGAAGAATAATGCAATGAGATCAGGGCTTTAGAAAGATAACTCTGAAGGAGCAATGTAAAGGACAAGTAGAGTATGTGTGATGGTAGTCCAGACCAGGGAGTAGAAGCACAAGGACTCTTATCTCATTTTGTCCTCTCCAAATAACTAGCATATTATTGAGTGCATGGCAGGCATTCCACAAATATTTCATTCACTCAGCACTTGAGTATAGCATGTCTACCATGCGTAAGCATCTGTGGAGGCTAGAGAAATGGAGAAATATTCCATTGTTCCCACGAAACTTAAAATCTTTATTGATTAGTCATGAATTTACAAGGTTTTTGAGGGTCATCCAAGGTTCAGTTGCCCAACTGTTTTGAAATGGTTTGCATTTGGCTCTCAAAGATATCAGTAGTCAGGACGAAACTTCAAGAATAAACCATACATAATATTACTAATTGCAGGAAACAAACAAACAGACAAACTAGGCTCTCTGTTACATCTCCATATTGCTCTTATTAGTTTATTTCCACTTACATTGAAATGGTATCTAGGAAACCAGAAATGGAAATTATCACATCTGATTATGGGCGACCAATCAGGACCCTATGGAGAAACTGTTCTTTTTGTATATTTCCAATGCATGAAGAAAAATCTCTACCTAGAAGCCAAACACCCTAAGCCAATGTCCAAGTTGCTTTTCAGACATTATCCAAACATGTATAATGTAGGCAATAGTTGCTTGACAGGGATTTGGAATCAGGAAGAGAAAAGATTTTTTGGTTGAAAATGACATGGTAATATTTATCTTCACAATGCTGTGTGTATTCCTCAAGCCTGCCTTCATTCTTAACCCCTAAAGACAGAAATAAACTGGATTCAAGCCAGTGGGTCAAGATCCAAATGTAGCACATAAGCTTATTCCTGGTGCAGGTAGGAGGTCCCAGAGAACAGCATGTCCTATAAAACGTTGCAGTAGAGAGAGATGACCATATGCTCTTGCCATTTCTACTTGTCATTTTCCACTCCCCTTCCCCCTGTAGGTGACTGATAAGCAAAGCTTAACATTGATTTCAACAAAAAAACACCACAAGCTGTACATCTCAGCTTGTTCTTCAGCAAGTACAGTCTGTTTCCGAGCCAGTGTTTGGAATTTGAAGTGACGACTCAACTCAATAATTTTACTCCCCTCTCTCTCAATCTCAAATAATATTTTTGCTGCATCTTAATCCAGGGGGTAAGAAATAGGGCTCTCATAGGATGAAAAAAAAAATCTTGTTGAAGAATTCCCTCTCCTTCAGCAATACAACATCTCTTTTGGATATTCTCCCACGGAGCATGTGTTCAGAGGGCCTTCTCACCTCATCAGTAATCTGTATCTCACATGTCACTTCTTTTTGAGGAAAACCTTGATTTTCAGTTTCTAGGGAACATATAAAATAAAATCTTACAAGGGAATTGGAAGTCGGGGTGTTGAATGAGGCAGCCACAAACTTCCGGTTAAGGAAGGCACTGAGACACATACAGGCTAAGCTTGTTCTGGCCATTCCTTTACCAAGACAATTGAGGATGCTTAGGTTTTACAGATCTTCCATCCTCAAGGAAAGATTATATCATGATAACCAATCCATGCTTGGGCTAAAAAACTTGTAAAGAAATCCTAAAATGTATACCACAAGGATCATGACCAAAGAGTTTCTCTGCTTGATGAGAGCTTCTGTGTGGTGTCCAGAAGCACACTGTAAACTGAGAAGACGCATTGTCACTTAAGACCCTGATTAAGGTTTTATTTCATTAAATTTTAAGCACAGTTCACCATATTGACACATATCTCTACTTTTTTCAGTTTCATCCATGTTTATCCCCTCCAATTGCAACTTATAAAGAATGTTGCCCTGAAAAGGCAACATCCTTTTGTATAGATTCATTAAAAAAATCTTTAAAAAATCAACATTTATTGGTTTCTACCACATCTAGCCCAAGACTGAACTTGACCACCCTGAACAGCATACCGATTACTCCATAACAGCATTATGCCCATAAGACCATAAGAATCTACTATTGCTCCTTGAAAAGATGGAATTGAAAAAGTCTCTTCCCAGAGAAAACAATGCTTCCCTTCCTCCCCAGGGACAATTGTTTTTCCTAGAATTATACTGCCGGAATTGAAAAGTTTACCTCTCACACACAGGCTTTTAGAAGCACTGTTGATGTGGTCACATTTTAATGTCTAGATGTCCATCTGGAGACCTTGATTGTATGACTGCCTCCAAGTATGGTAGAACCATTATTGCCAAAACCTCAAGGTGTGCATAGATCTATATCAAAATTTTTCCATAGGGTTGAGGTTTCCCTCTAAAGCATTTGAATTATAATTTAACCGTTTCACATAGAAACATTTGGAAATTTATTTTTAAAATCACTTTTTAAAATATCAAAACACATCTTCTCATTGCCAAATACAAATGATAGAAAATCACACAATGTAAAAATATGGTTCTTTTTACAGTTTTCATTTCTCAGTTAAAACTCTCCACCTCTTTGTAGATTGTCTACTTTTCTCTACTAGACCTTTAACACATTTATCATAGTTATTTTAAAGTCTCTGTCTTCTAATTCCAACATCTGGACTGCTTCTATTGACAACTTTTTCTCTTGATCATGAATCACCTTTTCCTTCTTTGCCTATCTCATAATTTTTGGTCGTATGCTGGACATTGTGTGTAAAAAGAACCATAGAATGAAATAAATATTAACTCCTTGAAAAGAAAATATCCCTTCCTCTTCAGACTGCTGATGTGGGAAGTTGAGTCAATCTAATCATCTAATCTATAATTCAGCTGAATTGGGAATTTGTTACAGCTTTAGTTAAATTCAGTCCACCACTGACTTCAATAGATTTGAGAGCAGGATCAGAGAGTTGCCTTCATCAGAGCTTGAGATCTCATTACTAGTGAGAGTCTTGAAATCCCTCTACACTCTACAATAACACTCCCAGCTCTCCAAATTATAAGAGATCTCTCTCTTCTTTATGACTCAGCCATCAGCTTTTTAGTTTTTTGTGCCTTGTGAAATCTCTCTACCATACTACCCTGCAACCAGCCTTCAGAAGACTGATGCTTTAAAAAAAAGATGTGTGCTGGGGCCGGCCCGGTGGCATAGTGGTTAAGTTTGTGTGTTCCACTCCCGCAGCCCAGGGTTCCCCAGTTCGGATCCTGGGCGCAGATCCACTCACCGCTCATCAAGCCATGCTGAGGTGGCTTCCCACAACAAAGACTTAGAAGGACCTTCAACTAGGACATACAACTAGGTACTGGGGCTTTGGGGAGAAAAAAGAAAAAGAGGAAGATTTGCAAGAGATATTAGTTCAGGGCCAATCTTCCTCAAAAAAAAAAAAAAAGATGAGTGTGTTACATTTGGCGAGGGCCTATGCTCCTTAAAGGAAATCTTTATCAGATCTGGTCTCCCACAGATTTTGGCATCTAACCCCTTTCATTTGGCAAAGATGTTGTGTAAAAGAGTTGGCAGATGAGCACATTCTTGCTTTGGTTTGGATTTGCTCAGGATTCTCATTTGTCATGCCAGCTCACATCTGGCCATGAAAAGATTGTTACAAATTGGGCTTATTTATTCTTACTCCCATCTGTAGTAGGGTTGCTTCTTCTTCTGCCATGCCTTCAGGGATGAAAGAAGTTGTCGCATTCTTCTCTCCTAGGAGTAGCTCATCCCTTTCTGTTTATTTCATTTGGGTTTCTTTGTATCCTCAGCTCTCCAATGAGTTTTTTAGAAGTGTGATTTTGTGTCTTATCCGGCTTTGTCTTATTGTCAGGGTGAGAGCAGTGGTCTCTTACAACATTCTACATTCTAACTGGAAGAGAAGTCATACAGTAAAAATGGAAAGTCTTCCTTCTTACTCCCCAAATGCATCCATCTGTATACACATGCACACACTTACTTATTTGTTTATTTATTTGTGTGCATATGTATGTGACTTTTAAAATAAATATTTGGCCTGCTATGCATTCTCTCTACAACTTTCTCTTTTTTTTCAACAATGTGTTGACTGTATATTTCCCTGCCAATACAGGTTGAGTTAGCACATTCTTTTGAACACTTGTACAGTATTCCATCATATTGGTTGAACTATCATCTATCCAAGCAAGTTCTTACTGATAGACATTTAGTCATTAAGTATTTTAATATTATAAATAATGTATCCATGAACAATCTTACAAAAGTATGCAGAGTTTATGAGTATTTCTAGGGTCGAAGTCCTAAAAGCAAAACAGCTCATTTAAAGATGTTTACTTCTTTTACAAGGTAACGTTACACGTAATCTAATCTTTTCATATCGCTCTGTGCCATTATTGTGACTATTATCACTGTACTGCTGTGATGCCCTGATCACTTGTTGACAAGTGTTGGACTATTTGACCCCTGACATAAAGGCCTGAGACCAGAATCACCCAAAGTAGGTTCTACGGAACACTAGTGCCATGAATATTCCAGAAAAAGGGGTTCTGTGGTCAAGTTAGATTGGGAAGCCCAGTATACTATATCCACATACCCTCCTTTCTTAGAGATTCAGAATGTGCTTCAATATATTAAAGACTTTATGAAGCCATGCAGAAGAATGATCTATTTACCTTTATTTCACCCAGTGCTTTCCACACCTATTGATCAAGTAACTCTCATTGTCTATTATATATTGATGTCCTATAGAAAAAAGTTTGGGAAGTGCTCCTTTAAATAATTTTGTTCCTTTAAAAATAAATCCAGATGTTCCTGTTTCTTCTGTCTCTTACCTTGTGATTAGGCTTTCAGCACTATTCACAATGAGTTGCCCTTTTCTCCTGATCTCTGAACCTCCTAGTTCAGAAAGGCTATCCCCCCTTAGAGATGGGAAATGTCCATGCTTGCTAGAATTGTTTATGAACTAAAAATTAGCAGACTTTAAGAGAGGGCCTGTTGAGCTCTCCCACGAGCCAATAATGAGAACTTTTAATGCCTGAACTCTATTGAACTTACGTGGCCTTCCCATAACTGTTTTTTTTGTCCTTTCAAGATTCTCGTCTATATTTTTCCATAAGTGAAGCATGAGGTACTTGGCTGTCTCCCGAAGTCCTGATTTAGAGAAGTCTCTTGCTTATTTAAGGGTTAGGCAGGGGGGATGTATCCTACCAGAGGAAGAAAATTAGGAAAGTTCAGTAATCTTATTCATGATAAGATATCAGAAGAGAGCTGTGCAGTTAAACAAGAGAGACCATATGTTAGGTATAGTCACCATTAATTGTGAACTTACTCTACGCCAGCCATGGTGCAAAGAAGTTTGCCTGAATCATCTCATTGACTTCAGTCAACAATAGACTAAGAAAATAGTATTGTTATCTCCATTTAACAGATGAAGAAACTTGGGCCCAGTGAAACTAAAAAAAAATTATTTGTTTAAAGTCACAAAGCAAATAAAAAAATAAGTGGTAGAGATGAGATTTAAACTAAGGCTTTCCAATTTCAAAGTCTGTCTTTAACCACTCCAATATTCTGTCTACTGTGTTGGTGTGCATGTATGTGTTTGAGTGTGTATATCCGTGTGTGAGAGAGAGAGAGACAGAGACATAGAGGTAGAGAGAGATAGAGAATGAGAATGAAACTAACCAAAGCTGCAGTTCTGGTATGTCATATTAACTAGAATGAGAGTCAGAGATTTAAGCCCAGAACAAGCTGGGTAGAATTTTCATCCCTCTAGATCAGTCATCCCTCTAGATCCTATTCTATTTGCTGTTCTCATTTCTCCTCTGGAGCGTCCATTGACATCAGTTGTAGAATATGCAACAGAAATCTGCACTAGATAAAGGGACTACAGAGCATCTCCGAGCTAAGAAAAACCCCCAGTCCAGAGAGTTTCATATATAGAAATTTGGCTCAATTCCTAACGAATTTAGATTACATGAAATCAACACTGTTTTCTCTGTGGATAACCAATCAATACAGGTACAAAAGAAGGCTTAGATTAATCTGCAGCTGGAAGCACATATGAGAAAGCAAAGCACAGATTTTCAAAGCTCAAAAAACCTTAGGCTTATTTGATCTAGTGTCATGATTACAATTTGTCACATGCAAAAAATATTTATTCAACAAACATGTATCGAGCACTTCACTTTCAAACATCATGTCGATTGTTGCAATGCCTACACAAACACAGTGATTGGAAAAAATTACGAAATGAATTGCTTGAGTGCATCTGGGAAGATTATAAAAAATGGAAAATTAAAGAAAACATAAAAATGTGTGCTACTAACTTCCGACATGCAAATAGCCATTAGCAGGAAATAATTTAGATGGCATTAGTGAAATAAATTTAATATTAGAAATTGCATATTCATTCCACAAATATTTGCTGAGCACCTCTCACGTACTACGTATGTGTTAGGTCCTAGGAACGTGGCGGATGCATAGGACAGTTTTTGACCTTAAACATCCCACAGCTAAGTGGGAAAGAGAAACATAAAAAGGATAATAACCACACAACTTCTAAGGGATATAATAGTGGCATAAACAAAAAAGTGGAGAAAAGTCCTAAAGAATTGGTTAACCTTTGTGACAATGCATAAAGCTAGTTGCCACGTTATATTTAGCCTCTGGAAATGTTAGAAAAGATTTTGAGGGTCACAAGTGAATACCCTATTTTACCAATAAGAAAATCAGGCAGAGAGAGAGAAGATGGCTTGCCCAAAGCTAGCAATTGGCAGAATGGGAGTAGGAAAAGCCTTGATGCCCGAGCTAGTGCTCGCCCACATACAGTTGAGAACTCTCTGTTAGAGATATTCAAAGAAGACGTGTGACCTTTCCTGGCACACCTCTCACTTGGGAAGCAGTTATACCTACTGATTTTCTACTCCTGAGTTGCTTAGGTTAGGATGAACATTTGTGAGCATGCCCAAATACTTGCCAGAAACCAAAGGAAAATGCGAACAGTTTGCAATAAACATTTTCATTACAAAATGTGACAGGGGGTACTTTTTTGTGAACTATTTTACATTAGAACCACCTGCAACAAACTGGGAACTGCTGGTGTTTACTGAAAAACCCCCTTTCTTGGCGTAACAGGAATGCAAATAAACAGCTGTTGTATTTTCTGCAATGTCATTGCTTGGAGGTCTCTTAAAGTGCCTTTTGTTTGTGTTGGATATACCTCTAGGTCACTAAGAGTTACTATCTGTTCCAGGAATTAGTTTAACTCCCATTATTATTCATAAAATAATGAAAACTAGAAAACCAATATCCAGCTCCTATTCAGTCTGAATCTGCTTTCAGTTTTATTCATTAGACTACTGAGATATAGAGGCAAGAAAGTTTTGTAGAAACTAGATAGGAATCTTAACCATCTTCATGTTCTTCAGCCCCCAAATTCCACTGCTTAGAGTGTGTCTCAGAGGTTACTCAAAAGAAGAAAAACAATCATTGTATTAAACATACTTTTAAGAGAACTGGTTATAATAGTAAAAATTATACAAACATCTTACATATCAAATATGTAGAGACAAGCTAGGTAAATTAGGACAATTTTTGGAACATCATAAAGCCATTAAAAATATTAATAGCTATACAGCTGCATTAAAAAATTGTCTAACAAAATGTTTGTTTTTATTTCTGATATAGCTGATTAGATAAACTAAAAATCTTATAGGACAATTTGACTACATACTCTGAAAGTCACCTAGAAGTGAAAATATAACAAACATCCTTTTAAGTGCTAGCTAAGCACTCAAGAAAGTAAAGAAAATCCCAATGAGTCACAAACAAAAGAGGAACAGAAAAAGGGAGAAATCATGGGTATTTTTCTGAATGCCTAAAGTGAGCTTTGGGGATTGTAGTTAGGGCCAATAGTCTCCATATCATAGGAATTTGATTTTTTAATATACACTAATGTGCAAGAGCCAAGATCTTGGGCTTCAATTATTTGAGGAATTTTGAATTAAGTTGCCTATATGAAACTGTGAACTTCAAAGGGCTACAGCTTCAGTGAAAGACTCGAATTGAAGAAAAAGTCAGCCCATCAACAAAGACACGCCAGTGGCTTATACACCATGTCCTAAGCTCAAGGAAAGGTATTAAGAAACCTCCCCTGAAAATTCTTAATGAATCTATCTTCATTTATGTTTGGAGTTTGATTTTTATACCATCTGCTTGGTCCAATAATTAGTAAGCTGTAAATAGCACATATACAAATGGTCTTGGGATCTTCTGCTTCTGGCCATCATGGAGTAATTGAACTAGACTTGCCTCCTTCCATGAATGATTAGAAAACTGAGCAAAATATGTAAAACAGTTCTTCTCAAACAATGAAAAAAGACAGTGTAGAGCTCTGATTCCTAAAAACGGGGGAGAAAATGAGGTAATCTTTCGATTGCCCTAACTTCTGCTTATAGACACTTTCCAGACCACAGTGCAGGGAGGGAGAACTCAAGCAGAGCACAGTAGACTCAATGAGTAGAGAAGACTGAAATAAGAGTGCAGGAAGGCTAAGGTGAAAGGAACTTGTGGGCCAGTGCACCAGAGGAAACTATACAGAGAGAGAGTTCCAGAAAATTGCATAGGGGTCCCTTTGATTCTGTCACTAAATATTAAAGTGCACATGTACAGGATGAAACTGCATGAGCCCAGCCAAAAAAAACGTGGCAACTATAAGCTGGTCAATTCACAGAGCTCACATGGGGCTGGGAGATTTTTGAGTTCTGAAAAGATAGAGTGGAGAGTAAACATTGGACACTGAGGGCACTCAGTAGCAACCCAGTAAGACCACACCTTACACACCTTACTAGGTGGGTTAAATTAGCACCAGAGTAAAAGTTACTTTAGACTAACTCGAAATAATCTAAAAAATATGATTCAAAAGATCGATGTAACCTACAACTAACTTACCTGACTGCCGGAACAAGTCCAACACTTCCAGGGAAGACAAAAGATCTAGCTAATCAACAATGTATAAAAGTCACAATGTCCAGCATCCAATCAACTATTACTAGACTTACAATGAAGCAGGAAAATGTGACCCATTTCCAAGAGAAAATTCAGTCGATAGAAACAGATCCAAAAATGACAGAGATGATGGAATTAGCAAAAAAGGGCCTTAAAATAGCTGCTATAAATATTCTCAGTGATTTAAAGGAAATTTGAACATAGGAAAAAACAGATACAAAGAAGAACCACACTTTTATAGCTGAAAAATACATTATATTTAAACAAGAAATTCACTAGATGGGATTAACAGACAATTCTATATTCAAGAAGAAAAGATTATGAGCCTAAAGGCAAAAGAGTAAAGTTATCCAAACTAAGCAAAGAGAGAAACAAAATAACGGAGAAAATAACAGACTCAGTGACTTGTAGGGCAGTAATAAGTCAACTAACCCTGTGTACTTAAGAGTCCCAGAAGGGGGAATGGGAGAAAAAAAAGTTTTGAAGTAATAATGGCTGAAAATTTTTTTTAATTGATAAAAACCATGAAAATACAAATCCAATAACCTCAATGAACTCCATGTAGGATAAACATAAGGAAAACCACACTACAGCACATCAAAATTAAATTGCTAAAAAACAGTGATAAAAAAGAAAATCTTAGAAACAGCAAGAAGAAAAAAGACACATTACCTAGAAAGGAACAAAGATAAGAATTATTAATTATTCATTGAAAACATGATCATGTACATGGAAAATCCTCAAAACAGTTACTAGAAAAATAAGTAAATTTAGGAAGCTCATAGGGTAAATATATAAAGTTCATTTGTATCTTTATAAACTGGAAAAAATGATTGAAAGAGAAATTTAAAATACCATTTACAAGCACCATAAGACTCCACTATACAAAATATGTTACCTACAAAACTTTTCTGAGATCAATTTTTAAAAACCTAAGTAAGTAGAAAGACTTGCTAAATTCATGGATTGGAACACTCAATGTTGTCAAGATGTCAATTTTATTGAAATTTGTCTGTGAATTCCACACAATCTCGATGAAAATGCAAGCAGGCTTTACTATAAAAATTAGAAAGATGATTCTAAAATTTATATGGAAATGCAAAGACCTAATGTAGCCAAACAAACTTTTAAATGAAGAACAAAGTTGGAAAACTTGTATTATTTGATTTCAAGAATTACTATAAAATTGTTTTAATCAAGATAGTGTTGTATTGACATATATGTGAACATGTTGACCAATAGAACAGAGTAGAGACACAAGAAATAGACATAAATGTATATGATTGATTCTTTTTTGACAAAGCAACCAAGGTAATTCAACAGGGAAAAGATAGACTTGTCAACAAATGGTGCTAGAACAACTGGCTATCCATAGGGGAAAAACAATGAACCTTGAAAAAAACTTAACTCACATCAGATCTTAATGTTAAAGCAAAAACTACAGAACTTATTGAAGAAAACATTCTTCTGTGTTACCAGAATTAGACAACAAAAACTTCAAATAAAAACTAGCAAGGCTAGAAAATATGAATGATGAAAATCACAAAAGAAGGAATTGAAAATATGAAAAAAGAACAAGATTCTATAAAAATGACCAGGCAGATATAAAAGGAACTAAATAAAACTTCTGGAATAATAAAAAAAAATACAGTCAATGATTTTTAAAATTGATTGATGTGTAAAACAACAGACAAGACAGGGAATGGAGAAGTGGTGAACTGGAATGTATTCATAAAGAAATTATCCAAAAAATAGAACAATGAGTAAACGAGATAAAAACTATGAGGAAAAAAGAGACTTGGAGGACAGACTGAGAGAGAGAGAAAAGTGAGAGTGAGAAAATGAAAGTGTGACCAATCAAAACTATTGTTCTTATATCTCAGATTAGCTAGAATGAGATTCAGAGATTGAAGTCTGTGCCATACCTAGACACAGAGTAAACTTGTAGAATAATAGACAAACAAAAATCTCAGAAAAACATATAAAAGATATATATTATTTGCAAAGAAATAATTAAACTGACATTGCAAAGATAGAAGACAAAGAAAATGGTGCTAGAGAAAAATAACTTTTAACCTCAAACTATATATTCAGCTAAAGTAGTATTTAAGAGTGATAACAAAATAAAGATGTTTTCAGACAAAAACTAAAAGAATTTAACTGCTAAGAGACTCCCAATAAAATAATTAGTAAAGAAATTAAACCAGTAGAAAAAAATTGGAATAAAAGAAAAATGCTGAGCAAAAGTTTTTAAAACATTTTGGGAAAATCTAACATTGACTGTATGAGAGAACAATAGTACCATTTGATTTAGGGGTAATAAAAAAAAGGTAGAATTAAATTCTGGGTAACAATTGGTACGACAGGAACGGCAGCAGGACAGGCAGATGATCAGAGTTAAAGAATTCTAAGTTCCATGGGGGAGGTAAAGATATAAATAATTTCAACTTTGTTATGTATACATGGTAAACTTTTAAAGTTAATCAATAAAAAGAAGAAAATACATTGAATAACTTCCAAACCAGTAGAAGTCAGAAAATAGAGAAATAAGAATAGAAAATATTTAACTAGAAAGTACTGAATAAGATGGCAAAATAAATCAAAGTGTATCAAATCACAAAAAGATAAATAAGTTAAACTTGCCTGTAAAGATAGAGATTAGCTTCTTGGATTAAAATTATTCAGGAGATAAGTCAAGATGGTGGCATAAGTAGACTCTGAACTCACCTCCTCCTGCGGACACAGCCAATTTACAACTACTCATGGAAAAATTACCCCTGAGAGAGAACTGAAAACTGGATAAGAGGAACTCCTGCAACAAAAGACAATCCTAATTGAGGTGGAAGAGGCAGAAACTCCCTTCTCGAGAGGAAAAACGCCACCTTCACAAGCTGCAGTGCCTCATACCTGCCTGGGAGCAGCCCAAAGGTCGGCAGCCCTCCCTGGAGGAGCGGGGACCTGAGCCGGGGAGCGCCCCCGCTGTAGGCATTTTGTGGACCCAGCACAATCAAGACAAGTGGCATAATATCTGACTTTGCCTGCTACTAAAACATTGGGGAGTATCCCCAGAAAGGCTGGTTCGTAAAGAAATTAAAACCGGCTCTCAAAGGGCACTTGCACAAATTCACCTGTTTCAGAAAGCAACCTAAAATCACCAGAAAGAAAGGTGCACAGTGCTTGGGTGAAAAGAGACTCACCTGATAGGCTCTGAGTGCATTGCAGTGAGAGGTGAGACCTCTCCAGGGACTGAGACATTGGCGGCGGCCATTGTTGTGGCCTGGTGTGAGCGTGCTGACAGAGACACCATTGGAGTTCTCCCTGGGGCCTGCTAGCCCAGGGTCTGCCCCACCCAGTAGAGTACCGATTTAATCCAGCTCAGCCAGGGCACGGAGCCTGCCCTAGGGACTGGCCCAACCCAACAATAAGCCCTCAGGCAACTTATGGGCCTGCATAGATTGGTGACTGGATTCTCTGCAGCCTGGCGACTGAGCCCACTTCAGTGGAGCAGGGCATGCACAAGGAGTGGGTGGAGAGTGTGGGGTGGTGGTGGAGTGTATGGGGCTCCCGCCTTGGAGAGACTGGCTCCACTTCAGGAGGTTGGGGCATGTGCACAGGGCAGGACTGTGTTAACTGTGTGTGTGGTCCTGTGGGGGGCAGGGCTTGTCAGCTGCAGAATACTTGTGCTTCTCAAAGACCCACATAGGGGGTTTGCCCCACCTTCCAAAGCCTGAAACAATTGAGTGCTCCCATGCCTGAGGCCAGCCCCACACAGCTACAATCCTCAGAGAACTGACAAGAGACCTAAAGGCTGGAGGCTTATACCAATTGTAAGCCCCTGAACCTAACAAACTGCCACGCTGGGGGCCTACTCAGTTAAAAGAAATACTGCAACACAAACGTGCTATCAGAACTTGTAGCCAACTGTGCCGGGGCTCCCCACATCTGATAAAGAGACTGAAGGGCCCACAACAACTACAAGCAGCTGAGCATTACAACAGCTGGCCAGGAGCATAACTCAGCCTCCCTGAGCACCTACAGGGAGAGTAAACAGGCCACAACAGAAGGACACACATAGCCCACATAGGGGTCACTCCTGGAACATTGAGAACTGAGGGAAGCACATTGTGGGCCTCATAAGGCATCACTTATATAAGGTCACCTATCCCAGAGCAGGAGATGTAGCTGACCTACCTAACATGTAGACACAAGCACAGGGAAAGAGGCAAAATGAGGAGACAAAGGAATACATTCCAAGTAAGGGAACAGGACAAAACCCCAGAAAAGGAACTAAGTGAAACAGAAATGAGCAACCTACCCGACAGAGAGTTCAAACAAAGAGTGTTAAGGATGCTCATTGATCTTGGGAGAAGAATGGATGAACTCAGTGAGAATGTCAATAAAGGAATGGAAGATATAAAAAAGAACCAATCAGAAATGAAGAATACAATACTGAAAATGAAAAATTCACTAGAGGGACTCAAAAGCAGAGTAGAGGATACAAAAGAATGGATCTGTGAGCTGGATGAAAGGCTAGAAGAAATCACCCAAGCTGAACAGATAAAAGAAAAAAGAATTAAAAAGAGTGAAGACAGTCTAAGGGAGCTCTGGGACAACATCAAGTGCACTAACATCCATGTTATAGGTGTCCCAGAAGGAGAAGAGCGAGACAAAGGGGCAGAGAATGTATTTGAAGAAATAATAGATGAAAACTTCCCTAACCTAAGGAAGGAAACAGACATCCAGGTACAGAAAGCACAGAGAGCACCAAATAAGATAAACCCAAAGAGGCCCACACCAAGACACATCATAATCAAAATGTCCAGAATTAAAGAGAGAATCCTAAAAGCTACAAGAGAAAGACAAGTTACATACAAAGGAAACCCCATAAGGCTATCAAATGACTTCTCAGCAGAAACCTTACAGGCTAGAAGAGAGTGGCACTATATATTTAAAGTGCTAAAAGGAAAAAACTTACAGCCAAGAATACTCTACCCAGCAAGGTTATCATTCAAAATGGAAGGAAAGATAAAAAGTTTCCCAGACAAGCAAAAATTAAAGGAGTTTGTCACCAAGAAACCAGTACTACAAGAAATGCTAAAGGGACTTATTTAAGGTGAAAAGAGAAGACCACAAATAGGAAAAATTATCTATTTCCATGATAAGAGGGTAATGGATACAAATGCACAAAAAAGAGGTTAGATATGATATCAAAAGCATAAAATGTGGGGGGAGGGGAGGTAAAGAGTAGAGCTTTCAGACAGAGGTCAAATTAATGAGACCATCAATTCTGTATATGGACCCCATGGTAATCCCAAACCAGAAACCTGTAATAAATACACAAAAAGCTAAGAGAAAGGAACCCAAACATAATACTAAAGAAAACCATCAAACCACAAGGGAAGATAGCAAGAGAAGAAGAAACGAAGAGAGAAAGACTACTAAAACACTGAGAAAAAAAAAGTTAAAAAATGGCAGTAAGTACATACTTATCAATAGCTACTTTAAAGGTCAATGGACTAAATGCTCCAATTAAAAGGCATGGGTTGGCTGATTGGATAAAAAAACAAGACCCATATATATGCTGCATACAAGAAACACACTTCAGACCTAAAGACACTCACAAACTGAAAGTGAAGGGATGGAAAAAGATACTCCACGCAAATGGCAATGAAAAGAAAGCTGGGGTAGCAAGACTCATATCAGACAAAATAGACTTTAAAACAAAAACTGTAAAAAGAGACAAAGAAGAGCATTATGTAATGATCAAGGGAACAATCCAACAAGAGGAGCTAACACTTGTAAATATCTATGCACCCAACGTAGGAGCACCTAAATATATAAAGCAATTATTAACAGACATAAAAAGAGAAATAGACAGTAACACAATAATAGTAGGGGACTTGAACACTGCACTCACACCAATAGATAGATCATCCAAACAGAAGATTAATACAGAAATATTGGCCTTAAATGACACACTAGAACAGATGGACCTAGTAGATATATGCAGATATATGCAAAAACCGAAGAATACACATTCTTTTCAAATGCACATGGAACATTCTCCAGAATTGATCACATATTAGGCCACACCACAATTCTCCATAAATTTAAGAAGATTGAAATAATACCAAGCATCTTTTATGACCACAAGGGCATGAAACTAGAAATCAACTATAGGAAGAAAATCAGAAAATCCACAAATATGTGGAGATTAAACAAAATGCTACTGAACAACGATTGGGTCAATGAAGAAATCAAAGTAGAAATCAAAAAATACATGGAGACATGAAAATGAAAATACGACATGCCAGAATTTATGGGATACAGCAAAAGCGGTTCTAACAGGGAAGTTTATAGCAATACAGGCCTATATCAACAAACAAGAAAAATCTCAGATAAAAAATCTAACAATGCACCTAAAGGAACTGGAAAAAGAAGAAACAAAGCCCAAAATCAGTAGAAGGGAAATAATAAAACTCAGAGCAGAAATAAATGAAATAGAGACTAAAAAAACAACAGAAAAAATTAATAAAACCAAGAGCTGGTTCTTTGAAAAGATAAACAAAATTGACAAATCTTTAGCTAGACTCACCAAGAAAAAAAGAGAGAAGGCACCAATAAGTAAAATCAGAAATGAGAGAGGAGAAATTACAATGGACACCTCAGAAATACAAAAGATTATAAGAGAATACTATGAAAAGCTATATGCCAACAAATTCGACAATCTGGAAGAAATGGATAAATTCTAGTTCATACAACCTTCCAAAACTGGATCAAGAAGAAATAGAGCATTTGAATAGACAAATCACCAGTAAGGAGATCGAAACAGTAATCAAAAACCTCCCCAAAAATAAAAATCCAGGACCAGACAGCTTCCCTGGTAAATTCTACCAAACATTCAAAGAAGACTTAACACCTGTCCTTCACAAACTCTTCCAAAAAATTGAGGAGGGGGGAAAGCTCCCTAACTCATTCTACGAAGCCGACATTACCCTGATACCAAAACCAGACAAGGACAACACAAAAAAAGAAAATTACAGGCCAATATCACTGATGAACATCGATGCAAAAATCCTCAACAAAATACTAGCAAATTGCATACAACAATACATTAAAAAGATTATACACCATGATCAAGTGGGATTTATTCCAGGTATGCAGGGATGGTTCAACATTTGCAAATCAATCAACGTAATACACCACATTAATAAAATGAAGAATAAAAATCACATGATCATCTCAATAGATGCAGAGAAGGCATTTGACAAGATACAGCATCCATTTGTGATAAAAACTCTGAATAAAATGGATATAGAAGGAAAGTACTTCAACATAATAAAGGCCATATATGACAAACCCACAGCTAATATCATCCTCAATGGTGAAAAACTGAAAGCTATCCCTCTAAGAACAGGAACCAGACAAGGATGCCCACTCTCACCACTCCTATTTAACATAGTATTGGAAGTCCTAGCCAGAGCAATCAGGCAAGAAAAAGAGATAAAAGGGATCCAAATTGGAAAGGAAGAAGTGAAACTCTCACTATTTGCAGACGACATGATTTTATATGTGGGAAAACCTAAAGAATCCACCAGAAAACTTTTAGAAGTAATAAATGAATACGGTAAAGTTGCAGGATACAAAAGCAACATACAAAAATCAGTTGCATTTCTATACACTAACAACGAAGTAGCAGAAAGAGAAATTAAGAATACAATCCCATTCACAATTGCAACAAAAAGAATAAAATATCTAGGAATAAACTTAACCAAAGAGGTGAAAGTTCTGTACACTGAAAACTATAAAACATTGCTGAAAGAAATTGAAGAAGACACAAAGAAATGGAAAGATATTCCGTGCTCTTGGATTGGAAGAATTAACATAGTTAAGATGTCCATACTTCCTAAAGCAATCTATAGATTCAATGCAGTCCCTACCGAAGTTCCAACAACATTTTTCACAGAAATAGAACAAAGAATCCTAAAATTTACATGGAACAACAAAAGACCCTGAATAGCTAAAGGAATCCTGAGAAAAAAGAACAAAGTTGGAGGTATCACACTCCCTGATTTCAAAATATACTACAAAGCTAGAGTAACCAAAACAGCATGGTACTGGCGCAAAAACAGACACACAGATCAATGGAATAGAATCGAAAGCCCAGAAATAAACCCACACATTTATGCACAGCTAATCTTCAACAAAGGATCCAAGAACATACAATGGAGAAAATAAAGTCTCTTCAACAAGTTGTGACCCACATGTCTACGGACAGCTAATCTTCGACAAAGGAACCAAGAACATACAATGGAGAAAAGAAAGTCTCTTCAACAAATGGTGTTGGGAAAACTGGATAGCCACATGCAAAAAAAATGAAAGTAGACCTTTACCTTACACCATTCACAAAAATTAACTCCAAATGGATTAAAGACTTGAATGTAAGACCTGAAACTTTGAAACTTCTAGAAGAAACCATAGGCAGTACGCTCTTCGACATCGGTCTTAGCAGCATATTTTCAAGCATCATGTCTTACCGGGCAAGAGAAACAATAGAAAAAATAAACAAATGGGACTACATCAAACTAAAAAGCTTCTGCACAGCAAAGGAAACCATCAACAAAACGAAAAGTCAACCTAACAATTGGGAGAAAATATTTGCAAACCATACATCTGAGAAGGGCTTACTCTCCAAAATATATAAAGAACTCATGCATCTCAACAAGAAAATAACTAGCAACTCAATTAAAAAATGGGCAAAAGAGCTGAACAGACATTTCTCCAAAGAAGATATACAGATGGCCAACAGGCACATGAAAAGATGGTCAACATCATTAACTATCAGGGAAATGCAAATCAAAACTCCAATGAGATATCACCTCACGCCTGTCAGAATGGCTATAATTAACAAGACAGGAAACAACATGTGTTGGAGAGGATGTAGAGAGAAGGGAACTCTCATACACTGCTGGTGGGAGTGCAAACTGGTGCAGCCACTGTGGAAAACAGTATGGAGATTCCTCAAAAAATTAGGTTGAAGTTCTAACCCCCGGTACCTCAAAATGTGACCCTGTTTGGAAATAATCATTGCAGACGTAATTAGTTAAGATGAGGTCATTAGAGTGGGCTTTAATCCTATATGGCTGGTGTCCCAACAAAAAGGGGAAACTTGGATACATAGACACACAGGGAGACATCGTGTAAAGGTGATGGTAGAGACGAGGGTGAAGCTTCTACAAGCCAAAAAACACCAAAGATGGTCAGAAAACCACCAGAAATGCTGAGACAGGCAAGGAACAGATCCTACACTCACAGCCCTCAGGAGGAACCTGCCAACACTGAGACCTTGGACTTCCAACCTCTAGAACTGTGAGACAATAAATTTCTGCTGTTTAAGCCACTCAGTCTGTGGTACCTCATTACAGCAGTTGTAGCAAACTAATACACATTTCTTTAAAGAGACAATTTATTAGAGAACAATGGATGATCTGCCTAGATAAAATGGTGAAGAAAAATCTTCCTGAGAATGTCTTATTGAAGCTTATTGAAGGATAAGAAGGATGCAGGCATGCCATGATTTTGGGGCAGAACATCCCAGTGAGAGAGAATGATGTGGCCAACCCAGCTAAGGCAGAAAAAAAGTTGTTTACAATTAAAAGGGAACATGATTATGGGGGGCAGTGGCAGGAACTGATGATAGAATATAGGTTCCTGGGCCTTTTGAAGGATAAATGATTACCAAAAACAGAACACTCAAAGTCAGGTTTGTCCTCAGATGTTTGGGGGTCCCCAAGGCCATCCTGACTTTATAGGATCCCGTGACAACCCTCAGACAGAGATAACTTACCATCCTCAAAGTATTATCCTCACGGGGAACATGGTGAAATCACCATTTCTGGGGATGTTAGAATAAAATCGCAGATGCCTCAGAATGCCTCCAAGCCCCAATCTGCCCTCTGAAGTATCCTTACACCATCTCTGACATCTTCACTGTCTGTTTCACTATTCCCTGTCCACTCACCACCTCGAAGCACAGCCCATTCTGTTTCTCTGCTCTAACTTAAAAGTACATTTCAAATAGGTAATACAAGCACAAAATTTTAAAGATAAAAAAATAGTTTACAGTGAAAATTATCTCTCCCCTGCTCCATTCCAAATAGTTTCCCTCACAGAGGCAATCACTATTACCAGCAAAGTCTATGCATTTATAAACATACATGAATATTTTATTTTTGCAACACAATCGCAGCAACTATACACTCATTTCTGCCCCTTGTTTTTTTTCTCTTGGAGCTTCCATATTGGTGTCTCGAGAGCGGCTTGTTCTTTTTTAGCAGCTATAAGTGTAGTTTTCTTCTGTGGTTCTAATTTCTTGCTAGTTTCTCTCTTTTACTGGCTTGAACTCTGCATCTCTGTAATTTTTCCTCATTTGTCTGTTCTCTGGAGCCCTTGAAAATGGAGCTAATCCCACTTGTACTCTACTGAACTCCTGCATGAAGTAAGGAAAGTTTCCCTGCACTGCCTGGAGGCTGGCAGAGTGCCCTGCTGCCATAAACATCTGCAAAAGTCATGGTGAATTCTGGAAGGCAGTATAGATACTGGTTAAGAAGACAGATTGCCCATGTTCAAATCTAGATTCTGCCACTTACAGCTAAGTGACCTTGGACCAGTTACTCAAACTCGGTGTCTCCTCAATTTCTTCAACTATAAAACAAGAATACTAATAGCACCCATGCAAATAGGGTTGTTGAGTGGATTAAATGACGTTTGTCAAATGCCTAACACATGGTAAGAGTTCAGTCAATGCTAATCATTGTCATTATCTCCAACTCCCTTAGAAGATAGAGCTCAACCTTCCAAGACCTCTTGGACTGTGCTCAGAGAAAGACACACACAGGGAAGCGAAGCCTCCACTCTCAGCTTGTGTCTCTCTCTTGAACCTTGTCGCCTCTGCTCTAGGGGATAATTGTGTGTATGTGTGTGTGTGTGTGTGTGTGCATGCATGCACACACTTTTACTAAGGAAAGATGGTGGTGCCTGGTTGCCCTCCAAAACTCTGCCCGTAGCTTGTTTTCAGATCCTGTCCTTACCGGCAGCAAGAGCAGCTGAACTTGGTCTGTGTCAGGGGAGTGCCATTTGACTTGCAACTATCTTCCCACAGAATCTCCCCTTCTCACACCTGGGCCCATCTGCTCACACACACAGCTGCCATACTCAGAGGAACCAGCGAGAGCCTCTGGGGCGCTCGGCCACCGCAAGCACTGTGTAAATGCTCTCACATGCCTTATATTTCACTGTACCTGTGGCCTTGGCAGGCCAGTGAGGCTTCTGGCTCTGGAGAATGTGGGTTAGTCCCAGGTGGCCCTTCTAGGTGGATGTGACCCAGTTAGTGTAGTCACCCAGAAATGTCTGTGTGTGCTTGCCAGTTCTCAAATCAACAGCATTGCGGGCAGCTTTGGTTCAGCTTCTAAAATGAGCAGACAGCTTAAAACCTCTGTGAGCTAAATGGTGTCTTCAAGATACACTTAACAAGACAGTCAAATTTAACAAGATGCTGTTAAATACCAGTGATTGTTTAATATGAATATGCTGAGGAGCTGCCATGTAGAGACAAATACTAGTATTAATTACTGCTAAATGATTTTATTCATCAGCATGTAAATTTCAATGTTTCTTATCAAATTGGGATACTTATGTGCAGAACCCTAAATATAACATATATAGGCAGTGACATATCTTCTTTAAAGCTCTTCTTTCTCCCCAAAAGGAGAATAAGAGCTAATATATGTAGTATGTGGCCACAATCAATATGCCAGGCTCCATTCTAAGCACTTTAGAAATAATACAGTTAACTCTCACGATAGCACCATGAGGTACTCCTGTTTTTATCTCTATTTTATATATAAATAAACAGAGGCACAAGGTGGATACATAGCCAAATATCAAACACCCCTATGTGGAAGGTACTGGAGCCAAGATCTGACCCAAGCTGAATCTGGAGCCTACATGCTTAACTGCTGATCATACCATCTCCCAAATGAATGCAGACTTGGAAACATCTAATTTTCAAACTCTAATCTAGTCTAATACTGAAGGGACATGGGGCTTTGGATCCAGATAGACTGGGTTAGAATCCTGACCCCACACTTACTAGCTGTGTGCCTGCTTCCTCATCTGGAAAATGTTAGCACTAACATGCTCACATGGTAAGACAATGCATGTAGGATGCCTCACAGAGGGACTGGCACGTGGCAGGAACTCAGGTTCACTCACTGGACTTATTTATGGAGCAGTCAATGTACCACCCTGTGGTAGACACTGGGCAAACAGGGCAAAAATGATGAGCAAAAGCAGTCCAATGTAGTTCATGTTCTTATCACACATGTAAATGAGCATATAATTGAGCCTGGACAAGTGCAGAGAAGGACAGGGGTACATGCTCCCATGTCACTATAAAGGCGACTTTGAGCAAGACCAAAAAGGCTTCCCTGAGGAAGTGATGAACACCTGTAACTCTCAGCCTTTATAGAAGCAGCTGTTTGGCCAAACGATCTGCTCATCTCTATGCGTGGGCACAGTGTATGCCATTTGATGGTTTTTTGCTGTGAACTGGAGCATTTGAACTCAGGAGGCCATCAGAGAATGGCAGACTGGGTCAGGGACTGGTGTTAGAAATTTGATCTCTGCCTTGCTATGAATCCTTTGGGGATGTGTTAAGAAACCTCAAAATTGACCTCCTCTAGCACAGTCTCTAACATACGAAAGGTGCTCAGTAAATATTAGTTAAAAGAATAAAGAACAAATACAAAGCACGGGGAAAACATTCTGAGATTTATACAGTACCTCACATTATCCAGAGCTCTTTTGCTCTGTATCATTAAAGTAGAGCTCAGTGGTTGGACTACTTGGTTTAAATTATTCCACCACCTACAAGCTGTGTGGTCTTGAGCAAATAACTTCTTTCTATGCCTCAGTTTACTCCTCTGACAAGTGATGATGAGGATGAAATCAGACCATGTGTAAAGCACTTAGCACAGTTCCTGGCATATGGTCATTTTCACGGCAATGTTAATCGCGGTAGTGGTCAGTCGCAGGTGACGGTGTGGTTGTTCAACCCACATGGCACAACCAAAACGGTTGGTCATAGCATTCTCCTTTTACATAAAAGGAAAAACTGAAGTTCAGAAGCTAAGGTTATACATCTAGTCAAACCCAGGTCAGCAGGATGCAAACCCACCAGGCCAGGTGAACTAACAGAAGCTCTTAGAGCAGGAAAGTTCCATGGGGAAAGCTGTAAAGAAAAAGGCTGCTCAGGGAGTGTGTGTAAGAGTGAGGTCAGCTGGAAGTAACTCCTTCCTTCTGAGCAAGCAGTGAGAGCACCTTATGTTGACCCTCAATTGTTTTTTCTCTGGAATGGGGTGGAGGATGCAGAATTGTGCAACTGGAGAGAAACTGACTCCTCTCCCATGAGCTCAGCAGGAGAAGGATGAGAAGCCAGGGAAAAGCATCCCCCTCTCTGCTCAGGACTCTGGATCCTGCCACAGCAGCGGCTGCAAGTCTGAAACCAAGCTGCCCCCTAATGTGCACTCTCCGCATTCAGGAGGCTGCAGCTGAGGGAGCAGAGATGCTGCAGCCGTTAGCAACCAACGGTAGCCAGGAAGAAGGGAGAAAGGACTCAAGTGCCTTGAGCAGTAAGCACTGGGCTCTGTGTGAATTCACAGGCAATTCCCTTGCCCTGTGTTTTGGACTTATCTAGGCCAGGGTTTCTCAGCCTCAACACTAATGACTTTGTGGACTGAATAATTCTTTGTCGTGGGGGTTGTTCTTTGCATTCATTGTAGGTGTTTAGCAATATTCCTGGTCTCTTCCCATTTAGATATCTGTAGAAATCCCTGGTTGTAACTACCAAAAATGTCTCTAGACTTTGGCAAATGTCCTCCGGGACAAAATTGCCCCCAGTTGAGAATCATGACTCAAAATCTGACTGGCAAACAGGCCATGGCTGTGGGTTAGGCCTGTTCCTGGCTTTCATTTAGGGTAGAGCCAAGAGTCTGTGGCCTGAAATTACCTAAGGAAAAGGTTCTGTGCCACTAGGCTAGATATTTTTGTTCTGTCTTTGCAAATTAAGGCAAATCAGGAAGCATTTGGCTCATCCTCTTGTCTAGTGTGGAAGGAGGCAGTTGTGAGTGCTCATGTTCCTCAGCTTATTTTAGGCTTGCTGAGGCCCACCTATATTTTGAGGAAATCATTTCTCAGCACCTGATGTGAGGTGGTATGAACCATGTCCAGATAGGTGAGCTGAAGGAATAAGTTGATGCAGAAATCCCTTCCATGCCTCACCTCCACCTCCACAGACATGGCTGGAAGACAGCAGTAGAATGATGGGGACTCTGACAAGCTAGCAAACATTCATCTTGACCAGCGTGCTTGGCCATATCCAACAAATATTTCTTGGGCAGATCTTCTGTGCTAGGCATTGTGCTAGATGAGGTGGTGTTTGGAAGGACCGTGAGGGCTATATATCTCCTAACTAAGTTCAAGACCTGAAATTGGATTCCAAATTTGGACTCTGTCTGATTAACTGGTGAACTCTGGGTGTTTATCACCAGGAGCCAGTGTGGGTGGCTGGGCTCTTCCTAGGCCTTGATTTGCATTAGAACTTCTGTCTTCCTTGCTTAGATCCCTGGTTTGGTGGCATGGGGGTTCAACAGAACAAAGTAGTCATTCATTCAACACATATTTACTGAGCACTACTATGTTCAAGACTGTGCTACTCTGAATGTGAGATGGTGAGCAAAGCATATTCGATTCATTTCCTCATGTAGTTTACCATCTAACGGGGAAGACAGACATTAGGCAGAAATGTCACAAAATAATGTGTGATCGCTGTTAACAATAGGAGCTACAAAAGAAAAGATTGGGTGTCCCCCTCTCCCTCAGCCTGGCTGTAGTCTGAAGCTGCCAGGGAGGGCTGCTCCAAGCAGAGGCTAAAGGAGCTGTTAACAGGAAGGGCTTTGTGGATGGGAGCATAATCAGAGCCACTGCAGCGTCAGCACCACAGTGTGAAACAGGGAGCTGCAGAGAGGGGCGGGATCTGTATTTCTGCAGGGGAAGCAGAACCATCTTGGTTCCCCATGAGGTTTGTGGTTTTGGAAGCTCCCTGGGCAGGAAATTAGTGTGCACAAAGGGGTTGGGGTGGTGGTTAAACACATCGCCAGTGGATTCCTGGGCCACAGAAATCAAGAAGAGGCCAGAATTGCACAAGTTCATGTGAAACTGCTCCAAGAACCCCTCGAAGTAACTCTAGGGCATTCTGAGGGCTGACCAAGGTTCCACAGCGTGAAAGTAGAACCAAGAGTCAGCAAACTCTGCGTTACAAACCTTTTCAAAAAGAGGCAAAAGAAAGGCCTAAACTGGGAGGGCCCCAGGGCTCCAGGAGACAGGGACATGTGGAATCTTCCTGGAGGAGGTAGGCCCTTACCTGAGCCTTGAAGGATGAATGTTTTAAATTTGTTTCTTAATCTGATGTCATTATTCCCAAATGATAGCTAGAAAGTACTTGCTGCTCAGACTGACGAAATACTGAGACTCAAAGGGGAATGGCCGGAGCCGGCCCCAGGGCTTAGCAGTTAAGTGCACGCACTCCGCGACTGGCAGCCCGGGTTCGGATCCCAGGCGCACACCAACGCACAGCTTGTCCGGCCATGCTGAGGCGGCGTCCCACGTACAGCAACTAGAAGGATGTGCAACTATGACATACAACTATCTACTGGGGCTTTGGGGAGAAAAAGGAGAAAAAAGGGGGAGGAGGATTGGCAATAGATGTTAGTTCAGGGCCAGTCTTCCTCAGCAAAAAGAGGAGGATTGGCATGGATGTAAGTTCAGGGCTGATCTTCCTCGCAAAAAAAAAAAAAAAAAAAAAAAAAAAGAGGGGAATGGCCTCTCTGCTGAATCCAGTGGAGGAAGAAAAGAAAGTAATTTTATTAGAAGCCAAATCAAGTATAAATGGAAACTATTAAGCAAGATCCAAGATTCTTCTCTTGCAGGAATATACTGCCTCTAGTTTATCAATCCACAAATATTTATCCAGCAAGTTCTTTGTTCGAACTACTGTGGTAAGAACTGTAGATTACAACGGCTGATGTTAATGGATCAAATCCCAGCTCTACCACATTTTCACTCTGTGATAATGGGAAAATTTCTTAACCTCTCTACTTTTCAATTTTATCATCTATAAAATAGGGATAATAATAGGAATAACATTTATTTATAGATGCATGCTTGGCATATAGCAAATGCTATACAATTATTACTATTATTATTGTAATTTTTATCATCATTGTTGTAGCCCAAACTGTATTTCAGGATTTCATTTAATTCTTATAAGATAGACACTTGTATTATTTCCGTTTATTGCCAAGATGAGGAAACTGAGGTTTAGAAAGAATAAGCAACTAAGTCACTTAGCAACTAAGTTGGCTTTTTAAATCCAAGGTGCTGGACTCCAAGTTCATACTTTTAACGACCACCCTACAATGATAGGATTATAATAAATAATGTAAATGAAATATCAGCCAAGATTTTTGACACAATAAATGACAGCTATTGGCATTTTCATCATTATCAATAGAGCACAATTTCCTTCTTAAATGAGATAATGGATACACAACATTTGGTTCAGTAACTGGCACATAGTTCTCCAACTCAAAAGTCCTTATTACAGCTGGCAAGGAGTGAGAATCAAATTCCTAATCAGGAAACTTTGCATCTTGAATGGATAAGAATTATGGGTGAACCCATCAGTTGTAAGAAAAAAAGAAAATTATTTTCTCGCAGAGTCTAGGAAGCTGAGAACTCCAAATCCTATCAGGTTGTGTAAAGCTGTGCAATCCAGAACTTTCTGGCTTCTGCCTCATTTCCCCATTTGGCCATTCTCCCCGCCACCCCCCCCCCCCCAGTTATGTATTTTTCCACAAGCATCAGACAGCTAGCACTCATGAATGGCTTAATTTAAGCTGTAATTGGGCACCTGAATCTAGTCATCCATTGATTTTTAGGCACGTACTGGAAGTTGTGTTCAGAATTAGAAGAACATTTCATCCCTTAAATAAGCACTTTTTACAGCAATGTCAGCAAAGCAAACATCAGCATTAATTAACAATGACTTCGGAACGTGAAATGTTTTCCATTAGATCTGAAGGGGGCTAGAGTGAGGAAGACAGAGGGGAACACATGTCATCGCCACGTGTCTGGGAACAAACGGAGCTAAATTCAGAATGCAGAAGTGGACTCCTGTTTGCTTGAAAATAGAAAGGAAGTGTTTGGAAGCCTCAAGTGGTTAATGATGGAGGTGGTTAAACCAGATGACTGATCTCCCAGAGTGCCACGTTGTGCCTGGTCAGTGGGCAGTTACTTTGCTGAGGACACTGTAAGTGGCATCTTATCCTTAAGGAAAGACGTGGAAAAGTGTTTGGAGCATAAGGACTTTTTTCATTCATTTGGCATACCTTTTAAAACACAAATCTGAAAAAAAAAAAATCAGTTCTCATTACTGCCTAACACACTTTGATGAATCTCCATTTCACTAATAATAAAACACTGTCTTTGCCTTGTCCCCTGCATTAGTTTCTGAGGGCTGCTGTAACAAATTACCACATTTCGTGGTTTTAAACAACAAAAATTTATCTTCTCACAGTTCCAGAGGCTAGTCGTCCGAAATCAAGATATCAGTCATTCTCTCTCTGAAGGCTCTCCGGGAGGATCTGGCTTCTGGTGAAGGCCAGCAACCCTTGGTGTTCCTTAGCTTGTAGACACGTCACTCCAATCTCTGCTTCTGTCTTCACACGGCCTTCTTCCCTGCGTGTCTCTGTCTCTCTCTGTTTTCTCTTAGAAGGACACCAGTCATTGGATTGGGGTCCACTCTAAGCCAGTATGACCTCTTAACTGAGTAGACTTGAATTTTAGGAGGACTCTATTCAACCCAGGATACCCCCCTTCCCACTCCCCAGCTTCACGAGCTGAGCTCTAGCCATAGAGGTCTCCCCTCATTTCTCTGATTATGTCAAACTCTTTCCCACCTTAGTCTCTTTGAGCTTCCAAGTCCTCTCTGCCTAGACTGCCCCCTGGCTGCCATCTCTTGGCCTGGCTGGCTCCTCCTCACCCTTCAAGTGTCAGCTTAAATGTCACCACCTCAAAGAAACCTTCCTTTGCCCACCTTGTCTAAGCTCCTTGATCCCATTATCTCTTCTGTCTCCACACTTGTTTCTTTTCTAGTACTTAGCACCATGTCAACATTGTGTGTGTGGGTATGTATTTTCTTAGCTTCGTTACTAAAATGTAAGCTTGTCCACCAGGAGTTCCACATCAGTTTTTTCTCTCCTAGCTTGTTCATCCAGTACCAATGAAGTCCCAGTCTCATAGCATGTACTAAATGAATAGTTGTTTAGTAAAGAAACCACTTGAGTAGCTGTTCTATGGAAGGCCAAGTGCCAGGCAATTGGAGGACTTAGAGTAGGTGAAATACTATCCCTGCCTTCCAAGAACTTAGGCTGGGGTGAGATCAGAGGTAGACACAAATAATTCTAAGATATGATGTGTTAAGACCAAGCAGAGAGGGACTGAAAAGTGCCACAGGAGCAACTTAGAGCAAACAATTTAACAAAACAGGTAGTCTCAGGGGAGTAAAGGGACACAGGTGAGGAGAGACTTGGAAAGTTGCTATCAGAGCAAAAAGGAGCTGGTATTGGGGAAAAAAGCGAGAGTAATTCAGTGTGCATGCAACTGTGGGTAACCTCCAGGGCATTTGGCACATTTGTGAGCCAGACTCAGTGGAGCCATGTGGAGTGGGTGTCACCTGAACCCAGCTGCTGTGGTAGGCAAGACAATCAGGGGGAAGTTCCAGCAGATGATGCCTCTCCCAGCCGTGGGCTCTGGGACCCTGGTTCCTGGGCCTCAAGGGGCCTGAAGCTATATATGTTTAATGAGTTCTAACACACACTGGAGACTCAGGAGGAGCTTTTGTTGCCCACCCTCGGGTGCCCCTGGAAGCTGGTGCAGGTTCTGCATGGCGGTTTTTCTTCAGGTTCCTGCTTCTCTCCCTCGCCTCCAGTTTCCATCCTAAGAAGATTGTTTGCTTAAGCTCCAGTTAAACTAAATCCTGATGCTCCTGGAACAAACAGCACTCAATCTTTTACTCCAAAAGACAGTTGGCTTAGAAGAGCTGCCTTTTCTCCTGCTCCTTCTGGACTCCCTTCTGGTCCTCCAGGTGCAAGGGGTGGTACCTGGGCTAATAGTTCACTCTCAAGAGTCCCACTTTCCGCAAGAGGCTACGATAGACCATATGTCAGAGGAGAAGGGAATCACTTGTTGTGTAGCAAATATAAGACTTAAAGTTTTCTGTGCAATTTGCTGGTTAGAATCAAATGTCCTTCTGGTTGAAGGAGATCTTTCGGAAGGGCACACGTAAACGTGAAGCAAGACAACACTACTTGGGGGCCCTGAGGATGTGATGGTAGACCTTGAACCCTGAATACGTTTGTGAAGGAATTCATTTAGGAGGTATGGTTTTTGGAGGCTGAAAGAGCTAATACCACACAAAAAGTGCTTAGTGCTGTGGTTGCCACATTATAGACAACCAGTTTTCGTTAGCTACTATTGCTACAGCTACCATTATTACTGTTACTATTAATGTTTTCACATGGCTTGTGGAAGTGGAAATCTCCATAGCACCGAGGGCAAGACTGGGCCCTCCTTAAACGCTTGCTGATGTGATGGCTGAGGAGACCTGGGGAGAAGTGAGGATGAAGAAGAGAGGAGATTCCCTCTGGCTAATGGTGGCTGCAGGAGAGAGCTCACAGAGAAAAGAGGGGGAAAGAGCAGCTACTATGGGCAGTGGAATATGAACATTGAATTTTTAAGAAGGCTTTGTGGCATGATGTGGCTAAGACTGTCCTTCTTAGCTGTTTTTACCGGACTATACATTGGTTGGTAAAATTTCTAGAGTTGGCCTGGTGGGGTCACTAGGTATGGTGACATTAGAGACTGGGCTCTGGCCTAAGGAGACCCTGTGACCCTCAGTCATACATACAGTACAAATGAATATTGTGTTAGATTCCTAGAGCTACCATAAAAAATTACCACAAACTTGATAGCTTAAAACAACAAAAATTCATTGCTTCACAGTTCTAGAAGCCAGAAGTCCAAAATCAGGGCCGTGCTTCCTCTGAGGGCTCAAGGGGAGAATCTGTTATTTGCCTCTTCCGGCTTCTGGTGGCTCTTGGCATTCCTTGACTCGTGGCCACATCACTCTGGTCTCTGTCTCTGGGGTCACATGGCCTTCTCCTCTGTCTCAGATCTCCCTCTCTCTTTCTCTTAAAAAGACACTTATCATTGGATTTAGGGCCCACCTGCATAATCCAGGATGATCTCCTCATCTCAAGATCCTTAAGTTAATCACAACTGCAAAGACCTTATTCCAAATAAGGAAACAGTCACTGTTCCAGGAATTTTGAGACATGGACATATCTTTTGGGAGACCACTATTCAGTGCACTACGAGTACCCTGGAACTGAGAGGTTAAGTGACATACTGGAGGTCTCGGTACTAGCAAAGGAGCCAGGTGCAGAAATCCAAGGAAGAGAGATGGGAAATGACTTACCCAAGACAGTAGGGTAAATGCCAGAGTCAAGACTTCTCTCTACACCAGTCTTGAATGATTGTACCCAACAACATGGGTAATGTGGGTATTTCCTATAAAGTTTAGAAGATATTTTTGGCCTCCATCCTTACAATCAATGAGAAACATTCACCTGTTCAAGCGTTCATTTACTTATTCCTTCAACAAATATCAAGGACCTACCTTGTGCCAGGCACTGTGCTTAGGGCTAGGGAGACAATAATGAACAAGATGAATTTGTTCCTTGCATTTATGGAACATACTATAATATGGGAGAGACAGACAACAACAATAACAATAAAACAAAAGAGTGCTATTTTGAAATGTGGAAATTGCTATGAATGAGTGCTATGAGTTTATTGCTGACTATGCTACTTTAGGTAGAGGAATTAGAGAAGGGCTGTGTGAAACTTAGGTGAGATTTGAAGAAGCCAACTATGCAAAAAGACTGGAGAAGGCATTCTATCCCAAACACAATGCCCTAAGGTCCGACGAGCTTGGCATGTTCTTGGAACAGTCAGAAGGCCACTGTGGCCAGAACTTAGAGCCGGATGGGGAAGGTGAGTGATATAAGGTTGCAGAGGGGTCAGGTACCACTTTTCACTTCGTTGTCTGGGGAAAAAGTGTGAATAAAACTCAAAGTACAATGAATTGAAGTGTTTTAAGTATGTGTGTGTGGAAGGGGGGTCTAATTTGCATTTTTCACGATCTCTCTACGGAGAACAGATTATGGGAGGGCAAAAGTGAAGCAAGAACCTGTTGGGAGTCTGTAGCACTGTTCGAGGCAGCAGATGGTGGAAGTTTGGACTTGGGTAGTGATTGTGCCTATGGCAATGAGAGGATGGATCTGAAATATCATTTTGTGGAGGATCCTACAAGACTCGGATGATGTACTAGATGTTTGGAATGAGGAGAAAAAATAAATCAAGAGCAAATGGCTAGATGGTGTACCATTTACAATGATGGTGGAGAACAAGAAAGGAACAGAATGCTGGGGAGGGCAAATAGCACCAGACAGTGGAGAGTTATTGTGGAGCCACGTTAAGTTGGAGAAGCTTATGAAACATCCAAGTGAAGAAGTCAAATCAGACATTGAATACATGAGTCTAGAACTCACGGACATGGTCTCAGTTGGAGGTATAATTTAAGAATCTTTAGACTATAGATAGTATTTAAAGCCATGAGAATGGACAAGGTCACCCAGGGAGAGAAGGATCAGGTACTGTTGCAGGAAATGGATTGACATCTCACTCTGCTCTGATTTAAGCCCAAGTTGTGAGCAATTTTGTACTCTACCCTTTTTGAGCTTATAGATAAATCTCCCTCTGCTTCTCTGAGCCCTCTGGACCTTCGAAGTTCACATGAATAAAACATAGCAATACCTACAAATGACTTTACGGAGAGAAGTCAGAAAATGGCTAAGGACAGCCAGTATGTAAAGTGCTTGGGTTTGACTTATAGTGCAACCCTTCACAAAAATGGAGTTTAACTCGCCACTTAGGGTTCTGATGGGTGTTATCATCACTTCCTCTCCTCTAAAACATTGCATTGGTTCACGCAGATGGAATTTGTACTTGATGAGGTGTAATTACATTAAATACACTGATTTTCTCTCCCATGGGCAAGCTCATGTTTACTGTTTAACTGCCGGCTCAGTGGAGAAAGCCTGACACAGGACTATCTCCTGCCTCTAACCTCCCTTAACAAAATTTGGTGAGATTAGATAGATTGGGAACTTCTTGAGGTAGTTTTTGCCTTTTCATGCTTGTACTTCTGGTTCCTAATATAGTGTCTGCCCCGTAATACACATCAGTCTAAACGGCTGGGAAATTAGGCCACTATCTCTCAGACCGCTCCTCCCACCATGCTCTCCTTCACTCTTTATACTCTGCTACACAGCCTTCTTTCAATTGCTCCAAAACACCAAGCTTATTCTGACCTCAGGACCTTTGTGTTTATAATTCTGTCTGTCTGGAGCACTCTTTCTCCATGCCTTGCTGTGGCTGGCTCCTTTTTGGATCCAGATCTCAGCTCAAATGCCATCTTCCCTTAGAGGCTTTCTCTGACCACCCAGTCTAGAGGAGGCTCTGTTCATTTCTATACCTACTTTATTATCCATGGCCTGTATTATTTTGTTGAATTACTTGTTCATTTATTTGGTTTTTACTTTGTTACCATCTCCCTTCATTCGAACAGAAGCTCTTTGAGGATAAGGGCCTCATCGGTCTCATCCTCCTGTATCCCAGGACTGAGATAAAGACACTCACTCAATAAAAATTGGTTTAGTAAATATAGATAGCATTAGAGATCTTGACTACAGCCATGCACCACATAATGACGTTTCAGTCAACGACAGACTGCATATACGACGATGGTGCCATAAGACTAGAACCATATAGCCTAAGTGTGTAGTAGGCTATACCATCTAGGTTTGTCTAAGTACACTCTATGATGTTTGCACAACAACAAAATCGCCTAACAACACGTTTCTCAGAGTGTATCCCCATCATTAAGCAACACATGCCTGTATATGTCAACTTCTCTGCTTAAAATTTCATACTTCCCTCATTATATCCTCATCAAAAACCTGTTTGAGGGGGTGGTTATTTTTTTCTCAACATCATCCAGCTGGTTGCTGATGAAGCCAGAAATGAAAGCCAAACCCACCTCATATCTAAGCCCTTTTTCTTCACTACCATTCTGCTTTTCAGTACTTTGAGAAAATGGATGAAAATTATGATAAAATAGGATGGTGAGAATTTTTTCAATCCTCCTTTAACTCCTTCCACCTAGTCAAAGACATAATCAATATAGTGCTATTCGTTCATTCATTCAAGAAATAGGTCCTGAGCATTTTTCCACTCAACACACTGTACTGGGTGACAGGCACTCCCAAAGGGGCTCAAAGGTAGTGTTCAGCTCTCTTTTTTCATTTCAACAAATAAGTAATGAGGACCTACTATGTGGCAGTCATTGTTTTAGTATCTGGTCTAAATAGTCTGTCTCCTTCCAAATTGCTGTCACTGCCTGTCCCTCAACGCCTGCCTCTCTGACTCCTCACCTCCTATCTTTCTTAGCTCTACTTTTCTATTGCAGAAAAGGTTTCCTTCATGTGGCAAAAGATACTGCCCCAGTTGGCTACAGGATTACATCATCCCAGCCCAGTGATGACAAATCAAAGAAGAGCTTCTATCTCCTCCTGTTTCATAAGTTGTAAATCCCAAAAAAGACTTCAATTGGCTTCTATTTGGGTCATGTGACTTCCCTTGAACCAATCACAGTGGCCAGAGAAACGCGGTACTCAGAAAAGCCAGGCCCGGATCACCTGCCCCCCTCTGTCGTCAGCAACTCGGTCAGAATCACGTGGCTGGAGCAGCAGGGACGCCGTTGCCCAGAGGAAGGGGGTGATGCAGGACAGACAGACAGTAGACATCCACTATCCTGCTCAAAATGTGATGATTCATCAACTGTCCACCAGATCTTTAAGAACAGGGATATTGTCTATTTTATTCACCACTGTGACCCCCATGCTGAAGACTGTTCCTGGAACATATTAGCTCTTCAAAAACTGTCTACTGTATTTGAGATGAATTAAAAGAACGACATTTTATTATCTACAAAAAATATGATTAGTAATATAATATACTTCACAGTGAATAACTAAACACTACTGTTATACCCCACTCTTGTTGATGACTGTTGATCTAGGGATGGGAATACTAATACTTAAGCTAAATAATTTACCAGGCTTCCTTGATGATTAAATGCTATTAGATTGTGAAGGAGCTTTGAAAAGTATTAAACAGCATACAAATACTAGGCATTTTGTTGTTAATAGTCTGTTAGGAAATAAATGCTCAGTAGAATTCTCTAAATAGGCTTTTAAAGGGGTATAGCAAAAAATGGAACTTCGTAAAGAAAGTTTCAAATGGCAAGAAATACTTAGGCAGCAAAAGACAATTTTCTAAAATGATGGGTTTGAGAAGAATGAATCAGCAATGAATGTTGGTGCGAAACAGTATTTAGGAAGTCTGGACATACTTCTGATTAAAGATATTTTCAAGAGTGACTCCAGAAATAATAAAATGCTTGGTGTGAACCTATTTGCTTAACTCTCCCAGCTAATCAGAATGACAGAGCCTGAGCTCACACCTACCATCAAGTGCCCTTGGCTGCTTTTAAGGCGTGGCATATGTACATTCAATTGTATGTTTAATATTTTACGTCTCATCATTTTAGGGTAGTGTTACTCTCCTGGAAAAAGACGAGGGGAAAAGAAGCCACACTTCTGTCCGAGAGACCAATTCCATCAATCATGTGAATGAGTTAAGGCACAGATACACTGCTGTCATGGAGACCAAGTCTGGCTGCTTAGAAGAGCAAGTTTGCGTATCCCTCACAGTCCAAAAGTGGGAGAGCAATCTAGGGCAGGTAGGCAGCTCCATGAGGTCATTCTGAGTCGTAGGCTGGCCAGTTGGCTCTGTCATCCTCAACATGTGGCTTTCATCTGTAGTTCCAAAGAAACTGCCTACTGTTTTCCAGCCAACAGGAAGGGAGCAGGAAGAAGAGTCCTGGCAAGTAGATTTATCTTTATGGAGATGACCCAGAATTTGCAAATATCATTCCCATTCATATTCCATTGGCCCTAACTTAGTCACGTGGTCACACATAACCCCAAGGGAGACTGGGCACTGAAATATCTAGTTGGACATCCATGTACACAGATCACATTTAGGGCAAGGGAGGGGAGTTACTTCCAAAAGGAAAAGGGGACTATGGATACTGGGAGACAAATTAGCAGTCTCTCCTATGTCTCACATATATTGAGTTCATGCCATGTTTTTGGCTTTCAAATGTGAATAAGACAATGGTTTGCATTCCAGAAGAAAAGAGACACTGTCACATATAGCAATAGCTCTCACATAAGGTGGAGTGTGACAAGGAGTAAATGTAAACCCAGTGTTATAAAAGTTTAAGGAAGGGGGGGGATTATTTCCCTCTGAGTGAAATTTAGGGAAAATTCTTAGAGGAGGTAAGATTTGAAATGGGCCCTTAAGATTGGATAGGACTAGTGCAGACTAGAAACTGGAATTAGGAAAAAGGACTGGGAAGAGGGAGAGAAGGGCCTTTAGCCAGCGTGGAGGGAAGAATTTGCATCCCAGCCAGAGTAATTTTCATAATGGTAGCCTTTTTAGAACCATTCAGAAATCTCAAAAACAGATGACTACACGAAGGCAGATATTGTTGGTTATCTCTCCAAATCCCTTCTCCTATCTCCTTAGTGGTGACAATCCTAACTTTTAGTTGAGCATATTGCCCTCCTTAGACTTCTAGAGAGCTATACGTGACCATGTGATCAAATTTTGGCCAACAAGATGTAAGTGGAAACATTGCATGCAACTACTGAGAATACTCGTAAAGAAACAGCTTTCTTTTGTACTTCTTCCATCCGGCTGCCTGGAACTCAAATGTGATGGCTAGAGCTCCGGTAGCCATATTGGATCAGAAGAATGAGAGCCAGCCCTGGAAGCGGTAGAACAGAAAGTTGGAGTCAGCCTACTGTCCTGATGACTCTGTAGAAGTACCTTAATGGAAAGCCCTGGACTGCCTAGCTCCAGACTTCTTGAAAGAAAAAAATAAGACTTGAGGTGTTTAACCCACAGTTATTTGGGGTTTTATGTTACTTTCAGTCACACCAAGTCCTAACTAGCATAGGCAGCTTTCAAGCCCCACCTGGTGCTATATCAAACATAACAATGGATGAAGGTTAAAACGATAGTCAGTGTATTCATTTCCTTTTGCTACCATAACACCTTGCTACGAACTTAGAGGCTTAAAGCAGCATCACTTTATTTATTTATCTCATAATTCTATAAGTCAGAAGCCCAACACGGGTCTCACTAGGCTAAAATCAAGGTGTTGGCAGAGCTGTGTTCCTTTCTGGAGGCTCTAGGGGGAAAATCCATCTCCTTGCTCATACAGGTTGTTGGCTGAATTTAGTTCCTTGCATTTGTAGGACTGAGGTCTCCCATTTTTTGCTAGCTTTCAGCCAAGGCCTAGTCCCAGCTTTTAGAGGCTGCCCACATTCTTTAGCTCTTGACCTCCTTCCTCCATCTTCAAACCAGCAACAGTGGATCAAGTCCCTCTCATGCTTCAAATCTCTCCTACCTCTTCTTCCATCATCACATATCTCTGATCAACCCTTCCTCCTTCCTCTTCCACCTTTAAAAAAGACCCATATGATTACATTGGGTCTACCCAGATGATCCAGGAGAATGTCCCTGTCTTAAGGTCTATAACCTTAATTCCATCTGCTAAGTTCCTTTTGCTCTATAATGTAACATATTCACAAGTTCCGGGGATTGGGACATGGGCATCTTTGAGGGACCGTTATTCTGTCTGCCGCCATCAGAGAACATCAAGTTCCCTCAGCACCTTTATTCTCCTGTCGATTGAAGATCTTGTTTCAGATCAAATGTCCTCCTCATTTACAGGTATAATGACCCAGGGGGTGATTTGCCTTGGATGCTTGGGGTCCCTTATAGCCTCAACACAGTCAGGAATCCCGGCCTCCTCTAATTCTCAGGAATAATACCCGATCTTCAGAAAATTAGGGGTGATGCATCAACTCCATAAAAGCATCTCACAGATGTTTGAGGGGCTAGGTTGCCAGCCAAATTTGGCGAACACAGGGAGTTTTCTCAGACAGACGTGGCTTGGGGACTAGGGTTAAGAATAGGGTCTGTCTCAAATTTTCCTCAAAGCCAGAACCCAAAAGACTCAGAACAACTCTGAAAAAGTACTTAGGTCTGTTGAGAGAGTTACAAAGAACAAGTTCTTTACAGGTTCTTTCATGTTAGATTTGAGGATAGGATTGGAAAATGGGTGTATCACCCTCGAGGCAGTTATTTCAGAGAGAAGAGAAAAGAGGAAACATATCCCCCTCAAAGAAAATGAGGGGATGGGGTACCATCCAAATTATCTGGGTGGAAGTGGGGAAAGGTTACCTGATTGGTAGTGTTCTCCTTAAAGACTCATTATGGCTTGATCTTTGTACTTTCTCCCAGGTGCACTTTGGGGGAGGGAGGTACTTCAGTGTGAGGTCTTTGGAACATTAGCTCGAAGAGGACAAGGACCTTGTCTGTCTTGTTTGCACAGAGCACTAACAAATCTATATTTGCATGAATAAACAGACGAATACAATATTGATTGAGTGAGTGAGTAATCGGTGGGCACCCAGGTCCTTCTTTAGTCTTTTTCCCACTGGGCAGTGTGGCCTTGTGGATAAAAGCTTATGCGCTGAAGTCAAAATAGATCCAGATCCCACTTCTGCCATTTATCCCTCTAGTGTGTTCCCTGGGATCTTATCTGAGTCTGTTTGCTGTCTGTAGCATGTAACCAATAATTACTGCTGGGCTTTGTGAGGTTTCATTGAGATAAAAGACAAAAAGTGCTTAGCACAGTTCCTCGTAATCAGTGACTGTTAGCTATTAATGTTAGCCCAAAGCCTCTGCTCTTGCCATAGTGGTCTCCCCTTGCTCGTCAAACTTAATTTCCAGCCTCCATGCCTTTGCTTGCATCCATTGTCCTGTCCCTGAAGCATTTTATGCACATGTAGGGAGGTATGTACACATGCATGCAAATGCAAAGATATTACAGGGGTCAAATCCAATTTAAATACTATCTTCTCCACGAAGCCAACTGCAATGGCCCTTGTCAAAGTCATCTCTTCACTTTAGATTCTTGAATGCTGATTAAGTCACTTTTGCATTATCACATACCAATGCCTAGCACAGTGTCTGGCATTAATATAGAAACCTAACACATTTTGGATGGATTGATGAATGGATGGGTGGGTGGGTAGGTGTATGGATGGATGGATGGATGGATGGATGGATAGATGGAAGGACGGAAGGAAGGAAGAAAGGAAAATTAACTTATGTTCTCTGGCAGCTCCACAAGATTTTATCTATCTTTATACCTCCCCTCTAGTCAGCACAGTACTCTAAAGCTAACTAAATGTTGGTTGGAAGGGGATAAAGAGGAAGAAAAACCAGAGAAAGAGAAAATCAAGACCAATGCCCACCTGGATCCATTCTCCTTTCAGGGCATCCTATTGAAAACAGTTATTGAGAAGAGAAGCAGGGAGTTGACAGCTACTCTCTGGACTCTCTCCCAGGGCCTTTTTAGAACAGGAAAGTTAATTATGGAACCAGATTAACAGTTTCTTTTTTGATACAGTCAAAGTAAAACCAGCAGGATGCAATTTAGCTCTTCCCCACTTTCCAAATAGCAGCAAATTTTCATCCAAAACAAAGAGACACTTGAATTGCAAATTACTTAGAGAATCTGCTAGCAACCCCAACGGAAGAATATTTCTGCCACTTTCAAAACAGCCTGAAAGGCTGTTGCCTTTTCAGGTTTAACTATGTAGTGGGGCCTTCACAAAGGCCTGGGCGTCTTGCTGTTTCAACTCTGGGCCAAGGGAGGAGGAGTGACTCATTAAGTTTTACTGGAATGCTACAGCATGGTCGTTTTGCTCAGAACATTTCCTCTTCTCCAGATCATCTCTAACTCTCAGATTACCAGCCTCCACTCACAGAATCGGGGCTGGTGAGTCCCTAGAGAACATTCATTCAAAGGTGACAAGAGCAAATGCCTATGAGGACAGGCAGGGACGTAAATGAATAAATCAGGTGGTGAAGGTATGTGTATGTCTACTAGGAAGGGAGTGAGGACTGAGGTGAACTGGAAACTCCCATCTAATCATCATTGTCACACGGGAATGCTGGCCCATTGTCGATGGTTGCTAGATAGCTCTGAGAAGTCTGCAATCTGGATTTGCTCGAAATGTCCTTCTTTTGAGCTGTTGGCATAAAATTAATAAAAGAAAAAATACCATCTAAGCTGCATATGGCTTGTGGGCCACCAGTTAACTACTTCTGATTTAGCTCAACTTCCTCCCTTGATAGATGGGGAAACTGAGGTAGAGAGAGGGAAATTATTTATAAAAGGTCACAGAGTGACAGTCTTCTGATATCTCACTCAGGGAGATGACACCACACAGCCTCCCTGAAGTCCCCGTCCCCTGCAGGACACAGCAGCTTTACTTTCGCAGATCATTTATAAACATATGTTTTTCCAACTCAAATAAATCCTATTTTTTGCAGAGGATTTGGAAGATACAGCAAACATAAGGAAAACTAAAATAAAGTCACATAGTGGTGCCCCTGTGACTTTATTCATGGAGGGACTGGAGCCTGGGGTAGGAACCCGGCTGGAAACAGGCTGCTTCCAGACACGGCCACTGGAGGGCAAGGTGGCGTCCGTTGGGTTAGCCTCAAAAGGTTGTAAGAAAGTTAGGACACGAGTTGAAAATGCATATGCTTACAGCAGCCAGGCAGGTGGCAGGAATGAGGAAAGGAGGGCAGATGGGAAATATGGCGAATGGAGCAAATGTGTCTAAAGGACTCAGATCCACTCAGAATCAGCCCGTGTCACCGAGTGGGAATGGACACAGTGTTGACAGTCCTTTTGATTTTTTTTCACCTGAAGCTTCAAATCTAAGTTTTTTTGTAAATTTTTCAATGTATAAATATAGCTCAATTTTTAAAAATGTGAGTCAAACCAAACACAAAGAAGCAGGATTTGGGCTGCAGGCTTCCTCTCTGTGACCTCTGCTTAATGACTCGCTGCGAGTGGACTGGGCACTGGGCAGGTCAGTCGGCTGGGTGGAGAGTTTGTTTGAGATCAGACCCGTCACAGACCAACAGGCAGGGCTGGCACGGGGATGACCGGGTCAGGAGGATGAGGCTGAGGAAGCAGAGATCGGCCATAGACTGAGGGCTGCAGTTCTCTGGGGAGAGAGGGCTTCAACCAGAGCCAGGCTGCAGCCTGGGCAGATCCTTGGGGCAGAAGATCTGTGCACATCTAAGGCACCTACTGTGGCCTTGTATAGCGTGGGGTGTGTGTGTGTATATAACAATCTCTGCTTTACTAAAATAATGTAGATTATCTCCCTTGGTAACCCTGTGGAACTCTCCTCCATTTTCTCCAAAGCAGAAATGTACAAGTCAGTAAAGATAACAATGGGGATGTCAATTCTTTCCATTTTACTGTAATGAATCACTGAATGAATAGGCAGCAGACTGGAATGGAAGGAGCCCTTGAGTAGAGTCCTGGACCTTCCACCCTAACCTTTCCCTGAGCTTCCATTTCATACTTTGGAAAGTGCGAATGTGATACCTGCCCTACCTCCCTATATTAGTGAGGATTTTTGATTGGAAGAGACAGAACACTCAACTAGCTTAAGCCAAAAAGGGTACGTATTGGTTCACACAGCTGGAAAGTTCCAGCATTTCAATCATAGCTGGATCCAGGTGCCCAAATAACATCAGAACTTGGTACCTCTCACCCAAAGCTGCAGCCATAATCTCCCATGTTGGCTGTCGGCAGCTCCAGGAGTGCATCTTCCCCATTCTAAGTGTTGTAGAAAGAGATCTTCTCTTCTCCTACATCTTCAACACAAATTTCAGGACTGATTTTCACTGGCCTGAATCATTTCCTATGCCCATTCTCGAACCAGTAGATGTGGCAAAGGACGTGAAATGCACTGAGCGGCTGGGCCAGTACGCATTTCATAGAGCAATTAGATGTTTAGCTTGGAGTCTATGGGAACATGATGTACATTGTGGAGGGTAGCAGATAAAGTAGTAGACCAGATTCCCTGATAGGAATAAGCCATTCCTATTGAAACAACCTCCTGGGAAAACATCTAGCCTGCTCTAGGGAGTTTATTTAAAGCTGGATTCATCTAGCCGGAGAGAAAAGGGCAAAATACTTGCTTTCTGCCTGATGCCAAAATGAAATTGTATATATATATATTTTTTTTTATGGTTTAAGCCTATATGTTTTTTTTTATTGATGTTTTAATAGTTTTTAACATTCTGAAATTTTGGGTTGTACATTTTTGTTCGTCCATCACCATATATATGACTCCCTTCACCCCTTGTGCCCACCCCCCACCTCCATTGCCCCTGGTAACCACAATACAGTTTTCTCTGTCAATATTGGTTTATATTACACATATGAGTGAGATCATACACTGTTTGTCTTTCTCCTTCTGGCTTACTTCACTTAACATAATACCCTCCAGGCCCATCCATGTTGTTGCAAATGAGACGATTTTGTCTTTTTTTATGGCTGGGTAGTATTCCATTGTATATATATACCACATTTTCTTGATCCAATCGTCAGTCGAGGGACACTTAGGTTGCTTCCACTTCTTGGCTATGGTGAATAATGCTGCAATGAACATAGGGGTGCAAAAGCCTCTTTGGATTGTTGATTTCAGGTGCGTTGGATAGATTCCCAGTAGTGGGATGGCTGGATCATAGGGCATCTCTATTTTCAATTCTTTGAGGAATCTCCATACCATTTTCCATAGAGGCTGCACCAGTTTGCATTCCCACCAGCTGTGTATGAGGGTTCCTGTTTCTCCACATCCTCTCCAACATTTGTTGTTTTTTGTCTTGGTGTTTATAGCCATTCTAATGGGCGTGAGGTGATATCTTAGTGTTGTTTTGATTTGCATTTCCCTGATGATTAATGATGTTGAACATCTTTTCATGTGCCTATTGGCCATCTGTATATCTTCTTTGGAGAAGTGTCTGTTCATTTCCTCTGCCCATTTTTTGATCAGGTTGTTTGTTTTTTTTGTTGTTCAGTTGTGTGAGTTCTTTATATATCATGGAGATCAACCCCTTGTCAGATGTATGTTTTGCAAATATTCTCTCCCAGCTAGTGGATTGTCTGTTCATCTTGATTCTGGTTTCGTTTGTCTTGTAGAATCTCTTTAATATGATAAATTCCCACTTGTTTATTTTTTCTTTAGTTTCCCTAGTCTGGGTAGGCATGTCATCTGAAAAGATTCCTTTATGACCAATTTCAAATAGTGTGTTGCCTATATTTTCTTCTATGAGTTTTATAGTTTCAGGTCTCACCTTCAGGTCTTTGATCCATTTTGAGTTAATTTTTGTGAATGGCGATAGCAGATGGTCCACTTTCATTCTTTTGCATGTGGCTGTCCAGTTTTCCCAACACCATTTATTGAAGAGACTTTCCTTTCTCCATTGTATGTTCTTAGCTCCTTTGTCGAAAATTAGCTGTCCGTATATGTGTGGTTTTATTTCTGGGCTTTCAATTCTGTTCCATTGATCTGTGTGTCTGTTTTTGTACCAGTACCATGATGTTTTGATTACTATTTCTTTGTGGTATGTTTTGAAGTCAGGGATTGTGATGCCTCCTGCTTTGTTCTTTTTTCTTAGGATTGCTTCAGCTATTCGGGGTCTTTTGTTGCCCCATATGAATTTTAGGATTCTTTTTTCTATTTCCGTGAAGAATGTCATTGGGATTCTGATTGGGATTGCATTGAATCTGTAGATTGATTTAGGTAACATAGACATTTTAACTATGTTTATTCTTCCAATCCATGTGCATGGGATATCTTTCGATTTCTTTATGTCATCATCAATTTCTTTCAATAATGTCTTGTAGTTCTCATTGTATAGGTCCTTCACCTCCTTGGTAAGATTTATTCCTAGGTATTTTATTCTTTTTGATGCAATTGTAAATGGTATTATCTTTTTGAGCTCTCTTTCTGTTAGTTCATTATTAGCATACAGAAATGCAACTGATTTTTGTAGATTGATTTTGTACCCTGCAACTTTGCTGTAGTTGTTGATTATTTCTAATAGTTTTCCAACAGATTCTTTAGGGTTTTCTATATATAAAATCATGTCATCTGCAAATAGTGAGAGTTTCACTTCTTCGTTACCTATTTGGATTCTTTTATTCCTTTTTCTTGCCTAATTGCTCTGGCCAAAACCTCCAGTACTATGTTGAACAGGAGTGGTGAGAGTGGGCAGCCCTGCCTCGTTTCTGTTCTCAGAGGAATGGCTTTCAGTCTTTCCCCGTTGAGTATGATGTTGGCTGTGGGTTTGTCATAAATAGCCTTTATTATGTTGAGGTACTTTCTTTCTATTCCCATTTTGTTGAGAGTTTTTATCATAAATGGATGTTGTATCTTGTCAAATGACTTCTCTGCGTCTATTGAGATGATCATGTGGTTTTTATTCTTTGTTTTGTTGATGTGATGTATCACGTTGATTGATTTATAGATGTTGAACCATTCCTGCATCCCTGGTATAAATCCCACTTGATCATGGTGTATGATCTTTTTAATGTATTGCTGTATTCGGTTTGCCAATATTTTGTTGAGGATTTTTGCACCTATGTTCATCAGCGATGTTGGCCTGAATTTTCCTTCTTTGTATTGTCTTTGTCTGGCTTTGGTATCAGGGTGATGTTGGCCTCATAGAATGATTTAGGAAGTGTTCCATCTTCCTCTATTTTTTGGAATAGTTTTAGAAGAATGGGTATTAAATCTTCTTTGAATGTTTGGTAAAATTCACTGGAGAAGCCATCTGGTCCTGGACTTTTATTTTTTGGGAGGTTTTTGATTACGATTTCAATTTCTTTACTTGTGATTGGTCTATTCAGATTCTCCATTTCTTCTTGGTTCAGTTTTGGGAGGTTGTATGAGTCTAAGAATTTATCGATTTCTTCTAGATTGTCCAATTTGTTGGCATATAATTTCTCACAGTATTCTCTTATAATCCGCTGTATTTCCATGGTATCCGTTGTAATTTTTCCTCTTTCATTTCTAATTTTATTTACTTGAGCCTTTTCTCTTTTTTTCTTAGTAAGCCTGGCTAAGGATTTGTCGATTTTGTTTATCTTCTCAAAGAACCAACTCTTTGTTTCATTAATCCTTTCTACTGTTTTTTTTGGTCTCAATTTCATTTATTTCTGCTCTGATTTTTATTATTTCTCTCCTTCTGCTGGCTTTGGGCTTTGTTTTTTCTTCTAGTTCTGTTTGGTGTAATTTAAGGTTGCTTATTTGGGCTTTTTCTTGTTTGTTAAGGTGGGCTTGTATCGCTATGAGTTTCCCTCTCAGGACCACTTTTGCTGCATCCCATACGGTTTGGTATGGCATATTTTCATTTTCGTTTGTTTCCAGATAGTTTTTGATTTCTCCTTTAATTTCATCAATGATCCATTGGTAGTTCAGTAGCATGTTGTTTAATCTCCACATTTTTGTCACTTTCTCAGTTTTTTTTCATAGTTCATTTCCAGTTTCATAGCATTATGGTCTGAAAAGATGCTTGTTATGATTTCAATCTTCCTAAATTTATTGAGGCTTGCTTTGTTTCCCAACATATGGTCTATCATTGAGAATGCTCCATGCACGCTTGAGAAGAATGTGTAGTCAGCTGTTTTTGGATGGAGTGCTCTGTATATGTCTACTAGGTCCATCTCGTCCAGTTTTTCATTTAAGTCTACTATTTCTTTATTGGCTTTCTGTCTGGATGATCTATCCATTGATGTAAGTGGGGTATTAAGATCCCCTACTATTATTGTGTTGTTTTTAATGTCTCCTTTTAGGTTTGTTAATAGCTGCTTTATGTACATTGGTGCTCCTATGTTGGGTGCATATATATTTAAAAGTGATATATCTTCTTGATGGAGTGTCCCTTTTATCATGATATATTTCCCTTCTTTGTCTTTCTTAACCTGTTTTATCTTGAAGTCTACTTTGTCTGATATGAGTATGACAACACCTGCTTTCTTTTGTTTGCCATTAGCTTGGAGTATTGTCTTCCATCCTTTCACTCTGAGCCTGTGCTTGTCTTTAGAGCTGAGATGTGTTTCCTGGAGGCAGCATATTGTTGGGTCTTGCTTTTTAATCCATCCTGCCACTCTGTATCTTTTGATTGGAGAGTTCAATCCATTTACATTTAGGGTAATTATTGATATATGAGGGCTTAATGCTGCTGTTTTGTCACTTATTTTCTGGTTCTTTTGTGTTTCCTTTGTTTCTTGTCCCATTTGTTTCGGACTGCCAATTCAGTTTGGTTGTTCTGTCTTATGATTCTTCTAGTTTTCTCTTTGTTTATCATATGTGATTTTGTTTTGATTATTTGTTTAGTGGTTACCTTGAGGTTTGTGTAAAAAATCTTGTGTACGAGATAGTCCATTATCTGATGGCCTCCTATTTCCTTATGCTAAGTCAATTCAATCACTTTCCTCTTCCCCTTCTAAGTTGTTCTTGTTATACCTTATTCTATCTTGTGTTGTGGCTGTGTGTTTACAGTGATGAGGTTAAATTTATTTTTGGTGAATTCCTTCCTTTGATCTTTGCTTTTGGTATTTAAGTGGTTGCTAACCTATTCCAGTAAAGATCTACTATTTTTCTGAGTTTATCTACCTATTTTTCTCCTTGCTCCAAGCTTTGTATTCCCTTTCTCTTCTTTTATTCAGGCCTGAGGGCCTTCTGGAGTATTTCTTGTAGTGGGGGTCTCATGGCCATGAACTCCCTTAGATTTTGTTTATCTGGGAGAGTTACTATTTCTCCATCATATTTGAAGGATATTTTTGCTGGATAGAGTATTCTTGGCTGAAAGTTTTTGTCTTTCAGTATTTTGAATGTATCATTCCAGTCTCTCCTAGCCTGTAAAGTTTCTGTTGAGAAATCCGCTGAGAACCTGTTGAGAGTTCCTTTGTATGTTATTTTTTGTTTTTGTCTAGCTTCCCTTAATATTGTTTCTTTGTCATTGACTCTGGCTAGCCTTACCACTAGATGTCGTGGAGTGGGCCTTTGCCCATTGACGTATTTAGGTGATCTGTTGGCTTCACTTACTGGTATTTCCTGCTCCTTCCCCAGATTTGGGAAATTCTCAGCTATTATTTCCTTGAATAGGCTCTCTGTTCTTCTTTCCTTCTCTTCTCCCTCAGGAATACCTATAATTCTTATGTTACATATCCTAATAGAGTCAGATATTTCTCGGAGACTTTCTTCATTTCTTTTTAGTCTTGGTTATCTCTCCTCTTCCATCTGGAGCATATCTGTATTCCTATCCTCTAAAATGCTAATTCTTTCCTCCATATTGTCAGCTCTGTTCTTTAAAGATTCCAGATTCTCCTTTATCTCCTCCATTGTGTTCTTCATCTCCATCAGCACTGATTGGTTTTTCTTTATGATTTCAATCTCTTTTGTGAAGAAACTCCTATCTCATTGAATTGTTTGCCTGTGTTGTCTCGTATTTCGTTGAGCTTTTTTATGATAGCTATTTTGAAATCTCTGTTGTTTAGGTTATGGATTTCTGTGTCTTCAGGGTTGGTTTCTGGGTGCTTGTCATTTTCCATCTGGTCTGGTGAGTTCATGTATCTTTGCATTGTAGTTCCTGTATTGGCTTTGTTTTTCCTCATCCTGGAAATCTCTGGTTGCAATTTCCACCCGCCGCCACTGTGTGGGGGTACAGGGCTGTGTAATCTGAGCCCCCTACACTCTGCCGCGGTTTTTCGTTACGATCCATGAGTCGCTTGGTCTGGTCTGGTCAGCTGAGCTGCAAGGTCCGGTTTGCGGGGCGGGGGAGGGGGGGCTCTCTCTTTTGCCTGTTGGGTCCCTGGCAAGGGGGGCTTCTCCTTTGTCCCTCGTTATCCCCTCTCTGGGGTGCTCAGACGTTGATGGTACCCCGTAGCAGTTCTGAGTCCTCTGTGTGGGAGTTTCCCACTGGCTGAGAGATCCTGAAGAGCTACGGTTTCCCGGCAGAGGGCCGCCTCACCCTCCTCTCTGGGAGCCGTGCGGACCCAGATCGCTGATCTGATGGGGAGGGAGAGGAGTTCTCCTTACCTCTCCTCACTTCCTCCGGGGGCCCTGCACGTTCCCCTCTCAGATGTGCAGCAGTGTGGATGTTTCCGATCTTGCTTTTCACTGTCTAGGATTCCATTGTTGGTCTGTGACTGTTCCTTTTGTTGTATCTTATCAGGGGAAGAGTTTACAGGAAAGCTCACTCCCCCATGATGCTGACGTCAGCTCCTGAAATTGTATATTTTGTATTTATTTTCTCTCCTGTGTTTTGCAGGCTTGCTTTGACAGAGAATCAGAATTGACTGGTGACATTTGTTTCAATGAAAGCAACAGCGTGAATAGTAAGTAGTTTTTCCTATTATTCATTGGTTATAGGATGTAGACTCCTCTCTGGCACCAAGATGAGCTTTATTAAATTACCATTCCTTCCTCCAACCCATTTAAGCAAATATCATCTTGCCTCATTAGTAAATAAGATGCCAAATACATGGCTTAACTTTTCTCTATTATCTATATTCCCCGGAGCAACATAAGTACTGTCAAGGTGCAGATCACTTAAGATGTGTTCTTGGTTGTAAGTAACAGAAAAAGCAGACTCCATACAGCTTAAATAATGAGAACAAAGTTATTAGCTCTCACAACAAGAAGTCCTAAAGTAGGATGGGTCCATAGTTGGTTAATTGAGTAGCTCTAGAATATCACCAAGATCTGGGTTCTAACATCTTCAGTGGGCTCTCTCTTCTGTTTATTTCTTTTTTTTTTAATTAATTTATTTATTTTTTCCCCCAAAGCCCCAGTAGATAGTTGTATGTCATAGCTGCACAGCCTTCCAACTGCTGTATGTGGGACGCAGCCTCAGCACGGCCGGAGAAGCGGCACGTGGGTGCGCACCCAGGATCCGAACCCGGGATGCCAGCAGCAGAGCTTGCACACCCAACCACTAAGCCATGGGGCCGGCCCCTGTTTATTTCTTTTTAATCAGCCTTTCCAGAAATCCCCCAACAGGCTTTCACACATTCATTGGCCAAAACTGTCATACACCCTTGCTTAAGTCAACCCCTGGCAAAGCAGATGGGACCACCATGATTGGCTTAAACCAATCATTACTCCCTTCCTAGGGCTAGGGATGGGACCCACATCCCCTGAAGCACATGGTCACTTAGAGGAGAGTGAATATCTAAACAAAGTTAAAGTCCTGTTTAAAAGGAGAAAGGAAGGAAGGCAATCAACAGAATCTGCTATGATACTATGCATAAATGATATTTATTTGCCTTTTCTATTTCCAAAAATGTTTCTTGTCACATCATTCAGAGTTTTATCTAAGTTTCTTGAATCCTTGTCATCCTTCCCAGGGCAGCAAGGGTGATTTTCATGCTCCCTAATTCACTTAATTTCTGTCTGCAGTTCTGTGCCCCTCAGAAGAGCTAGCTGAACAGAGACACCCTACACCCATCACTAACTGACAATTCTATTGGTTACTGGACTTACAGTAGTATTGACCATAGAAATCCTTCAACTATTCCCAAGAAGGAAGAGAGATTGCTATCTGTCTATTCAAAGTGAAGTTTGGAGACCAACAGAATTAATATCACCTGGCAGCTCCTGAGAAATGCAGAATCCCAGGCCCCACCCTAGACCCAGTGAGTTGTAATATACATTTTCTCAAGACCCACAGGTATTTGGTATGCACATTATAGATCTAAAGGACAATTCCTTGGGGTCATTCTCCTGGATTTCTTCCTGTTTCCAAAGTATCTCCCTGCTTTAACCAACAAAGTGAAGCACATGTGTAGTAGACAATAACTGAACATGCATTATTTCAATAGCTCACACCATTATCATGTTAGTCAAAGAGAATCCTTCATACCAATTTGAAGGACATTTTCCCTATTTAAAAACAATTATTTACTCCTTAGAGCCTTTCAGTATTTTCAAAGCAATTGCCCCTCCATTCTCTCATTTGTTCAAAATGGCAGCCCTACAATAAGGCCAAATCCTCCTTCTGAGCTTATCTCCTCTGTTCTCTTAAGGTTTCCAATACTGTCAGATTCTATCTAACCCTTACCTCAAGCAAAGTCTATCCTTGGGACAACATATGATGTCAGCCATTTATATTTTATATACTTTCACAGATTTGTTCTAATAATTTGTAGTCATCTGTCTCATGAGAAAAAAAAGTCTTGGTCTCCCATTAAAGGAATATCATACAAGGAAGAACAAAAAGATATGACATTTTGACTAGATCAGACTTGGATCAGTTTCATCTGAGCAACTGAGCTCCTGGAGTTCTGTGTTAAGAGGGAGTCTGAGGCCGCATCTTGGTTCACCAGGAAAAAACATTTTGTGATCAATCAGTGATGTCTGCTAGGGCTATGGGATAAAAACATAGCCGTATGTCAGCCATATAACGTTTCATACGAACATTTCCTAAACCTTTACATGTCATGCATTGCCAAGCTACTTACACACTGTCTTAGTTAGCTGTTGCTGACTATCAAATTACCCCAAAATTTAGTGGCTTAAAAGAATAATATTTATTATCTCACAGCTTCTGTGGGTCAGGAATTTTTGCACAGCTTTCCTGGGTGCTCTCTCTCAGGATTTCCCACAAGGACACAATCAAGATATCAGCCAAGGCTGCAGTCTTACTCAAAGGCTCAAATGGGGAAGGATCCCCTTCCAAGCTTACTCATGTGGTTAGTGGTAGTGTTGAGTTCATTGAGGGCTATTGCACTAAGGGTCTCAGTTCCTCACTGGCCATTGTCCAGAGACTGCCCTCAGTTCCTTGCCAGATTACCCTCTCCTTTAGGGTGGGTATGCAAGAAGAGTGAGAAAGAATGTTAGCAATAGGGAGGTCACAGTCTTTTGTAACCTGGTTATAAAAGCATTATCCCATTACTTTTGCCTATTGTATTCACTAGATGTAAGTCACTACAGTCCACTCGAGGGGAGGGGATTACACAAGGGTGTGTGAATACTAGGGAGTGGGAATCACTGGGAGCCACCGTGCAAGCAGCCTGCCGTATATGCTTTATCCTGTTTAATACTCACCCCAACCTTTTACGATATGTATTATTATTACCCCATTTTAAAAGTGAGGAAGTAAGCATAGAGAGGCAGTCATTTATTCAATATGACACAGCTAATAAGGGACAGAACTAGGATTTTGACCCAGGTCCACCTGACTTTAAAGCTGATGTTATTGTCACTATGCCTTTTGCCATCTCTAGAATTACTCTGGAGCAGCCTTCAAAATATTTTGAGCATGAACCCCTGTTAACAAAAACTTTCAGAATACACCCTTACTACATGCATGTGTATTTACAAAGTGCATCTTAATCTGTAATTAAATATAAGTAAAGCTTACTTTTAAAAGTGATTATGAGTAGAAATTCTTTTATCCCCACCACAATGGCTTGTCTTGCCCTCCCGAGATCACTCCTACGTTGGAGATTACTGAGCTAACGCTCTTCCAGCTGCAACATCCTATGATCCATGACTCCCTAGTGGACAGTCAAGTGGGCTAACTGAGGATACAAGTAGAAGCTTCTGCTGCCCAACCACTTAAAGCAGGGAGAAACTGGCTGTCAGCCTCCTCCTCATTCCATGATGTGTGATAGGAGAAATATTGAGTAAGTAGGGATTTCTACAACTCCTTCTTCTTACTTGTCATCAAGTCACTTACGGAAGGGTTTTGCGGGATTGGATCAGCCGTCTCCCAGCCTCGGAGCTGTGGGGCTTCACTGTGGGAGGAAAAACAAAAATGTCTTTAAATGCTGCCTCCTGATTGGGCTTGAGGGATGGAGAAAAGTTCAGATGTAGTTTCCAATCGACACTCTGTACTTTATAAAGACCTATCTATTATTGTCTAAAAATTATGTATATATTTATTTTAAATACGTAATTTATGCTCATGGTAAAAACATGTTTAATGCATTATGGATATTTAGTGAAAATTAAGCTTTCTGCAGAGACTATCTTTAACTGTTCTGCTGTTCTCCCTAAAATAACCACTTTGTATGTGTATATCCTTCCAGTGAGCATCTGTTTCCATTCAAATATACATATGGATGTGCCTTATTTTTTCTTTTAACCCAGATGGTAAAAAATGTTCTGCACCTTGATGTTTTTCACTTATACTTTCTTGGAGATGCTGTTACATTTGAACACACAACACTTTTTTATTCTTAATAGCCACATAATGTTCTATAGTATGAATGCACCAAAATTTATGTAAATAGTACCCTATAGCTGGATATTTAGGTTGATTCCAATCTTTTGCTCTCATAAACAATGCTATAACAAATATATCCTTGAGAGAATTGTTTTGGAAAGCATTTGCCTTTCACTGTTGTTGTCTAACAGCTTTTTTCTGACCACTTAAGAACCATGTAGTACTTGCTGGGGCCAGGTTGGGGGAGTGACACTGAGTGTCAGGGACCTATGACCGCCTTCTGTACTCCTCCTATGAAAGTCTCTGACAATGCTCGCCTTGCTCCAGTACTTGGTGCCTTAGCTGAATAAGCCTCAGAATACTGCTACGAGAAAAGTATGTGACTTTCCTGGAAGACTAGAGAAACTAAGGCTCCGTCTTCCATCTCTGGATTTCCAAATGCAGTCCTGGGAAACACATGTAAGAATTCTGCCATGGACTAGCTAAAAGGATTTATCCGGGGTGGTTTGGGTGGCCTTGAACAGCGCCAGCGCGGTGTGGTGGGAGAGCCCCAGCTTTCAGGTCAGTGTGCGCAAACTGTGTGGGCGGTTCCCCAAATCAAGATACTGTCACCAGAAAATGGGGGGTTGGATGCTTGCCAGGCACAAACCACAGGTGCCCACTCTAAGGAGTGTTCAAGCAGGACTCTCATCAGCAACACTTTGTCACCATCCCTTCTATAGCTCTGAGTCTCCTTGCCTCTCTGGTCCTCTTTCCTCGTCCACACTAGATGACCTCTAAGATCACATCCATCTCAAGCTTACCCAAACTTTGTGATTTGCCATCGTGAATAGGGAGAAGGAGGTATCTGGCTCAGGCATCTGCCTTTATTTTGCTTGATCCCCATCTTGTCAGAGCACTCAGAACTCACCAGGTGTGGAAATCTGCCCTTTCTTCTTGCCTTCCTAGCCAGCTGCATGTGGGAATTATTCACAGTTGCCCAACTGAAATGCCTTCCAAAGACACATGTTTGCATTGATTTTCAAATCAGTATTCTGGCCAGGGTGACAAACACACACTGAAATCTCAACCTCTGAGTTCTGACTGGGCAAGATTTTTCTTGTGTGGACAAATTGTTATAAGCATACAGATGGCTAGGCTGACTGTATTGTTTCCTTCCGCCAAGTATCACAGCGGGTGGTGGGGGGAGTGGAGATTTCTTAATAACAACAGCAGCAGCAGCAGAAGCTACATTTGAGTTTCTCTTTTATCCCAGAGTCTATATGACACATGGAGCATTGTGGTGAAGAATATGGGACCTGGTGTCAGTCTAACTGATTTGGAACCCCATCTCCATCCGTCAGTAGCTGTGTCACTCTGGCATATTTCTTGACCTCTCTGAACACCACTTACACCATCTACAAAAACTGTAACCACACCTACCTTGAAACGGCTAGTGTGAAGATCAAAGGAGGCAGCCCGTGGCAAGCACTTAGCCCAGTGCCCAGCACATAGTATGCATGCAGTACCAGTTGGCTATTCTTGTAGCTGTCCCTGCAAGGTTGCTTCTCCCCATTTCATAAATGTGCAACCTCAGAATCAGAAGGTAAATACCTTCCAGAGACCAAAAGTGGCAGAACTGGGGTTTAAACTTAGGTCCATCTACCTCGCTAATTCTTCACATGTTTATTGGGTGCCTCCTATGTTCCATGCACTGGGAATAGAGCAGCAAGTGAGCAAGGCATCGTCCTGGTCCTCATGGAGCTGGCAGTCTAGAGAGATGCCATGGAGCTCCTCGACATACCTCCCGCCCACTGCCTTTGTGAAGCTGCCCCAGGGCACAGAGTTAAAATGCCCCTGAATAGTCTTGACAGCAACTGTAATAGCTAGTATTTGTTGGGTGCTATTGGGTGCTCATTCAATCTCCCCAGCAGTCCTGTGAGGCAGCTGCTATTATTATCATTTTACAGATTAGAAATCTGAGGCTTGCAGAAGGCAGAACACCTTGTCAAGGCAAGATCACGTAGCTAGAAAATGGTAGAGCTGGGATCTGACCGGGCAACATACTAGCACAGTTCGTCGTATTATTTCCAAGGAGGCAAGGTGACTTGTGACTGGGATGGGAGCTAGAGCAAGAAGCTATGTTACTCCTGCAGCCCACATCTAATCATGTATAAAGTGTGTCCCATTTTTTGCACCCTGGGCTCCTATAGTTACCCTCTGAGGGTAAAAAATACTAAAAGAGACATGTAGCCATGAAAACAAAGAAATTGAGCACTATCTAATTAAAATCAGGCAGCAGGACTTACACTGACTAACTCTGATCTGCTAAGCTCTGCTGAGTTGCATTTTCAAGGACCCCTGTATCAAGGGGCAAGTTCCGTTAGGTCAGCCGGTGGCAGATACTGGTCCCCATCGGCCGTGGAAGTCGGGCTTGACTTGGCTGGATGCAGACAGGCGCAGCCTGAGAAGCCGTGGGCAGAGGCAGAGCCCAGGAGCCGGACTGATAAACACAGCCCCAGCCTGGTGACTTCTGCAGAGCTGCCACAGATCATGGAGAGGGTTGTGTTCAAAGGAGTCGAACAAACTTAGTTCTGCCTCCCTGATTCAAAAGATTCATTTGAATCTCCACAGGCGCCTGGTGGGTCCAAGGAGCCAGTGATGCCGGCAGTAAGTAAAATGCCGCCAGCGTGATTTTACCCCATTTGCTGGCTTTATTCATGGCTCACAGTTACCAGACAGCGAGGGAAGGTCTGCACAACCCTAAGGCACTGTGAGTTTGTTGATGAGGAGTAAAAACAAGACAGAGAAGAAAGGTTCCCTGCAGAAAACAAAGGCCGGGCCCTTCACAAACAGACAGAGCTGAAAACAGCTGGAGCCTGAGATCAGGTTTGTGTTACTTACAAAAGAGAACACCCAGCCGAAACAGAGACGAGCTTTGTATTCTTGTTCCCAACCTGGAATTAAGACATCTAAAGCAATAAGTCCTTTATGGATCAGCCCACCTGCCTCCCAAGGTGTGGACAATCACCCCAGGAAAACATCAAGAATGTCCCGGGACTGTGCTGTGGAGGCCGAGCACAGTTGATGGAGCCAGATATCGGATGTCATCCCTTTCTGAGGGCTTGCTGATCAGGTGTCTCACTTGAGCCTCGCAGCTCCAAGGGAAGGGACACATGGCATTTTAACTCATTTTATGCATGTACAACCTCTGATTATCCAGACAGATTATGAGATCTGCCTAAAATCACGCAGCAATTTGATGGAAGAAATGGAACCAGAACTCTGATGGCTCTGCTCCTAGTGCGCACTTAGACTTCAGCTGTGTCTCCAGGGGAAACATGAGAAAGTGTACAGGGTGCTCTGTACCACCTGGGAAGCCCTAAGTCCTGATTAGCTGGCATTAAGTTGCTGGGACCTCTAGCCACTCTTCCCCTGGGGCCAAGATGAAGACAAATGTCATTTACTTTGCATGTCCCCCTCCTGGAGTTATACTGGTGAAGATTCTAATGAGCCACAGTGGAAGAAAATATCATCCTCAGCTAGGAAGGTCTGCTTTAGGAAAGTCTGCTGCATCTTCCTACCTGCAGAGGAAAACACTAAATCAAGGATATGAATAAACAGAAAAGTTATCTGTGATAATTCTACAAGCGCTTACGTGAGTCTTTATAATGGTAAATGGTCCAAGAGCCTTCAGATCCGTCATATGCGTTTTTTGAAAAGTAGTTTCTGTCGTTGCTAATGGAAATATCATGTTTTTACCTAGATAGATTCTGCAATTGCACATCAAAGGAGCCGGGAGGTCGGGCTGCGTGGGATGGGAATGTCTGTGCCTTGCGTGACTCCTTGCTGGAACAGAAGCAGATGTTTCTGGCACTCTGAAACTCTCTTACCCAGAACATGCCACTACACTGCTGAAAAATAAACTGTGGCAGGTGGTCAAAAGTCAGATAGAATGGGATTCGAGACCTAGATCTGCCACTTTCTAGCTGTGTGACACTGGAAAAATATTAATTGCTCTGAGTCTGTAATTCCTCAACTATAAGATAGAGCTGCTAATGTACCTAACAAATGGTACGTAAGTATTTAGCTAAATAATTGGGCCATCTCAGTAGTAGTAGTAGTAGTATCATTCTAATAGAGCTGGAAATGACTCCAGAAATCACCTCACCCAGAGGCTCCCAAACCTGGCTGAAGCTCAGCATCACATGAGGCGCTTTCTGAAAATGCCCATGGCTGGGCCCCAGACACTCCTATCCCACTCAGCCTGCTTTTACGTTCTCAACTTCGTAGACCTCCTTGCTCCTTTAATAAGCAACTACAGAGTCTGTCGAAGGCAAAAGTACAGTGTTCCCATTAGTAAAGATTGTAAATATTTTTAAAAATCTCTGAGGATAGAGACCAGGTTTCTGTCTTTTCAAAGCTCTACGGGTGATTCTTAAGCAGTTAAGACCAGCCTCAGTCCTTAGAACGATCTGGGGAGCCACTGACCTAAGCCCTAGAAAGGCCAAGACAACTGAAGATCACAGAAACACAGAAATAATTAGCAAATAATAATAACAACAACAACAACAACAGACACACCCTCAGTTTTTCTGATTTCTTGTCTAATGACCTTCTCACCAAATCAATGCAACAAAATTAAAGAAAGAACAAGATCGTTTTTGTAGTCGATTGTTTCAAGTGTGGTCCATGTGGTCCTGGTCTACAGTGTGTTAGTAACTGTTTAGGGCCATCAACTGAATTTTCACTAAGGACTTACTCTGTGGATTTCAGTCAGAACCACAAACCCAGGGATATTTGGGGATCTATCTGAGTGTTAAAGCATCACTGACTTGCCCCAGAGGAGGCTGGCTTTTTAGGACCCAAGGCCACAGTCCACACATCATAACCCCATCCCAACAGACACAACTTCCAGGTGGCTTCCTAGATGACAGGCATTGTGCCCAGAAGGAAATGATCAGATTGGAAGGGCAAACCTAGCACACAACGCATCAGGGATGGCAGTGCTGTTGATGTAAACTGAGGACAGGATGAAAAAGAGAGGCAAAATTTGCTTTTAATAAATGCCATAAGTGTTAATAATGACATTTCCTTTAAGTAACAGAATACTTGTTGCACTCAATATTTCTCTATGCTCTAGTTTCTTCAGTTGTAAAATAAGGATTCATAATGTGCCTACTTCCTAAGATTAAGATTAGATGATTTAATGCATGAGAAGCACTGAGCACAATGAAAACATCATAATTGTTCAATGAATGTTAGATATCGTTATAATTACTATTAGAATGTGGATATGGTTTTTATAAGCAGTAAAATTTACTCACATATAAGAAAAATACAGTGAATGGTTCAGTTGAGGGCATTTCTATATGTAACAATAATATTACATTTATGTAATATGGCTACCATTTAGGGCTTTAGATACCATATTACTTTTTTATTGCTGTGTAACAAATTACCAGAAACATAGCAGCTTAAAGCAGTGCTTATTTATTATGTCACAGTTTCTGTAGGTCAGAAATCCAGGTAAGGTATGGCTAGGTTCTCTCTATAAGGTCTTACAAGGCTGAAATCAAGGTATTAATTGGGCTGCGTTCCTTTCTGGAGCCACTTCCCAGCTCATTCATGTTGTTGGCCAAATTCAGTTCCTTGCAGTTGTAGGACTGTGGTCCTACCTCCCATTTCTTTCCTAGTTGTCAGAGCTGGAACTATTCTCAGCTATTAGAGGTCACCTGCATTCCTTGCCATGTGGCCCTGTCTATTGATCCACCTTCAAAGCCAGCAATGGAAAATCTCTCTCCCATCGAATCCCTCTCACACTTCGAATATCTCTTGTCAGGAAGAGCCCAGTCCCTCTGAGGGGCTCACTTGATTAGTCAGACTCACCCAGAGTAAGCTCTGTATCTTAAGGTCAACTGCTTAGGGACCTGAATTACATCTGCCAAACCCCTTCCCAGCAGTACCTAGAAGAGTATTTGATTGAATGGGAGAAGGCGTTGTGTAGACCAGGGACCAGGAATCTTGGGGACCATCTTAGAATTCTTCCTACCACAAATACATTTTCTGTCAACTCTGGTTTGGATTAAAACAAAATAAGACGGTAAAATAATGAGAGTGACTTTCTTTTTATGTGCAGCTTGTAAAATAGTTCTTTGAAGATTATTCTCATTGTTTTATAATCAGACCCCATATGTGGGAAATCCAAGATCTTTGGTCAGCACTTAGCAGGAATGAGGGTTAAAGATGCTAATGGTAATGTACTATTAGACCCCTTACAAATAATCCCAAATACTCTTCAATTCTGGCTATAAATCACTTAATCCTTTTATGCCTATTTTGTCACCTGTAAAAGGAAGAGATGAACATTTACCTCACAGGACTGAAATGAAAATTTAAGGATATGTTTTACATAAATGATAATGCTGATGAACAGCTGTCATTTCTTGCAAACTTACCAGGTGCAGGCACTGCACATACTTCTAGGGGCATTGTGGTATAATTGAAGGTGTGTGGCTCCAGAATTGAGACAAGACCCATGATTCAATCTCAGTTCTATCTCCTTGGGTGAATTTCTTAACCACTCAGAGCCTCAATAACTTGGAGAGTGGTGATGGGAAGAATAGATAATAGGTAAAAATAAAGGATAAATAATGGTCCACAGCATAAGTGTGGACCTAGTGTAGGGTGTCCCCCCAGCATATGGTGAGTATGTAATACGGACCCTACAGTAGTACTCTTTCTTTCTAAAACTGCATTCATTCAAGTATCACCTTTGTGATTTTTGCCCTCAATGAATACCATCTATTCATACTAGTTGCGTACTATATATTCTTTTAAATCAACTTTTTTTCTTATCCATGAGATCATGGTTTTGATGTGATTTTCATTTTTTTCTAAGCTCATGTTAAAATAAATGGTAACTGTTCAAATAAAAGTATACTGAGCAACATTACCATGTGTATTAGTAGAGATAAAAATACCGCACATTTAGAAATACTGCAGTTAGGATATGAAAAGTCTCCGTCTCAATGAAAGACACTGCTCCTCGAGGTCCCCGAGGAAATAAATTGAGAGCTGCCCAGATTTTAAACAACTTAATTTTTTTTTGAGAGATTGCCGTTGAATTGAATTCATCTGATGTTTAAATTAAGCCTAGGGAATAGAAAAATATATATATTCAGTTAAGATAAAATGAAAATATGTGAGGGCCAGAGCTCACACTCAGATCTTTCTAAGTCCCACGTTTTTTCACATCACAACTAAAAATGGGGACAATAGAAGGAGGCTGGTGAGGAGGTAGGTGGGGGGAAGAGTAGAGAAGGAAAGCTAGAAATGCAGCGGAAGAGTGACTGGCAAATGTGCATCCAGAGAAGGAGAGAGACAGACAGAGAGAGTACACATCAGGAAAGACGTGAGGGAAAAGGATTTGGTAAATTCTTAAGGGATTATAAACCTTTCTGATTATCCCATACTTGGGCTTCTATGGGTTTTAAGATGCAGGTAACTTCTATCACTTCTCTTGGTGTGTTATATTGGTGATTGACAGCTCTTCAGCTTTCCTTTCTCTTAAGCCTTTAGTACTCTTCTCAGAATCCACGTGATATGGCTGCCCACAAGGCAAAATTATCGACTGTACAACATGCTCATAATCAAGGCAGTAGGACTCTAGGATCTGAAAATCAAGCTGGGACCTTAACTCTGAGTCTTTCTCTTTTGTCTAAAAAATAGCCACACTACTTGTCTTATGGAAACCAACTGAAAATGCTGTTGATCAAGAGAATGAGATGGTTCCAGTGTTTCTTTTTGGCTTTTCACTCCTTACTAAGTGGTTCTCAGGAGGTGGATTTCTTGCAGCCATTTGCATCTATAGCTGGAATTAAATTCTCTGCCTTCGCCTCTTCCTGTCCCAAGAAGCCCACTGCAGTGCTGACTTCTCAGCACCTAGGGAAGAGCACTTTCATTCTATATTTTAATTAGGCCCTGACATCTGGTACGGACTGTGAGTACTTATGTGCACACCTGCAGGCTATTGGCTGTAAAGAAGCCAGGTCTATCCGGAGATTACTAGTGCAGTTGGAGACTGTAGTCATTTAATTTAATAGAGCAATTGTGTGGGGCTTGTAGAATGTACCACAATTGTGAAATGTGCCCCCACCCTCCATCTCAATTCCAGGTACTCTGCACTATTCCTTATGTAATGCACGTTTCACCTCTCCTGTCAATCTCCGTAACAAATACAGTCAGTTAAGAGACGCTTGGCAACAGAGCAGTCTTGGAAACTTTTCAAGGGAGAAGGAAGAGAGATGGGGCTCTAGAAAGCAACTGAATTTATAAAGACAATGAAATTTGCCAAGGATTTGGATGATTGTCTTCCCTCCTCTGTTAAACAAATGTGCTGTGTACCACTCCAACCTCGTCTAAGGCGCCTCCATCTTTCAGTGTGCAGCAGGAGGTGCGCATCTGGCACCGAGACCGAGGCAAATGTGACAAGAGATGGTCAGATAAGCACTTGTGTTTCCATGACATCGGGGATGACCCGTTCCTCTCCCAGGACTGGAGTACCAACCCAAGACTGAGGCTCCTGTTTTATGGAAACTCATCTGTAACATCTGTCTTTTTCCCACTGTATCCCCAGCACCTCTCACAGCGGCCGACGGAGCTTATATGTTCAATAGACAATTGTGGAAAGAAAGAATGAATAATCAGCCAGCTGAGGTAGTATTGCAGACCACTGAGACCCATTGACTTCGTGAATTCAGCCTTCTGGATATTCTCAAAGCTCTGAGCCCACACTGGGTAACTGGTTGGAAAATTCCACCCACCAGTGTGTTCACTGGCTATAAAAACAGAGAAGCTCTTAGTTGGCTTCCACTGTTTCCTAATTCTCTCTTGCATGCCTGTGGAATCCCAGCTTGCTTACATTTTAGCCGAGGAGACAGGGCACTTGTAACATAGTGGCAAATGATACAGAACAGAATAACGCTTAATGTCATGGTCCTGATTAAACATTGGAGGAGTTCAGAGGAGAGAGAATTCCTACGGCACAGGAGAATGAGAAAGACCACGCTTTAGGTCTTGAGTATGGGCAATCGGAGAAATTGTGGAAAGTCTTCCAGATAAAGAGGAAAGGACGTTTCAAGCTGTTAACAGCATGGACTATGGACAAACCTGGCTTACATTCTCAGCTTCCCCATTTTCCAGCCATGTGAATTTAGGTAAATTGCATAATCTGTCTAAACCTTAGTCTTCTCTTTTAAAAAATGGTGATAATTGTGACTATGCTGTATACATTCTAGAAAGAATTAGGATTAAAGGAGGCAATGTGTGTAAAGGATTTAGAAAAGTTCCAGACATATAGCAAATGCTTAATAAATAATAACGATGATAGGAGGAGGAGAAAGGAGATGATGACAATGACAATAATGACTAAGACCCCATAGCAGAAGATTGGCCTGACTGGAAGAAAGGAAAGAGACTCATGTACACGGGAGGGAATTTGAGGGGACTAACATCAGATAGAGTAGAGGAACTGATTCAAGAAAACCAGGAAAACTGTGGAGTGACAAAGAAACGCTGAGAGACAGAAACATTCAGGACAGGAAAGGACAAGATTACTTGCAAGGAGAGCGAGGAAGTCAGACTTCAAAGGTCAGGTTCACCAAATGCAAAACACAAGTATTTAAAGGAATATACAGCAGAATCACTTAGGATACCAAGTTTACATGTGTCTGTACACAGTGGAAAAACAGTAACTTTCTTAAAGGTCAGGACATTTCCACAGACATCAGCATAGGGAACATCTGGATTAAATTGCTTTGTTAGGGTTTCAAAGTTTATGTGAAATAATCAAAGTTCTAGTATTTTGGGGACCAGAACCAATCAAAGTAACCTGTTACTTTGGGGTTTTCTGAGGATGAGGTGCCCCTTCCCCATATTGGAAGCAAAGTGTCAATTTGTGCTTCTACTAAAGTAATAGCTATAATCCATTTCATGGCCACAGTTCTTTAATTCCAAAATGAGGATTTTGGAGTCAGACGTGGGTTCAAATCCCAGAATTACCATTAAATGGCACTGTGAGCACAGACAACTTACTTAACTTCTCTGAAGCAGTTTCTTCATTTATAAAAAGGGATAAAAATACCTCTATTTTTTATGGATTAAAATACAAGTAAGCACTAAGCGCAGCGCCTGACACGTAAGGAGTATTCAGTCAGAGAAAACTGGTTTTCTCACATTGCCCACAGCAGTGCTTCCTCAGATTGCCCGAGTACCTCAGGGAAAACGCAGAGGTGAGAATAGTGACCCAGACAGACAGTCCTGGGGGCTGGAACTTCTCCACTAAGCTTGGAAAATCCCCTGGAGACCGAGTGGGAGCAGGTGTCAACTCTAGCTGTCTTTTACCATGTTTGGGGTGAATGCATCTGTGTGTATGAAGTAGCACCATTGTTCACCTCAAGCAAAATGAGAAAAATAAAGAAAATGTAATATGTTTTTCATAAAGTTAAATTTATTTAACTTCAGGGACTGTCATTTATTCTAAGAGCATGTCCTTCCTAATGTTCTTAACAGAATAAAACCATGGTGAGAGCGAGAGTAGTTTCAGTTTTGATTTTCACTTACTTGGGGAAGTAAAAACTTGGCAATCCTAGATCAGCTCCCAATATTTCTTCGGAAATTTTATTGTATCACATAACCCAAAAAAAATGAGAGCCGTAGCCCGGGAAACAGAAAATCCTCGTTTTGCTGATTGGGATGTCAGGGGCAGTCACAGTATCCAGGGATATTGTCTTTGGGCAAATACAGGAAGCAAGGTCTTGGGAAAAGGATTCTAGCCTGCTCACTTATTGATTATTTGAAGCCGCCTGCACACGATTTAAAACCCAATCACACCTCCTTTCACTGAAAGACCAACGCCCTGTTCTAAGTGTTGGTAAAGTGCCTGTTAGCAGTAAGAAGAGATGCTGACTTATGGTCTGAGGGTAGCGGGTGCTCAGACTGCCTGATTTGCCTAGAATAAGAATGGAAGTTGATTCTTCTCTTGATGTTTAGAATTTGGAAGTCATATCCTAAAACTGCTGCTACTTTCTTCTGTTATCTAAAGATCCAGCTCTGAGAACATTTGTGAAATGCTGAAGTCGGGGCCTGAACCCCTCCGAGCGTGGCCTCGATGCTGCCTTTGCAGACATGGCTGTGGCAGTAATGTTAGCAGATGCCCGAGGACTCCAGAATTCCCATTAACAAGCAAATCCTGGAGCAGAGAGAGCAAATACAAGGGATGAATTACTATATTCACACAGGAAACAGAAATTAAGGAAACGGGTACAACATTTGGATTTTCGCTCTGAAGGAAGGTGATTCTGAAAGGAAAATAATTCGCCTTTGATGAGGATGGAAGGAGACGAATGAAATGTTTGCATGAAGGTGGTGAAAAGAGATGGTAAGAGAAAGCACAGGAAAGAGCAGACAGATGGATGTTCCTTTGAGTACAGACATATTGACTGTTCTTACACAGCCTATTGCCATGGGTGTCTGTAAAACATACGCTCTGATGTTTGGAAAGACTAGATTTAGAAAGACCTCAGATGTTCACCCATGACTTATTGAGTTCAGTAAAACACGTGGAGAAGCAATGATGTTTAAAAAAAAAACTGGCTCTGTTTTATTTTCTTTCTTACAGTCAGTGAAAGATAATTACAGACACATCATTCATGGGTGACAAAGCTATTCTCTTTTTTTTTTTTTTTTTGTGAGGAGATCAGCCCTGAGCTAACATCCGCCAATTCTCCTCTTTTTTTGCTGAGGAAGACGGCCCTGGGCTAACATCTGTGCCTATCTTCCTCCACCTTATATGGGACGCCGCCACAGCATGGCTTACCAAGCAGTGCGTCAGTGCGCGCCCGGGATCCGAACCAGCGAACCCCGGGCCGCCGCAGCGGAGCGCGCGCACTTAACCGCTTGCGCCACCGGGCCGGCCCCAAAGCTATTCTCTTTTTAACAGTGTTAGAGCCTTGGAATACGCTATCATGCTTACGGGTGTCTTCCTGATACAATTTAAAGACTAAGGTATTATTCAAAGTATGAATTGTCATTCCAGCAGAGACATGGAAAAAAATTATAATATAGATTGATGCACCAGACAGATACCAGGCAGGGCTTTCCTTGTCATGAAGGGTGCAAAATATTTAATGGTGTTTGTGCCTAGAATTATATGCAAAGTCACATAAAAAGGCAAACTCGGAGAAAATAATTAGAGCTTAAAAGGATGCTGAAAGGCAAGTCCAACTTTCTTTTACAGATTCTTGAATCATAATTTTTTTATTGGTGAAAGGAACTCTAAAGATCATAACTTAAGTTATTATGGATTGGATAGCTAATTTGATGGTTCTTTTGTAGTTATAGAATCTGAGACTCGAAGAGACCCAAACGCAGCTTTGCTAATAATCCTACCACTTGACAGGTTTCCCAAGAAAATCGTGTACAATGACTAACAATAAAAGGGATGCAAAGTATTACATTATTGATAGAGTTGGAAATGTTGCAAAGCTCTGATAAAAAGTGTAGGCTGAATCACAGGGCTCACTGAGACCTCAATTATTATTCTTACCTGGAGCCTGTCTCTCTCTCTCTCCTCCCCATCTAAATCTTGACCCCAGTATTCCAAGACACGCCAGTAGGAAATGAGAGGTGACCACGTCCCAAGATGTGCCCAAGTCAACTCACCCATCTGGGGACATTGAATCAGAAAAAAAAGGGAGACTAGTAGCCTCCCCCTAGTGGCCAGGCCTGTCTATATCTGCTCACCACACAGACAGGAAGACAGAAGCATAAGAAAGAGACTGAAGCTTTTCAAGGTACAATAACCTTGACCACTAGTGACCTCTGTGTCAATGCTTTGGTCAGTCGGATAAGCGTCTTCTCTTTCCTTGTAGAGGAACTGAGAAGCAAATGAACATGGCAAAAGCTTCCTGGCATAGGGAAGTGTTTCTGGAGTGCACGTGTTTCTGCCCCTACCATAATAACAATGTCCACCACATATTAAGTATATACAATATGCTAGGTGCTGTTCAGAGGGCTTTATGTACATCACCTTATTTAATCTTCACAGAACCCTGTGGTGTTGGCATTATGATACCCATGTTACAGATGAGAAAACTGAGGCTTAGAAGGATCAGATTTCACCCACTTCAGCTATCTACTCAGTATTTGAATACCCACTGTGATGTATGGCCACCTACTGTTGACGGAGAATAATAGAAATTTCACTTTCACCCCCACCCCCACCCTAAGCAGCTTGAGTCTACCATTGGTAATTCTGACCATGACTAAGTTCCTCCTGCTACTGAAAATGTTGTCTCCCTGTAGCCTACTACACTGCATAGAATTTTTACCCTCTATAGCAGTGGTTCTCAACCATGGCGATTTTACCCCCACAGACATTTGACAATATCTGGAGACGTTTTTGGTTGCCACACTTGGGAAGGGGGTGCTACTGGCACTCCCTGTAGAGGCCAGGGATGCTGCTAAACATCCTACAGTGCATGCACAGGACAGCCCCCCACAGCAAAGAATTATCCAGCCTAAAATGCTGAGATGGAGAAAACCTGCACCGTTGCCACACAAAGTAAAGTGAACTTCTTTCTACATTAGCTTTTAGATGTCTGGAGAGAGCAATAACATCGCATCTATCCCTTCCACCTTATATACACCCCATCCTTACCACACTGACTCTTCAGTCTTGTATGACCTACCTGTTTTAATATTCCCCTTTTCTAAAAATGGAGGCTTAGGGCCAGCCCCATGGCCTAGTGGTTAAGTTCGGCTCACTCCACTTCAGCAGCCTGGGTTTGGTTCCTGGGCACAGACCTATACCACTCGTCGGCAGCCGTGCTGTGGTGGCGACCCGCATACAAAGTAGTAGAAGATTGGCACAGATGTTAGCTCAGGGTGAATCTTCCTCAGCAAAAAAATAAAATAAATAAATAAAAATGGAAGCTTAGCAGAGTAGGTGAACTACCCAAGATCAAATACTAGTGAATGACAATGCCAGCGCTAGTTCCGAGATTACCTAGTTCCTATTTCAACTAACTTCCCATTATACTGTCTCATCTTTCAATCCTTTCATTGAATAAGGTGAATTATACAATGTCTCTATGCTCACAAAATTCATACTCCGGTGAACATGAACCCAGTATGTTCCCTACCCATGTAGACATTTCACCAGAAAAAATTTACAGCTGGCAGAAAACGCCTGAAAAGGTGTGCCACATCTTTAGTCATTAAGGAAATGCAAATTAAAACCACAGTGAGATGCCACTACGACCCACTACAATGGTGAAAAATTAAAAGGCTAACCGTACCAAGTATTGTCAAAACGTGGAACAGCTGGAGCTCACGTACACTGCTGGTGGACATGCAAAAGGGTAAAATCGCTGTCTAAAACAGTCTAGCAGCTTCTTTTAAAAATTAAACATACACCCGCTCCTAGATCTAGCCATTCCCCTCCTAAGTATTAACCCAAGAAAAAAAAGACACATACCCAGACAACAACTTGTAGACAAATGTTCAGAGCAGCTTTATTTATGATAGCCAATAAATAGAAACAACCCAAACATCCATCAACAGGTAAATAGATAAACAAATTATAGTATCTCCGTACAAGAAAAAGGAACAAATTACTGATACACACAAGATAGATGAATCTCAAAATATTTATTCTGAGTAAAAGAAGCCACACCTCCTATGAAAAAACAAAAAGAAGCATCCATACTGTATGATTCCATTTATGTAAAAGTCTAGAAAATGCAAATAATCTATAGGTCAGAAAGCAAATCAGTGGTTGCCTGGATGACAGGAGTGGTGAGGGATGGGGATTTACAAAGGAATAAAAGGAAACTTTTGGGGTGATGGATATATTCATTATCTTGACTACAATGATGATTTCATGAATGTATACTTACATCAAACTCATCAAATTGTACACTTTAAATATCCATAATGTATTGTGCCTCAAATATACCTCAATAACATCGTAGAAAAATGAAATAAAGTAAAATAAGAGGGATCTGTGGCAGAGAGAACAGGTTTGTGTCCTTTAGTTCTCTTTCCCATCTGAGGACCTGCCACCCAATGGGTAGCATCTGTTTCCATCTCTGTAGCATAACTGCAGTGGCCACAAGACTCCTGCCTCCTTTAGGGCCAGCCCGGTGAGGTCCCCTGACCTCTGTCATCTCTAGGAAGGTTCTGTTAGGACAGTCATTCAGTGATCAGCCAGCCCATCCACAAAGAACTGAAAAGGCAACAATTGCTTAGAAATTGCACATTGGTGACATCGGTGGCCTCATCTTGGGTATTCTTCATCATTAAGTATGGATTGAGTTACACCAATCATTTTAGGGTCAAAGGTGCAGTTTAGAGGTCATCTGAGTCAATCTGCTAAAACACAGTGTCTGAGCACATCTTTCACTTCCACAGAACCTTGCAATGCATCATCCTTGAGTTTCATTTCACGTCTTTATTTGTACCCCTGATTACTTATCTTTGAAAGCTTATTTGTTTTGACTTTTCATTGTCTCTTTCCTGACCAAGAAACAATAAAATCCCGAGCCATATAAAGACCACAATTCATCAAGACATTTATTTCCCAGCAACTCTCTCCTCAGGTACAGGTTAAACATGTGTTTGAGAGTTAGGAGTACACATGTATGGTGTTTGGGAAGATGATGACGGTACGGTTTGACAGATTTTTGTCATCTTACCATCAGTTTTCTCCATATCTGTATATATAAAACAGAAAGTGGCCATAATTTATACTATAAATGAGAGGCTGCCTGCTATAGTAGACATTACCACAAACTTTGGACTCAAATCTCCTCAATGCCTGTTAATATAATTTCCTAGCTGTATGACCTTGGGCAAGTTTCTGAACTTTTGTGAACTACAGTTTTCTCTTCTATAAAGTAGGATAACTGTTAAGTGTTTAATAAGATATTTGCTTTAAAGAACTTTATGCAAAAAGAGGCCATAGTATAGTCATTCAGATCATGGGGTCTAAAGCCAGACAGTCTGCATTTCAATCCTGATCTTGCCACTTATTTTGTAACACTCTGTGCCTCAGTTTCCTCATCTGTAAAAATGAAGATAATAAAAACCATAAGGCTGGTATGTGGGTTAAATTAGTTAATACATATAAAACATCCACAACAGTACCTGGCAGAAGATGAGGACTTAAAAAATGTTAGCTGTCATCAAGATTATTAATGCAGCTATTTGTTATGATGTGCGCCACGTAACAGGTATTAGACAAATGGTAGGCATTGTTCATTTAAAACTCTCTCTCTCTTCTGGTTTTCAAAACAAATTCTGTCCCCTACAGCCATCCCTGAAGCACTTCAATAAAACTCAAATGTTCCTTAGATCACAATAAGAATGACACAATTTTCCTCGTGTCTGTGCGTGTATGTGCGCGCATGTATGTTGCTCAGCAAAGCAAATAGAATAATAACTAATGTGAGATTTTAATTATCATGTATGTCAGTGATGCTGCTTTGTAAATCAAAGTTAATTAATTCTCAGTACCTGCTACTTCTTCAATCCTCCTACTAGCTCAGGAGCAAGCATGCTATTTTCTACGTAAACAACAAAAGTGCTTCTAGAAAGGGTATTCAGAACAAGCCCGGTGCCATCTACACAAGAGCAATTTCAAGCCTGTAAATTTAGACTTATCACACTGAGCTCTACCCAAAGCGTATAGCTTAGAAAGGGGCGTGACGTTTCCTCGCTGTAATGTTAGATGGAGCACAGCTTCCTCCGGCAGCTGTCTTTGGGCTTATCCTTCAGAAAATGGTCCAAACTTTTGGATCAGTGATTTTTGTCTTAATCCTCTGGAGCACTCCTTAATATAACGTGTTTAATGATTTACTTGGCTGTTATGTGAAACAGTACTTTCTTTTATGTACCTAATCGCATGGTTTTCAAACTTATCATGGTTACTCACACTAAATCTTGCACAGAAATATAATTCATAAAGCAGAAAATGAAAAGAGCTGAGGGGTGTAGGTTGAGAAATGAAGCCAGTAGTCACCCAACCAAACCCCACACACACTTCTGTCCCCAGCAGCTACCTCTGACGTACTTCCAAGAAATCCCAAATGTTCTTTAGATTGCACTTTGAAAACTTCTGCCCTAAGGTCACTTTCTTCACTCAGTTTTCCAAAGAAGCTGCTTCGTCATTGTATTTGTGTGTTTCACAAAAAGCCCACAATCCCTTTGATTTCACTGAGTGTGCTTTATCCATTGCAATCATGTTGCCTTTAACCTGCCTACTTTCCAAAGTGAAAAATCCTAAATTTTTCAATAAATCAAAAAATCTCTCTTCCTATCCTACCATCATTGTTCTAATCATTGTAATGATTAAGAAAATGGAGATAGTCTGAAGTTGTTAAGATTCCTTAATCTGGAAAGATACCAGCAAAACTTAGGAATGATTGAAGTCCATGAAATCATCATGGTGCTGACGAGGAGGAAGATGGGTTAGCTCAGCAAATTCTTCACTAATGGGTCTGGCGGGCTTCTTCCCTGTAGCTTGACGATAAAGATCCACACAACGTATGAGAATTTATTGCCGAGGCAAATACAAATCAAAAATAGAAACCACTTTATAAGAGAATGAGTGAATAAACAAAGATGATGAAACTATAAATGTTTATTACTCATCAGCCTTGTGATGGCAAATCTATGACATGTGTGCCCCCATTCCCACCTCCAATGCCCAAGGCAGAGATCACTAAATGATCACGGCATAGGTGCAGCTTCGAAGTCCCTCACAACACAGCATTCCAGGCAGCCACTACCAAGTAATTAATCAGTATTGGCACGTGATTTGACGTCTTTCTGCCAATACTGACTAGTCTGACCACCAAATTTCATATATGGGAAAACAGGGTGCATAAATGGCCCAATATCATACAGCTGATCAGTGGCGGATAGCCATGCCCTTTCACCAACACAACTCTGGGTCCATTACACTGAACGTACTAGAACATTTGTTAGACCCTGTTTGAGAATTCCTGTCCCATATCCATGTGTAGGGATCTAAGAGCATCTCTTAGCCTCCTTTCAGTCCTAATGTTGTTTCACAGTGTTTGTTCCCCTGTAGCCTTTCAAAATTGATGTCACTAATGGGAGATATGGAGATAGCATCTTGTAAGGGTTAAGAGCACAGGCTTTGCCTGACCAGGTTGAAGTAGACTGATATTTCTGCTTTGCTGCTTACTTGCTGCATGATCTCCAGAATGCAGTCTAACCTCTTTGAACCTCAGCTTCCTCATGCACAGAAGAAATACCCCCTTACAGGGATGCTATGAGATTAAATCAAATACTGTACGTGAAAATGCCTAGCAAAGGGCCCAGAATTTAGTAGGTAAAATATTGACCCATAAGAGCTTTCTTTTCTTCCCTTCCTTCTTTCCTTTTCTCTTCTCTTTGTATTTCATTCCGCAAATATTAACTCCTTGAACTTGGACAAGGAAATTAAGCTTTCTGAGCCTCTTTCTTCATTTTTAAAATGAGGCCCACATTAGAACTGACCACACTGGGTTGCTGAGAGGAGTAAATGGGGTTATATAGCAGCAGTAGCAATAGCAAACTCAACTCAAAACATGGGTATGGACTCCGTACAGAAAATCTTCTAGAAGACTAACCAGCTTGCTTGCACTTAAATGTCTAGCCCCAGAGGCTTTTTCCATGAATATTTATGTTATGGCCAATGGAGGTGGAATGCAAAGGAGATGCCTACTGTCAAAAGGCCCAGCTCTCTCTTGAGAGAGAGTCCTTGTATGGTAGATAGGATAGTCGTTGGATTTCAAATTTACAGACCTGGATTCCCACTGAGGCTGTCATGAGCTTGCTCTGTGACCTTTGGTAGGTCGTTTAGCCTCTCTGGACTTCAGGGTAATCCCCCATGCCCACCTCATAGCATTGGCGACCCAAATGAGAAACAACCAGGGAAATCTACAGCTCTGCAAATGTAAGGAATCACATTTTTTTCTCTTCCTGGAACAAAAAAATGAGGACACTTGCCCCTGAGGTTTGAATTGGCTCTAGTTTATCTTTATTCTCTTGCATGCACAAATGCCTTTTTATGTGAAGATCTTTTTTTTTTACTTAAGATTGGCAATGTGGCTGCCCTACTTCAAGTCAAGAATGTCTGTGAGTAGCCATCTTTACCTCCTACACATATAGCCAATTAGAGGATGCACACTGATCCTGGGCCTCAAAGAATCTTCTTCTAATCTTTATGTAAAGATTTTGTGTTCAGAGAGTCCCTGAGTTATTACATCTAATGACAGCTCAGCCAGGACGAAAATGTGAAATATATCTTCCCTTGTACCTGTCCCCCACCACAAACAGACACGTCTCCATGTGTGCACACACATACGCACCCACACATTTCTTTCTCCAGATCCTTTAGGTCAAACATCTCAGAATTCCTCCTGCCAAGCCTTTGTGGGACTCCAGAGTGACAACCAAGGGGATAGTGCCAATGACGGTGTCAGTGCTGGTGGACCATTTTGACCAGCAGCAAAGAGTTTTTGGAATGGAATGAAAGTGTTAGGTAGTTGAGAACAAGTCCTTTGGGCTATTAGATATCTATCAGACAGTAAGATAAATCCTCTCTCTTGCTAGTTATAGAAAAAGAGATATATTTTTTCCCCTACAAAGAAAGTGAAAGGACTAGACCGTTATCAGTTACCATGGCAACTCAGATCCAATCCTTGCTTGGTTCATCTTGTCACTATGGAAGACTGGAGGAAAAAAGGAAAACAACACTAAGCTTCTCTCTGCTTTTTGTCAAATATTTTGAAGTGACATTTCAGGGTATGAGCCGGAAACAACTTTTTCTGAGTGGAAAGGAGAGGAGAACGTGGGGGGGAAATAAAAGGGGAGCAAAGAGCCTGGGGATGCTGGGGACATGTTTGAGAGAAACTGACTGTGGCTGATGTGGTCAGTACCAAGGAAACTGTGAGGGAAGGAAAAGAAAGCAATAAATATTTATTGAGTGCCCACCACATGCCAGGTGCTGTGCTTAATAATGAACAATCTATAACCTCAGAGCGCTCTGTCTGGAAGAGAAAGACAACTGAATACACAATGACAAGGTAAGGGGCAAGTTCTTCCGGGGCATAAGTACAGAGGGCAATGGGAGTAGGTGGTAGGTGGTGTTTGGGGGTGGGAGAGGGAGATTTCCCCCAGGAAATGTCTACGCCGGCATCTGAAGAATGAGTAGGGTAGACCAAGTGAAAAAGTCCTGGTTGGATGAGTGAAATGTGCACAGGTCTTGAGGAGAGAGAAACCTGGGACTTCGGGGACTGTGGGAAGTTCATTGTGGCTGGAGTGGAGTGTGAGAGGGCTTAGAAAGAAGCACAAGCTTGGCTGTAGAAGTTAGCAGGGGCTAAATTGTGACACATCTTATAATAAGTCATATTTAAGGGTTTGGAATTTACCTGAAAGGCAATGAGGCGCCATTAAAGTGTTTTAAGCAGCTTTGTAGCAGAGTGGAGGATGGCTCTGGAGCCAACCAGTCATGGTGGAGGGAATATGGGAGACTCTAACGTCAAGAGCGTGGATGATGGATCAGACAGGACTAGTGGCAGTGGAGAGGTGTGGATGGATTCTAGAAGTTCTATGAATTAGAACCAACAGCACTTATTGGAGATAAAAGAGAGAGAAGTGAAAACTGAAGGCCAGCTTGCTGGGCAGCTGAATGACTGGCGGGGTCATTCACTAGAGGAGGGTCAGTGATGAAGGAGTGGACTGGAGGTCACTTTGGTTGATTATAATGAAGTGACATTGGTTGAGCCACATTAAGCCTTTAGAACGGCACTTGTCAAGCTTTTGTGTGTGGATGTGCTCAGAGTTTGAAACAGGCCTCGTGGAACCCTATGAGAATATGACATATTTAGCTTAGGACATCTGAGAGGAATTCTAGAATGAGATCTTGTGTAGACCCCACCGTCCAGTTCATAAGAGCAGCCACAGCAGAACAATTCAGAGCATCTTCTTACTCTCTATCTTTAATTACAACCTGCATTCCTTCTGCGTCCTGCAGTACTGCACATGAAAGATTAGAGGTCATTCTTAGCCTTGGATGAAGAAGGAAATTTAATTCCCCTGTTGCTATTTGCACTGATATCCAGGAACTTAGCTCTTGTGGAGCGCAACAACCTCAGTCATGTTGGGAGAAATCTACAGTGAGAATGCCAAAGGCGGGACATGATGGAGTGAGAAGAGGATGCAGCCTATATGAGTTGTCTCTGGTGGTAGCTGGCCAGCTGCTGGCTAGACGATTCCATCTGTGACCCTCACATGTGCTCACTTATGCTCTATTCTCTCTTCCAGCAAGTCCAATGCTGATCTGATCTTCTTTTAATGGTCCACAAGCTTGCCCCAAAGGCTGGGCTCATCCGTACATACAACCATGCAAGATCTTGCCTTCCACCATTTTAACTGCCAGGAATGTACGTGAAGTCAGAAGGTTTGCATTTGAGACCCAGCACCACAATAGCTGACATGTTAATCTTCAACAAGTTTCTTAATTCTCAGAGAGTTTCCTTTTCTGTATTGGAGGGAGAGTAGTGAGCCCCACTCCCCCAGGTGGTGGTGAAGAATAAATAAGACAAGGCTTTCAAAAGAGGTGTGGAAACTGAAACAGGAGTTGGGGCTTACATGGAGAGGACAGCTGGATTGTAGAAAGAGGAGTGAACCTCCCGACTCCTTCCTGCTGCTGTGCTTATCTAGATCTCTCTGGGAGGCATTTCCAAGAATCTTACTGTAGGAGGGCACTGAGGTCTGAGAAGATAGAACTCTATGTGTGTAATAAAGCTACCACTCCCAGGCATTTCTTCTCCCAGTGGATAAGACAATGAATAAATAAACTCGCCCCTGCAATTGTCAACCCTCTAAGGTAGCCTTGAGCACGGTCCCCAAATATGGGCACTTCATTTATGCTCCCTCCAACAAGTAGCAATAAGTTACTCCCAGAGTAACAGAAAGAGCATGCATTTGGATTCAGACTACCTAGATTCAGCACTGACATTTACCAGATGTGCTGTCTTGGATAAGTCATTTAACTTCTGTGTGTGTCTGTTTCCTCATCTGTAAAATAAAGATTATCCTTCTCAAATGTTCTTATAAAGATTAGAGATAATTTATGTAAGGGGCCAAGCACAGGACCTAGCAGGCACTCAGTAAGCAGTGGCTGCATTCTTCCATTTCTAATAATTTATAATAATAAAAAAAAAAATGAGAGGAGGCCAGCCTGGTGGCGTAGTGGTTGAGTTCATGTGCTCTGCTTCAGTGGCGCAGGGTTCGCAGGTTTGAATCCTGGGCATGGACCTACGCACCACTCATCAAGCCATGCTGTGATGGCATCCCACATACAACATCGAGGAAGATGGGCACAGATGTTAGTTCAGGGATAATCTGCCTCAGCAAAAAAAGGAAGATTGGCAACAGATATTAGTTCAGGGTCAAGCTTCCTCACCAAAAAAAAAAAAAAAAAAAAAAAAGAGAGGATATGCTTCCCCAGATCCTTAGCCCACCGTCTCTCATACTTTCTATCAATGGCTATGGCTGTATAAGGATTTCTTCCTGTCCTGAGGGAAGCATCTGAATTCAGTGGTTATGAAACAAGTTGACATCAAAAAGGACTGGGAAAAATCCTGTCTCTGACTCTAGCCCTAGACTGCTTAGAACTCTCAGCCGGCATCACTCTAGCTGGCATCTGGAAGTCACTCCTACATCTTGGAGCCCCTCTGCAGGAGCCAGGCTCCGTGGGGTGGGGGCAGGGGGGCATCTCTGCAGGCAGAGATGGTGGGAGGCAGAGAGCTACAGAGAGCTTTGCCTATGCTCCCCGGTGCTCCTTCATACCCAGTGGCTGTGTAAAGGGTGGATGAAGGGTATTTGGTTTTAATTGGGAAATGCTATCAATTGTCCTAGGCTCATTTAAAAATCTATCGGTATCAGGAAGTGGACAGATTAAGCAATGAGGAAAAGAAAGGAAAAAAAGCTGTCAGTGCCCTGCTTTGTAGGGAGGGAACGGCCTGTCTAAGCTTTACCAGCGAGGGCTGCGCTGAATGTTAAGAAGCTACTGGAGTCGATTTTGAGATGCTGGGGAGGGAGAGGAGGTGTCTGAGCCAATTCACATGACGTCGCGGGCAAGCTTGTTGTTCTCACAGCTTCCAAAGGTGGTACAGCAGTGATTCGCTCCACACATTTCAGGTTCCTGCTGCTGTTTCTGGCAGCCTGGCAACTGTGCCCCCTAGCTGTCAGCCAGGTCAACACCTGCCATAGTTACTCCCCTTCGCCTCCCTACTGGCCAGACTCCAAACTGGGCCCAGCGACCTTTTCATCCTGGGAGACATCAGTCAGGCTGAGTCCATAGTGGTCCTGAGGCAGACAAGGAGAAGGATGATAGAGACGTACCAGAGGATGGAAGAGAAGAGAGAAGGAAAGGAGAAAAAGGGAGAACAAAGACAAAGGCAAGCTATGAGAACAAGAAATAAAAGGGCTATAGGATAGGGCTGCACATCAGATTTCTAGGGCTGCCATAGCAGAGTACCACAACCTGGGGGGCTTAAAACAACAGAAATTTATTCTCTTACAGTTCTGGAGGTGAGATGTCTAAAATAAAGGCGTCTGCAGAGCCATGCTCCCTCCTCAGCCTCTAGGGCAGGATGCTTCTTTGCCTCTTCCTGCTTTGGGTAAGCCCAGACATTCCTTGGCTTGTGGTAGCTTAATTCCAATCCCTGCCTCCGGCTTCACATGGCCGTCTTCCTTCTGGGTCTGCATCTGTCTCTTCTCCTCTTCTTATAAGGACACATCATACTGGATTGGGGTCCACCCTAATTCAGTATGACCTCATCTTAATTTGATTATGTCTGCCAAGACCCTATTTCCAAATAAGGTCATCTTCACAGGTTCTGGGGTTTAGGACTTCCACATATCTTTAGGGGGACACAATTCAACCCATTGTAGGTTGTTCAGAGGGCTGCTGTCTGGTTAATTTAGTCCAGCACCATAGGAGGCACTGCAGAAGGCTGGAAGAGGGCTAGTCAGGAACTCAGTGTTGCAAATTCAAATGCCTACGGAGGCCAGGCAAGCGACATAATAGCTGCGGAACAGGAAAATGGTGGTTGTCCCTTAGGCTGGAGTCTTTGGGATGCTAGTGAACTGGGGTGCTTGCCCTGTATAAGGACAAAGGCTCCTCCACTCCGGTTATTGTGGCCTGTGGGACTGAGACCCGGGGAGGCCCAACCGAACGAAGAGCCAAGAATCCGGATTTGTATGTGAAATCTCACAATATTTTTTTTTTAATTTGACAACTAATTTTTTTTCCCCCAAAATGTGATGTAGGCCAAACTCATCAGCAGTCTAGGAACAGTCATGAGCAGCCAATGTGCCACCACTGGTAAAGAGCCTTAAGTTCAAGTCCCAGGCTTGTCACTTGCTGTGTGACCTTGAGCAACTCACTTCCCATCTCTGGGCCCAATTTCCTCATGAGGGAGTGAGATGGTCTTGATCATCCCACAGAGCGTGGTGGTGAATGGTGGTGAATGTTCAGAGGTCTGGGATGCCAGGCCCGCACTGGAGGTGCTTACAGATTAGTTTAGAAAGGAGACTTACACAGTGGAAAACCTGAGTGACCTCATGCAGTTGTTCTGAGGATTACGTAAGTGGATCAGTTTAAAGCCACTAGGAAGTGCCTGCCCCAGCCTAATGCCAAATAATTCCTCCCTCCTGCTTACCCTCTTTCACAGCTCCTCTCCCAGTGAGGCCTAGCGGCTATTTTAGCACAGCGGTTAAATATAGTCTCCAAATGCAGAGATGTGAGGGAGATAAAATCGAGTAGGTAAGAAAGACAGTTGTAGAGTGGAGACAGACAGAAAGCTTCGAATCCTGGCTTTCATGCTGCCGACGACAACAGCTCGCTGTGACGATCTGACAGACGAGGCGCTGTACTAAGAGCTTTCACAATTAATCCTCATGCTAACTCTGTGAGATAGATATTATAATGACTGCTATTTCATTGATGAGGAAATAGCCAGAACTCCAGAGTTTTAGGTGAAGTCTCCCAATTCCTTTAAATTGTGGCAGTGTTACCGCCCAACATGGGGCCTTCTGCTCGCAGCAAGACATGCCAATAGTCAAGAGGCAAGGTGGTAAGAGAAAGAGGACGTTTTTATTACAGCTTGCTGGCAAGAGGGAAGATGGCCAACTCATGTCCAAAAGAACCATCTTTAGGGGGGCATGAAATCTTACAGCAGTTATAGAGGCCATTGGGTTATAGGGAAGGGGTTAGGAATGTTGACCTTGTGGTGTTACAGACTGGGAGTGCCACACCAGATCTTTCAGTTTCCCTTGATGATGGCTATCAGCATAGACTCCCTGTTCTGGGGTCATCACATTCCTAAGGAACTCAAAAAAACAAAGTTATTGTCTTATCGCAGTGCAAGCAGAGGTCGTAAAATCTACAGAGCAGTTGGATCTCCTGGAAGGTGCATATCTGGCTGGGTTAGTGTGTCAGAGGTCATTCAAAGTTACAATAGAGTTTTTCTGTTCTACAATAAGGCTTCCCATATGTCAACCTTGTCTTGAGCCAGTATCAGCAGCTACATCAAACTTTTTTAAAACATTGTGCAATCTAAGCCCATCTGCAAACTGCACCTGCCCATGGGCAGCCACTTTGCAATCTTTGGTCAAGAGCCTTGGGTTCCGGTCCTAGCTTTGCCATTTTCTGTGTGACCTTGGGTGAGTTACATACTCTCTCTGGGCGATGGCTGAGATGTTCAATAACTTGCCAAGGTCACAGAGCTTGTAAGTGGCAAAGCCCAGGATTTGAACCCAGGCAGTCCAGGGTAACTAAATGCAATCACTGAACTGCAGTCTTCAATAAATATCTCTGGTACTCCTCTAAGACCCTCCACCAATCAAGCTACCCAGATCCCGGTGGGACACAGGATGCCGACCCACTTGACCTGGCTGATGTCTTTAACAAACTCCAGTGATGGACAGTGAGAATGAAAGTAAATGCCTGAAGGATTGTATAGACTTCTTTAAACGTGAAGGGTGAAGAAGAGGCAGGAAGGCGCCTTCTCAGTGCTGTATCATTTGGCCTAAGATTGCATCATTGAGGTTTTTTTTTTCCCCTCCATCATGTGACAATTTTGATTCATGCTTCAAAATAAGAGGAATCTGGCTTTAATATTGGGTGTCATTTAGTGTTAAAAGCTCTTGATGTGAAAATGAAGCTGCCCAGTGGTTTTTCATATTTATTTTTAGCAGAAAACCATTTTTTAAAAAAAGGAAACCTTACATAGAATGCCAGCATGAAATAGAATCAGCTGGTGTCCATTACATACGGCTAAGGCATAATAATGATGGTGATGGCAGTAAGGACAGCAGCAGCTAATCCTTACTGAGAGCTTGCTGTATGCCAGGCACTATTTATGCTAAGATCTGACCCACCGTGACTCAACCAAGGCTGACAACAGCCCTAAGACGAAACTGAGACACAGAGATGTTAAAATTTGCTCAAGGTCACGGAGTTCGGTGTGGGAATCAGGCAGGCTGCCTTCAGGGCCCAAGACCTTTCCCACCCTACTGCTCTGCTGTTCACCCTGGTTCACTGCAGAGATGCCCACATAAGAAGCAGCTGGTTGCAGATGAGAGCCAGCCTTACAGAGCTATGCTTCTACAGCTTATGATCAAGGGTCATAGTGAAACCGCTGTTTGACTTTACTCTGCACAGGGACTTAGTACACGTGAAATGTCTCTCCCAGTTGACAGTTACATAGGCCTGTATTGTACCTCAGTCTTAGCTGATCTGTCTTTGAGGTGCTTCATAGGGTCTTTCAAAGAGATGTTCATGTCTACTCCAGAGAGTAAATTATAAGTCAGAATGTCCCAAACAATACACTCCAAATTTGGTGAAAATCTGTCCAGAGTGGTTAGAAACAAACAGGCCCCCAAACCACTGTACTTATATAAATAAAAGAGGAACTGCACTAGGGCTGGCCCCATGGCATAGTGGTTAAGGCCGGTGCGTTCTGCTGCTGCGGCTCAGGTTCACAGGTTCAAATCCAGAGTGCGGACCTGCACCACTCATCAACTATGCTGTGGCAGCGACCCACATATATAGTAGAGGAAGATTGGCATAGATGCTAGCTCAGGGCTAATCTCCCTCAAGTCAAAAAAAAAATCAAAGAAGAGTGGTAACAGATGTTAGCTCAGGGCTAATCTTCCTCAGCAAAAAAAAAAAAAAAGGAAGAAAGAAAAAAAAGAGGAACTGCACTGATCCTAGGGAGATGGGGGCCTGGCAGCCCATGAGGCGTCTTCAGGCAAACTTCGGCTCTAGGAACCCAGTTGGAAAGCCATGGTTCTAACCAGGAAGAAACGTGCTTTTCTGATCTCTGGGAAAGAAAGAGAATTGTGTCCTGGGCAGGGGAGAAACAGCAGCATTGGGAAATAGAGCCAGCTTATGAGAGTATGGGGTGGAGAAATGCAGCAGTCCTTGGCTCTGCCCCTCAGGCCAGTGAATTCCGCAGCTCTCTCTGAGACCCTAGGTCATGGCTCACCTTGGATTCGCAGAGGCACTGCTGATATCCAGTTTGTCTGGGATCAAACATAAGGTATTTAATTTGCATGATTAGGTTGGAGCTGATGGTACAAATAATAAGTTAAACCTCTCATGAGCTTTATTCTCTTTACACTTTACTGACAAAATATAACTTTTAAATAAAACATGGAACTAAACCTTAAGCTTGTAGAGAGTTGAACCAGAGCAGATTTCTCAACCTTGGCATTATTGACATCTGGTGTTGGATGATCCTTTGTTGTGGGAGCTGTCCTGGGCATTGCAGGATGATAAGTTTTCCTGGCCTCTGTCCACTACAGGCCACTAGCATGACCCTCCCTTTCCCCAGTTTGTGACAAGCAAAAATACCTCCGGACATTGCCAAATATCTCCTGGAGGGCAAAATAAATCCCAGTGAGAACATTGAATTAGATTATTTCAGAGGGCCATTTAGCTGTAGTTCTCTGATCCTTATGATATTTTAGATACGTTTTAAATAAAAAGTTTAACTCAATGTATTTTCCTACTGCTGAACATGTCCTTTGTCTGGACACCCTGGGTCATAGGTTGAGGCCAAGATCACAGTGGTTCGCCATCACTCCAGTTTCTCCTGGCTACTTGACTTCAAGTCAGTTACTAAAAAACTTTAGCTTAATAATCCTTCACAGATTGACTTCTCTCACCACCTCCTGTTGCTTCCAACTCCCTTCTCTCATCATTCCTCCTCTTCCCTCAAATACGAGACTAGAAGAAAATTGAAAAGAAATGTCAAGTATCTTGGCTAAGGCAGTGAAACTCACCCAGACAGGCTTTCTCTTATCAAGGGGCATCATTTATTTTTTCTTTATATTTTTAAATTGTCTTTTTCTGGGCCGGCCCCATGGCTTAGCGGTTAAGTACGCATGCTCCGCTGCTGGCGGCCCGGGTTCAGATCCCGGGCGTGCACTGACGCACCGCTTCTCCAGCCATGCTGAGGCCGCGTCCCACATACAGCAACTAGAAGGATGTGTAGCTATGACATACAACTATCTACTGGGGCTTTGGGGGAAAAAAATAAATGAATAAATAAAATTATTAAAAAAAATTGTCTTTTTCTCATCAATTTTATCCAGTAATTACTACTTAATTACTTGAAGGCATATGTCACACTATGTAAGCACAGAGGTTAAGAGTTTGAACTCCATAATCAGACCACAGCCTAGGTTTGAATCCTGGCTCATCTATCCATCCACCAGTTTCAGAGTTGTGGGCAACTTCCTGAAACTCTTAGCTTCAGTTTTATTATCTACAAAATGGGGCCAGTAATAGTGCCAGCCCCACAGGGTTGTTGTGAGGATTTAATAAAATACGGTACAGAAAGTGTTCAGCAAAATGCTGTCCATGTAGTAAGCATTCAATACAGCTATTACCACTATCATCATCACCATTATAATTATTTTTAATTATCACTTCATTCCCTTTTCTCCTATTTCAGCTAGAAGTATCTGGAGGTAATGACTTCAGGCAGCCAGAGGATTGCTTTAGGAACTTTTGTAAAAATAAATATTTTTAAAAAGCAATTTAAACTTATTTCATCAGAGCTTTCAGTCACTCTGAGATTGCCGGCCAACATATCCATAGGATATCTACAATGACCTCAGCCAAAACTAGAAACCAGGAAGTCCCAAAAGACCCCCGAAAAATGCCCCAAATCACTTTCCCCTTCTTTCTTTTCTTAGGCACCAACATATGCCCTCCTTCGCTCCCTCCACCTTTCCTTTTCCAAAAGTAGCTCCTGCCGTTTGAAGTGGCTACACTTGAATTCAGAATGGCAGGGGAGAAGAGACCTTGTTTCCTTGGTGATATTTGTTTGCTTACAGGGGAAAAGCAAAGACTTGTAAGAAAGAGGTGAACCTCAGGTGCAGCCACCGAAGCAGCTGCTGCCCCTTTCTCCCCACTCACCGTTACCTTCCTGCTGCCTGTGTGTCCAGCGTAAGGGAAACAGCCCTGTAGGATGGAAGGATTCAAAAGACTTGCTGACCTTGTCTTTTTTTAATCAACAAAGATTTAAGTGTTTACCATGGAGTCGTATTTCTTCTGCGTAGGTGATCAGCAATGAGGGGTCTACGGAATGGCTTTTTTTGTATGTAATGAGTATGCTGTATAGCCTCATGCTTATACCCTCAGTCTGGAAATGCGAGGCCTAGATTTGAATCCCAGCTCTGCCACTGATTAGCTGTGAGGAAAGGATTATCACCTCACACAATTTAAAACACGTTCCTATTCATTAGCACAGATGGTCCCCATGCTAGCTAGTCTTTGGGAGACCAGGAGAAGGCAACACTAACTCCAATAATCCAAGAGTCAGAGAGGTTGTCAGTTGCTCAAGATTACATATCAGTTTGTCATGGATAGGAAAATAACTCTGGTGAGTTATTCAACCTATTGGAGCTTCAGTTTTCATATGTATTTCTTCTGCACAGGGTTGTTCTAATGATTCAGTTTGTGAGCGATATTTGTGACACACTTAGGCCAAAGCCTGCCATCTAATAAGTGCTCAATAAATAGTTCTGGAAATAATGGTTATTTAGATGAAGATAATGGGGGTCTATGCAGAACAATATATGAAAAGAGCCCTACACAGCAATTAGGAAACCTGACCTAAGTCCCCACATCTGTTCCTAACTGTTAAGTTATCTTGAGCGACTGTCTCAACCTCTGCAGCATAGTTTCCTATCAGGCTAAAATGGAATTAATGTTATGTGCCTCTAATTGCTTAGAAAGATAGTGAAAGTCTCGACTGAGCTATAGAGTAGAAAGGATCCTTGAAAAATGCGTAGTGCTAAACAGATTTAACTAATAATTTTCCCATTCTTTGCACACTGTTGTTGTCGTTGTTGCATTGGATCCTGGCAATAGCAGTTGACAGGCTGGTTACCCACAGGCTCTTCTAGCACATTCCTAGACAAGAAGAGACTTCTAGAAACTATGACTGAAGGCAACTCAAAGCAGAGTCAGGATTAGGACCTCAGTCTAGTTTCTTCCTCGCTCATGGAATGGGGGGGGTCCTGCAGATACTGCTCCCATTGTCCCTCTGGACCTTATAGGGAGGCTGGATATATTGACTAATGGCGTTAACAAAATGAGAAGCATCAGATGATTCTGTGTAGACATTCTGTTTGCTAAATTTATAGAAGCACTTCTTCAGAGCTACTTGTCTTTCCTTCCTTTTCTAGCTCTTCAGGGTAAAATAGTGTTGAGCTGCTGACAGCTGGTGATGGGCTTACCCTGCGAACAGTTCATAAAGCGTGACTGCTTCCAGGAGAGCTGTTTGTACAAGTCTGGGCGAGGGCTCTGTCCACTAATGGACGCAGCAGAGATTGCCTGCAGAAAAAGCGTGCAACTTCTTAAAGATCATTACTTACATTGAATAGCTTCCTGATGGAGGCTAGGGCAAGGGACGTGAGGATTGAGGAGGACATTTCTATTCTGTGAGCTTGTAGAGTCCCACTGAGATGTGAGTCGAGTCAGTTAAAGAGCTGTCAAGGGATGGTGATCTCCCAAACCAGGTCAGCGACATGTCGGGGATGGAGGTCAGGCAAAGGTCCAAAGACTTGCATCTCTGCTACTCCTTGCAGAACTCAGCTGGAAAAACGTAACTAGTGCAGGAACTCGTGGTATTCCAGGGCCTCCTGTACTTTGCAGTAGCTGAAATTGTCAAGTAACTTGAGGACAGGTGGTGCCAATGTACCATTGCCTAATTCGGCATTTGTTTTGGGTTGAGGCCACAGGCCATTTCTGGACTGATTATGGAAGGGAAGAAAAATCAGTCTAGTACTGGGATTGTTTAGTATTGGAAAGGAAAGACCAGAGGTGAAACCGACAGCCCTTCAGGTATTTGAAGAGAACTCTCAGGGAAAAGATGACAATTTTTTCAACATGGCTCCACAGAGCAAAGCCAGGGCCAATAAGAGGAGATCATGAAATTTCTCTCCTTACTCTTGTCTTGAAATCTTTTTTCCCCCTGATATTAACGTAGCCACTCCAGAGTTCTTATGCTTACTGTTTGCATGGTATATCTTTTTCCATTTATTTACTGTCATCCCATCTTTGTCTTTTTATCTTATTTTTAAATTTTATTTGATTTTTATTTATTTTTAATTCATTGATTTTCATCCATTCTGACAATTTCTGCACTGTAATTGGAGTGTTAAGCTCCTTAATATTTAATGTAATTTTTATATGGTTGCATTTTAGTCTACTATTTTGTTATTTATTTTCAAATTGCCCCCTCTGGTCTTGTTGTTTGTTGTGGTTCCTCCATTCCTGAAAATTTTTGGATTATTTTAATAGTTTTTAGAATTCCATTTTAATTTTTCTCTTGGGTTTTTAGCTACACTTTTGTGTGTGTTTCTGTGTGTGAGGACTATCAGCCCTGAGCTAACATCCACACCAATCTTCCTCTTTGTTTGCTGAGGAAGACTGGCCCTGGGCTAACATCTGTGCCTATCTTCCTCCACTTTTATATGGGAGGCTGCCACAGCATGGCCTGACAATCGGTGCATCGGTGCGCACCCGGGATCCAAACCCAGGCCGCCAGCAGCAGAGTGCGTGCACTTAACCGCTACGCCATGGGACTGGCCCCCTAGCTACACTTTTTAATATTATTTTTTTGGTGATTTTACTAGGTCCTAAAATATAAATCTTTAATTTTTAATGGTCTACTTAGAGTTAATGTATACCACTTTACATGAAATATGAAAGCTTTGCAATCATACAAGTCCTTTTATTCTCCTACTTCCATCTGTATGCTATTGTTATATGTATTACATCTACTTACATAAAAATCCCAGAAGACAATGTTATTTTTTTTCTTTATACAGGCACATGTATTATAAACAAATTAAGAAGGAAAAAGCAAAAAAAAATTAGTCTTTTTTACATTTACACAGTTATTTACCACTTCTGACGCTTTTTATTCCTTTCTGGGGATTTGAGTTTCCATTTGGTGTCATTTGACTGTAGCCTGAAGAAGTTCCCTCAGTGTTTCTCGGAGTGCAGGTCTGGTGGCAACAAATGCTCATAGTTTTCTTTTATCTGAAAATGTCTTTTTGCCTTTATTCTTAAAGAATTCTTTTTGCTGCTTAAATAATTCTGTTGATTTTTTTTCTTTTAACTCTTTAAAAATGTTCTGATCTCTTCTGGCCTTTAATCAAATCATCATTCCCTTATGTGTAATGTGCCATTTTTCTCTGATTCCTCTCAAGATTTGCTCTCTTCCTTGGCACTTCATAGTCACTGACATATGTGTGCCTATGGCCTTTTTCATATTTATTCTGCTTGTGGTTTATTGAGCATCTGGAATCCATAAATTTTTATCTTTTATCAAATTTTGGAAGTTTTTGGTCATTATTTATTCACATATTTTTTATGTGTTATTCTCTCATTCCTGTCCTTCAGGGACTTCGATAACATGTATGTTAGACTGTTTTATATCATCTGACAAGTGCTCGAGGCTCTGCTCATTTTCTCTCTGTTCCTCACATTGGAAAATTTCTATTGATCTATTTTCAGATTCACTAACTTTTTCCTCTGTCCTTTCCATTCTCCTATTAAATCTATCCAGTGAATTTTTTATTTCTGGTATTTTATTTTTTGTTATAGAATATTAATTTTCTGCATTTTAATTGTTCCTATATTTCCACTGATATTTTTAATCTTTTACTGCAAGCATATTTTCTTTTACATCATTGAAGGTGGTTATAACAGCACCTTTAAATTTCATGTCTGCTAATTCCAAAATCTGAGTCATCTTGGGATTTGTTTTAGTTCATGGTCTTTCCTTTGAGAACTGGTCACATTTTCCTGGATCATATATATTGAATATCCTGAACATTGTAAATATTCAGCAAGGAGACTCTGGATCTTGTTATTTTTCTACAAGATGTAGTTTCTTTTCTTTTAATAAGCACTTACCTTAGTTGGAATTGGAAAGCAAACTTTTTTTCTTGGGCAGCAGCCCTCACCTCAGTTCAACTTTTTTTGTTTATCGTTAGTTGATCTTCTTGGAGTCTGTTCCATGCATGCATAGTTCAGGGGTCAGCCAGAGATATGGCAGACAGAACCTGGTGATCCCCTCTCTGGCTCTTTCCCTCCTGGAATTATTCCTCCTTCTTTCTACAATGAGTATGGTTTCCCCTGACTTAGTCCTCTGGTGACCCCTGCTACAAAGACTGAGATTTTTTCACCAGCACTCTCACCAACTGCTCTTCACCGACTGTACTGGCCCCTCCCCACAACTCCTCCTCCACTTCTGCACCTTGTCTTTTCAGTGCTAAAATTATCTCCATTCATAAGGAAACTTGTTAACACATAAAAAGTTTTGTTTGTACTGAGCTCTACTCAGGTTAGGTTTGCCAATACCCCCTTCCTTAAACATTCCTTTATTTTTTTCCATCTCTGTATTTTTGATCCACTTCTCACTTTGAGTGCCTTCTCTAGTGCTTTTTTAATTATCCAGATCCTATCATCTAAATCCTAACTCAAGTCCCACCATGAAACCTTCCACCATTCTATTCCAAGTTAACATTGTCTCTTTTGAGTAAGGTTTTTCTAAAATTTCAGCAGGCACATCACATATAGTGTCTTGGGTTGTTGTTTACCTTTGAAGTAGAGGAGATTTTTTTCCCTCACAATTGGCATGAACTCCACAGCCACAAGAAATATGTCTTATGCAATTATTTTATCCTCCACAATAATTAAGAGCAGACAGATCAAGATTAAATCCAAATTCTGCTGTTTATTAACTGTATGTTTCTGACAATTTACTTATCTCTGTAATTTCAGTATCCTAATCCGTAAAATAGACGTAATAATACCCGACCTATGGGGCTATTTAGGATAAACAAAATTCTTTCCCTAGCACAGACACTCTTCTATTCTTCTTTGTGAGTGTTTTATACCTTCTCTTTCTTCAAACTCCCAATGCATTCTGCCTATTCTTCACTTTCAGGCTTTTCACTTCTTATTTCACTGAGAAAACTGTGAGATCAGTAGCAATCAAAAGTTAACTTCCACACATTCCCACCAACAAATCTACCTCCCAACCTACATCTGTGCCAATTTTCTCTGTCTTTCTTCTTAATTTTCAGTGCTCCTATCTAAGGCAATTAATTCCTTCACTTGTATACTTGATATCCTTCCCTTTTTTCTACTCAAGGACATTGTTCCTACAATTAGTCCTTCTATCACCTAGGACATCAGTTTTCCATCTCTACTCAGTCTCCATCAACATGCAAACATGCTATGACAACTCCCCTCCTTGAAACAAAACAAACTTCTTCTCTTGACCTCGTATCCGTTCCATTGTCCTACTTCTATTAGCCTCAATTTGTTTGGACTCACTCTCTCCCTTTCCTTGCCCTGCATTTTCTACTAGATCAATATAATCAGGCTTTTGTATCTACCATTCCGTGAGAGCATTTCTTGTTAGGAAATTCATACTGGCAAATCCAATGGCCAGGTATCACTCCTCTTTCTTCAAACACTTTAGTCATTGGCCTTCAGGATTCCATTCTCCCTTGGGTCTCCTCCTACTTCATTGGCTGCTCTTTTTCAGTCTTCCAGGATTCAATTCTTAGGACACTTCTCTGTACTTGGTATCTTAGGACACTTCTCTGTACTTGCTATCTAGATGATCTCATATTATCCCATGGCTTTAAATTCTACCTACATATTGATGATTTGAAAATGTTTCCCTCCAACCTAGATCTCTCCCTCAGATTCTAGATTTAAATACCCAGTTGTCTACTGGTCATCTCCACTTGGATAATTAATAGGTATCTCAAACCTACATATCCAAAACCGAACTCCTGACCTTATGTCCCAAGCCAACTCTTTCCACAGTCTTCCCATCTCACAATATATAATAACTCCATCTGTCGGTTGCTTGTGTTAAATATTGCACTCTGGTCCTTGACTTCTCTCTCTTTCTCCCAGCATGCAATACATTGGGAAATCCTTTGAACTCCTCTAAATATATCCAGAATCTGACCATTTATCACTTTCTCCAACACTAGCTCACTGGTTTAAACCACCATAGTCTCTCAAGTGGCAATATTATTTCAGTAACTTCCAAACTGCTCTTCCTCCTTCCGTTCTTTGCTTCAGCTGACCTGGTCTCTTTGTTCTCCCCCAAAATGACAAGCATTCTTCTACTTTGGGGTCTTACACTGGCTCTTCTCTTCCTGGAATTCTCCTCCCCAAAATATCCCCATGGCTTTCCTCCCTTACTTTCCGTCTCTGTCCAAATGTCACCTTGTCCTAGAGGCTGCCCTGACCTCACTTCATAAAATAGCAACCACATCCCCAATACCCAGCTCCCTTACTCTGCTTTATTTTGCTTCATAGCACTTATCACTGTCTGAAGTATCACACAGTTGTGTCACACACGCAGACACAGACACTTGAGGACAGGGGCTTTGTTCTGTTTTGTTTTGTGTCACTGCTCTATCCTCAGGGCCTAAAACAATGCCTGACATATAACAAGCACTCAGTAATTATTTTTTATTGGATGAATGGATGAATAATACAAATTGAGGTCTTATCACAGTGCCTGGAGTATGGTTAGCACTTAATAAACTAGGTTTAATAAATAATAGTAACAAATATGTACTAAATCACTTAAAAATTAATAAATCACTTAATAAATAAGATTTTATTATCAGGCATTTGATAAATGTGTTGAATAAATGAATGAATTTGTTCTAAGATAGCAACAAGAACTGTATCTGTATTGAGCCAAGATCATCATCTGCCTCTTGATCTCATGTCTCTCCCCTTGATCACTTCACCAGGTTCTCCATCCAGATCCTGGTGCCCAGGGTTCAGGAAGCCATCACATCATACTCAGGAAAGACCCTCTTCATGTAACCTCACCCCCTTCATGTAACCTCACCCCAGTCAAACAGTTGCAAAGGTGTCAGGAGCACCACCTGCTCACTTGCCAGACAGCCTCCCCTGTGCACAGCCAGACTCACCCACAAAGGGTTAGCCCAGGTATGGCCTGGCTGGTCATCATGACAGAGGCTGGGTCAGGACCACCGGCTGCTCTGAACTCAAACATTAGAAACATTTTGATTCCCTGTGTTTACCTGAGACCCACAAACCGCAAACAAGGTTGGCTCATCTCAGTCAGTAGGTGTCCTGTGTTTATGACTTTTAACATTTAAAATCAACCAGGGGCCAGCCTAGTGGCGCAAGCGGTTAAGTGCGCGTGCTCCGCTGCGCCGGCCCGGGGTTCACCGGTTCGGATCCCGGGCGCGCACCGACACACTGCTTGGCAAGCCATGCTGTGGCGGCATCCCATATAAAGTGGAGGAAGATGGGCATGGATGTTAGCTCAGGGCCAGTCTTCCTCAGCAAAAAAAGAGGAGGATTGGCAGATGTTAGCACAGGGCCAATCTCCTCGCAAAAATAAATAAATAAAATAAAATAAAACGAACCAAAGATAATAGTGAAAGAAACTATTGTTGCATAAAAAAGCAGCTTCTTCATCTTCCGTATAGATTCTGTAATCAAAATTAACTATTTTCTTGGTTAAATCTTCGGTTTGCTTACTTCAAACTAGAGAAAATTTTAAAAGCTATTAATGGAAAGGTTAATGGGATGTCATACAGGCTCCAAAGAATGGCTGAATCCAGGCCTCAGGGTGGGCAGGGCCAGGGCAGCCCCAGGGGCCTTAGCCCCAGAGGTACAGGACCCTCCCCCCAGCGTTCTGCCATTAGAGTGACTCACCATCAACTCCAAGTCTAGAAAGAATCTGGCCCAGCTGATTTTGAGAACGCACTCAGGTCCAGCTAATTGTGACCAGGGGGCGGGTCATATGGTAGAGACATGGTGCTGGGAGTAGGAGGGGTGTAGTTTCCAGAAGAGGAAGAATAACTGGACAAACACTCTGCAAACTGTCCAGAACACCTAAGAGAGAGTAGAGACGATTTCAGAGGAGCTGCTTTGTGAGCAACGTACACATGCAAAAGAGAAATGCTTTGCAGATTCAGTCATCCAATCCAATGACGAAAAAATATTGATTTTTCCCAGCAGCTCATTCAGCCTAAAGCATATGCAACAGCTTTGCAAGCTGTATCTAGCGTGCATCGTTACAACTCCCATCAAGCAGGGAGAAAGTGCATTAGCAAGCCAAAGAATTAATTTCCATCCTCACTGTGTGGCCTTGGGCTTATGACTTAATCTTTATTTGCCTCAGGTTCCTCATCTATAAAATGGGAAGAGTAATATTTTCCCATGCAGGGTAAGGAAGAAGTGAGATAGCGACTAGTGTGGGACAGAAGTCAAGAGCACAGACTTGAGTCCGAGCGGAGAGGTCAAGGCTGGTCCTCAGTCTGCCAGCTATGGCGTCCTGTGCAAGCCTCACCATTTTAGAGTTGCATGCTCTGCATCTCTGAAACAAGGACGGATGTACCCATTGTGGGCTTTGTCAGCATGAAATGATTTCCACCAAGCACTGTGCATAGGGCCTAACAGTTCGAGGGCTTGAAACTGTGGTTAAAAACTGTTTTTAAGTGATAGGTGCACACTATGATTTTTTATATTGTTGTTGTCACCATCAGTATTGTTATCAGCGTCACCACTGATTCAAGGAAGCACAGTAGGAACAAGACTGAAGAAAGTGCAGCTTCAAAGCAGGCAGCTTCCAAGTATTATCCTTCCTCCTTCAAAAGGCTCTTCCCTGCTACCAAGTAAAATAAAACCTTGACTTGATAGACAAGGCTATCTGTGCTCTGATGGCTGTCTTTCCAACCTCATTTCTTGCTCTCTTTCCTGTGCCAGCCACTTCCCTTGCCATATTTCATAACTCAGGGTCATTGGCTATGGCCAGTCCCCGAACACAGTCTACACTTAAAAAGTCTGTCCTTCATCCTTGCCACTTTCTTCTCTCAGAAAGTCCCTTTGACCAGTCTCTATCCATTGAAACTCTCGTTTCAAGTCCAATTTAACATCCTCCTAGGCCATTATTGCAGCCACTACCGTTGTCACCTTTTGAGTCATTTGTTTGCTCCTTCAAACTTTGCTTGTACCTCTACTCATAGTTAGCCTTTATTTTATTTAGATAGTCTATTTAGTTGCTTACATGACCCAACCACTCAGCCCATTAAAAGCTCCTTTAGGGCAGGAGGGCAGGACTGTGTCATAACTATCTTTGTAATCCCTGTTAGCACAGTGGCTGAACACATAGAACACAAGTGTTGTTGGAAGGAAGAGAAGGATGGAAGGCAAGAGGGCAGAAGGAATGGTGCTGTAAACTGCCCTCTTGGGGGCTCAGATCTGTGATTACGATAAGCGTTAGCACTGTGTTCTAACAACCAAGCGGACTAGCCCAGCAAGAATATCTGGAAATGGAAAAATAAATTACCTCTTCTGATTATAAGCCTCCAAGCGTTTACTCTTTCCATGCTGTCAGATCATGAAATTCCAGAAAACCTGAAGCCTTAAGGGACCTAGTGATAATTTAGTATCTCCATATTACAGATGAAGAAAATGAGGCCCGCAGAGATTTAACCTCTAGCCCTCAAATGCTTTAAACAAACAAGCAGCAGAGCTTAGACTAGGATCAGGGCCCCTCTGTGCCCGCCATGTCCAGATACCCGTTCATTAGCTCCTACCTGCCCTTCCCAGGCTTTGCCTGATTTTCACTTTCCTGGGCTTGACCCCACGTCCCGTGTTCCCAGCCCCTTCCTGGCCGAACCGGACGAGACAGTGATTCATTCCAGGGCTTGTTACTGAGACAAGGAGAGAAAAGAGGAACACGGGCCAGAAGAATGAAGCTGTCAGCAAGAGGGCTAAGCGAGCCCACAAGTTCAAGGGAGCGCAGTCCATATGCCCACCTTCACCTCTGACCCCAGTTGCAAGTTTGGGGGTTCTCAAGACTACCCTGAGGGTTGGTAATTCACTAGCAAGACTTGGAATTCACTGAAAGCTGTTACAATTTATGACAGGGAAAGGGTACAGATTAAAATCAGCCAAGGAAAGAGACTCATGGGGCAGATTCCAGGAAAGTTCTAAATGCAGAGATTCCATTGTCCTCATCCTAAGGATCCGTGGACAGTATTACTTTCCTAGCATCGATGTGAGACAACATGCGTAGAGTATTACCAACCAGGGAAGCTCCCCTGAGTCTTAGTGTCCAGAGTCTTTATTGGAGCTCTATCATGCAGACATAGCTGACTGTCCACATGGCTGATCTCAGTCTCCAGTCCCTTTGGAAATCAAGCTGAGACCATGTGACCCAAAGCCCCCACCCTAAATCACACTGTTATGCTGTCTAGCACGACTCAACATCCCCAGGTAAACAAAAACACTCTCGGGTATGACATTCCAAGGGCTTAGAGATTACTCCACAGAAGGCTAGGGCAAAAGGCAGATGTCTTTGGAGCAAGGTTAAACTCTTTACCACACAGAGCCTAGCAAGGACACTCTTCCTGACCTTTCATGCCTTCACTTCAGCAAAGCATATTGGGAAATGCATGAACTTTGGAGCCAGACAGGCCTGTGCAGGCTCGACCAGTTTTACCTGTGTGGCCTCAGCTGGTCACCAACGTCTCTAAGCCTCAGTTTTCTCCTTTGGAAAATGGAGATAAAGATAGCTGTCCCTTGCGGTGTTCGTAAGGTTCAGAGTTAATGCTTTGGAAGTACTTAATATGATGCTGATGTGTAGTAGGTACCCAATAAACGAGAGCTGTCAGTAAAAGCCTTCTCCTGTTCTTCAGTTCTTTCTTCACGCTTCTCTCTCTCTCTCTCTCTCTCTCTCTCTCTCTCTCTCTCTCTCTCTCTCTCTCGCTCTGCTTCTGTCTGTCTCACTTCTCTCACTCATTTGTTCTGTTTCCTTTTCCAACCTTCCCTCTTCTCTCAGGACAGGAGGATGTCACTTCAGTGTGCTGTGAATAAGAAAATGCCAAACTCAGGGGAACCACATTCCTGCAGCAGCCTTGGGATACCCTGCCCCCTAGAGATGGCACCTGATGGTGTTTGTTGAACAAAGCTAGCTGTCCAGGGCTGGGATGAACTGGAGCTAACACGTTGTAATGACTTCGCTCCACTCCAGATCTGGTGTAAATTGAAGATGAAAATGTGTTTTCCAAAAATACCCGGGCTGCTACAAATGTCTGGGCCTGTTTCACCTTTGGTTATACAATTGTCTTGCCTGGGCTTCTTTCTGGGCTCACAAGGATGACTGGGCTTGTATTCCGGGAAACTATCTTGGGAAAAGCCCTGCACTCCCCACTAGTGTCAGCAAACAGCACACCACTGCATGGAAGAGCACGAGTCCACAGCACCCAAGTAACATTGACCATGTTATGAAGCATGGTCTTGGCAAGACCAGAACCTGCTCCATCCTGAGTTAGTCTTGTGCAGCTCTCAGTGGCTCTCTTGATGCTGCCTGGAATTGTTCTGTGGTTTTGGAAAAGGCAAACCTTCCCCAGACCCATATTCTGTGATTGAGATCAGCCTTCTGTGTACACTTTCCCCCAAATACCTTCTCCTACAGAGATACAATTGAGAAGAAAAAAAGTCCCAGTTCAGGGCCTCAGTTTTCAGATTGTTAAAGACCTGACTCACAGATCTTACCGTTTCCTTCCCTGTACGTCTTCCCACAAACGTGGCATTCGGGATGGTCAATAATAAGAAACCGGCACATTTTCCCCATGACAGTCCCTTGATAAGCCTGTGACGTAGTCCCAGGCAATTAGAGCTGGGTAGGGTAATTAAACCTTGGTGCACTGCCTTATTTCACCCGCAAGGTCTAGAGAGAGTCACTTCTCCAAGGGCATGGATATTTTTAGTGAGCTGAGCAGGTGACTGACTGATCTAGGGTAATCAGTGAAGACTGAACTGCCGTGAACTAAAACAAGCGTTTAGCTTTCCATATATTTGGGCTATTTTTATGCCTGGTCCCTCTTATTTAGCTTCAAATTATACTTCCTCTGTAAACATTCCTTCCTTCCTTCATCTTATTTGTAGTGATTCTTCTTCTTCTTCCTCTTCAAGATCAGGTGTCATTCTCTTTTTCAATCTTAATTTTTTTTTTATTATCAAGTCAGAGGAATAGATCCTCTTCCCTAATTCATTAATTCAACAGATATTTATGAAATGCCTCCTACATACAAGGAACTATTCTAAGCAATCTAATAAACAGAATGGACAAAACAGACAAAAATCCCTGCCCTCACGTAGTTTATATTTTAGTAGTGAGAAGCAAGCAGTAAACAAACCAAAAAAAGTAAAAATATATATCAGATACTGATAAATGCTTTGGAGAAAAAAAGTGTAAGGAAGCATGATGAAGAGTGTTGGGGTATAGGGAGCTTTACGGTTTGAATAGGGTAGTTAGAGAAGTCCCCAATGAAAACATGACATTGGAAGAAGAACCAGAGGAGATGATCAAGGGATCCTGGTGGGGATCAAGACAGAGGCAACCGCAGGTTCTTAGTCTTGAGATGGCAGATGCTTGGTGCACCCAAAGAACAAGTAGGAGACCAGTGTGGCTGGAGAAGCATGAGCAGGAGGGGAAGATGCTTAGAAAGGTGAGCAGAGAAGAGAGGAGGAGTCGGAACGTGTAGGGCCTTCTGTTGTAACTGCAGAGTAACTGAGGAATACAAACACAAAGGAACTTAAGCTACTTTGACTTTTACTCTGAGCACATAGGAAGTCATTGGAGAGTTTTGAGCAGAATCGTAAAATCAGTTGACATATTTTCAAGAACGACTGTGGCTACTCTTTTAAGAATGGGCTCTAAGGAGCAAGAATAGAAGTGTGACCATTTAGGACTTGATTGCAATGAGCCAGTTGAGAAATGATGGTGGTTCACAGCAGAGTCTATCAGTGGAGGTCACGAGCAGTCGTCATACTAGGTATACATATTGAAGTAGAGAAGGTGATATTTCCTGATTGATTGCATATGATTGGGTATAGGGTACAATAGAGACAGACAGACAGACAAAAAGAAGTAAGAATAACACAAAGGATTTTGGCCAACATCCGGAAGGATGGAGTTGCCAATTGGGAACAAATTAAGATTAACTTCTCTCTGCCTTAGCTTTCTCATCTGCCAAATGGGGAAATTAATTGAAATAATAAGGTTTGTGAAAGTTAAACGAGTTGTTACAACAAAATGCTTAGAATTATTCCTAGTGCATAAAAAGCAAATGTTAGCTACTATTGTCCTGATTCTCCTCCTTTCCCTGCTTGCTTCCTTCAGAGAACTAAACACAGTCTAATACGATCTTGTTTATTTTTCTTTGCCCTCTATCCCCTTCCTCAAAATGTAGGCTTCATGAGGGTAAGGATCTCATCTGTCAAGTTCATGCTACATCATCAGCTTCTACAGCAGTGTTTCAATCTTAATACATGCCTGATAAATATTTAGGAGTAGAAGTGTAAAATGAAGTACATTCAGACAGCCTGGATTTCTCATGATATCTCTGCTTGACATATGTACTGTTTGTCTCATACACTCATACTTGTCCATTTTGTGGCTTAGAAAATTTGGTCACTGGCATTAAGGAGGGCCTTAAAAGGTGGACCACACATAGGTTAGATGGTCCACTCAGAAGACTCCCTCTGTATTCTGCCTTGATGAAGGGAAAAGTTCTACCTCAACACAGCCGTCAGCAGGAACTCTGAGATTCCAGGCACCACAGTCTATGCCTGCTCTTTCTGAAGCTGCAATCAATGCCCTCGGTTGTTCTTTAATTAGCAGAACCGCTGTCCTGCCTCCACTCCCTGGTTCCGCTGTCAAGATGTCACACATCTCTGGGCTGGCTTCCCGTCCCAAGGTGGTTTAGCTTGCTGTGCATGGATGGAGGAAGGCAGGAAAAGGGCAAGGAGCCAATTAGATTGAAATGGAATCTGGTCTTTGGAGGCCCCTTGTCAGGGTGAAGAGCACTGGATGTTCCCAGAGATGACAGATGCTTCTTTATTTGCGCTGATCTCAGGGGTTAGAGGTCATTTGTAAATAAGATTTGCTCCATTTGGTATGGCAAGTCCTGTTCTCAGTGCCTTACTTTTTTTAGTCTCTGAGTCTTTTTCTCTGTGTTTCGACATGCTCGCTGCAGGTGGAAAGGCCGTTTGGTCTGGGATGAATATTTCAAATACTTGGGAGCAGCTGAAGTAGCAACCACAGTTAGATAGTCAGTGAGGACACCAATGATCAATTCACATGGTGCTAAAACAACCCAATGGGAAGAGAAGAGATAGAAAAACTGGTGTGATGAATGAATGAATGAATGAATGGAGTAAATGAATGAAGCCTCAAAATTTATTTTTTCTGATTTTAACTAGGAGTAGAGGAAGTAAGCTAAATTCTATTATTTAGTCTTTATGTTGTTGGTCTAAGTAAATTTAGTTTCTGTATAGATTATAATCCACGGAATGTAATCTTCAAGTAAATAATAACCCACTCTAAGGATAAACACAAATTTTAATCTGAATCAAGGAATTTTTAACCCAGGTCAATGAAGTGCCTGAAATGTGCTTTTTTTTTTTGTGAGGAAAATCGGCCCTGAGCTAACATCTGCCAATCCTCCTCTTTTTGCTGAGGAAGACTGGCCCTGGGCTAACATCCATGCCCATCTTCTTCCACTTTATATGGGGCACTGCCACAGCATGGCTTAACAAGTGGTGCATCAGTGCGCACCCAGGATCCGAACCGGCGAACCCCGGGCCAACGCAGCAGAGCGCGCACACCTAACCGCTTGTGCCACTGGGCAGGCCCCTGAAATGTGTTTTTTTTAATATATTTAGTTAACAACCACTTATAAAGAAAGCGCGTACTAGGGGGCAGTCATTGTTCTAATGTTTTAGAAATATTATCTGAAGTAATCCCCACAACACTAGGAGGTAGATATCATTACTGTCCCCATACAAATAAGATAAGTGAGATACTAAGAGGATAAGTGGGACTCACAGCTAGTAAGGGGCAGAACTGGGGTTTGAAATACGTAGTCTGGATCTAATTGTATACACAATATCAAGATCCGTCAAGAAAAGGGCCTGGATGTGGAGCTGTTTTTTTCGTTTTATTTTATAAAGTAGAGTATATTGAAAGAAATGAGAGCATGTCATAGAATCCGAGGCAAAGGGAGCAGCCAGCCTGATAAAGGATTAGAACCAGAGAAGTTCGGGCCATCAGGAGCCTTTGCAGCCATCTATCTGGTCTCTTAGCTTTTCTTTGTGTTTCCTCCACAAGACTGGCCTATGAACCCCCCCATCAGCTTGAACGTGGCCCACTACAGTTGACTAATACAGCAGCCCCAGCTTCTCAGCCTCTTCCCTCTGGCTCTCACATTAAATTCCCATCTGTGACTCTAAAGATAATAATGACTAGGCTAAATGGACAGAGTTGAAACGTTTAATTTCTAGAAGCTTCATTGGAAATTTTGAGTTGCACTGAGGCAGACTGTTCAGAATTCCCCGTTTGGCGCTCCTTCCTTTATGCCACGATACTCATGGCAATGGACCTGGGCCTGGAGGAGGCAAAAGTGTGGGCTTTAGCCCGGGGATGACTCTTGAAGATTTAGCAGAAGCTATTTTACACCTTGAAACCTTATTTTCCCCTTTGATAAAATCAGTATTATAAATCAAGTCAACATCACCCTTATCACCTATGAATGCTCATTGCTCAGGAAGTGTTACCGTTTCATAAGGACAGAGCACCATTGTCCGTGAATCCCTAGGTGTTCTGTCGCCTATCCTGTGGTTCAAAAGGAGCAGTATGTGCTCACTGCCCCCAACCAATGAAGGCCCGACTGGCAACGTTCCACTTTTATACTATTTTTATCATAACACACACACACACACACACACACACACACACACACTCACACACCCTCCTCAGCACCCACAACCTATATTAAAACTGGCCTACTTACTGGAACCAATGTAGCCTTTCATGCCAATTACCAGCTGAGTAAATTGACAACAATAAGGAAGAAGAAAAAGGAATGGGCTGAGTCATGAGGTGGAATAATTTTTGATTGCATGGCTTTATGAGCAGACATGCAAATCATATGCTTCTCCACCAAAGCCATAATTTTGACCAAGGCAACATGTCTCTTTGAAAAGCTAACAGATGCGGTGAGATATTAAAGAAAAAGTTTTCAGCATGAGTAAAGGATAGTTGGAGCTCTTCAGAAAGAGAGGGCTATAAACTCAAGGAAAACTGTAAGTGCAGAAAAGCAAGGGAAGAATCTTCCAGAGAGCTGAGCTGAAACTGTTGAAGTCAGAGCCTAGGAATTGCAGAGTATTTTGCATCACAAAACAAGGATCAAGATTTCCCGGTCAAAGCCTGATTGCAGAGGTTTCAGGCATATTGACTCAGAAGAAAAGTTTAACAGAGTTGACTTTAATTTGAATTCAGTTCAAAGAACCCTGGAGCCAAGAAGAGTGCTTAAGAAGCTTGTTAGAGAGATAGTCGCCAGGAAAGGAAGCCAGCATTTTCATTTCAAACTTCATTGCACTCAGATTTTTGTAAAGCATCTTTAAAAAAGAAAGAAAAAAATTACAACAGAGCCTTTGTATTTGGTATTTGATTTTTGCCTCTTAATAAATGTTTGCAAAAGCACTTATTTGGGGGTTATTTTTCCCTTCATTTATTTTCATGATTAGTATTGGTATTTTTATGGTATGCAAAGCTTCCATAGGGCAAATCAATTCGTAACATCCCTCCTATGGGAAATAAGAGCTTACAGTACGTCAACTAGATTTGCCAGCAGGAAACAATTAGGTTAGGAGTTTCAGCTCAAGTATGTTCAGAGTAGCAATAAGATCACCAGTGCCTTCGGAGGAGTTGCAGGGCGTTCCAGAATCTTTCCTCAAGGAGAAATGCAACTTCTTTACTGCCATTTGTTGATGCTGCAACTCAGTCTGTGAAACGAAGAAAGTCTGGCCACCACAATAGCAGAATGCACAGTAGAAGTAGTCATGTGCTGCGTAATAACATTTCGGTCAACAATGGGCTGCATATACTTATGGTCCCATATGATTAGTATCATATGACCTAGGTGTGTAGTAGGCTGTACCATGTGGGCTTGTGTAAGTACACTCTATGATGTTTGCACAGTCGCCTAATGACATTTCTCAGAACAAATCCCGTTGTTAAGCAACGCATGACTGTGTAGACTTCAGAGCCGAAGAGACATGCATTTAAATCCTAACTGGGGCTGTTATGATCTATTTGCTTCAGAAAGTCACTTAACCGTCCGGGACTGGGTCTCTTCATTGTAAAATGGTAATAATAACACCTACCTTGCCAAGCGATGGTAAGTTTTAGAAATAATCTACTCCACAGCACTTGGCACATAAAAAGAAAATGGTGACCATAGTTATTTTGTTTTTGATAAGGAGGACGATGATGTTTTCATTAGAGATTTGAGATCATTTTCAAACAGCCTCCTGGCTCTCTATGTATGGATCTCTAGAAAGCTCACACAATTGCTGTCCATTGTTATAAATCCTTGTTTTTATTTCATAATTCATCTCAATTCAAGTCAGCAGCTATTCAGCAAGCACTAGGGGCAAGGTGTACAAACACAATGATGCATTGACCTTTGCCATCAAGGAACTGAAGCTAATATGATATTTATTGTGCTGGGTGCTCTGTCCCAATTCAGAGGACTCCACCCAACCTCCATCCTATTGAGTTTACTTATTCATTCATGTGTTCATTTGTTAACAGATGTTTGGGTTCCTGCCATGTGTCAGCTGTGTGGCAAATCTTGAACCAGACACAGTCTCTGTCCTCAAGGAGCTCTCTTGAACAGGCAAGGAGAATGCAGGTGATTGGTGCGAAGCCCTGTTTAGATTTCAATGAGAAATGACACTGGGGACATCAGTGTATGTACACTCTTCCTGGCCAAAGTTCCACCTTGAATGCCTCGCTGCTTCCTGCCCTGTAGAGGCAAGACCATGAGTAACAAAAGCCTTTAGAAGCACTTCTTATTTCTTTAGCTTTTAGATCAAGTCCCTGCTCTGAGCACTTAGTTCCTTGCTTGCTTTCTTCATCATCTCAGCCAGGCCTTATATGGCCCTCCCAAACCAACATCCTCCTAAGCCTAGGGTAAACCCAGCCTGTTTTTCCATTTCAGACCCAGCATTATCCCTTGTGTCTTCTTTTGGATACATACCAGAGACACTTCCTAGAAGTTCTAGTAAGAGATGGGGCAGAGTGTGACTGGACATCTAAAGAGCTCATAAAGCATCTTAGGACAGCAAGGTGGTTATGAGCTTAGGTTCAGAGAGGTAGACAAGTGTGGGTTCCAATCTAGACTCTGCCCCTGTGAACTATGGGGGTCATAGGAAAGACATTCAACCTCTCTGAGCCCAATTTTCCTCTTCTGTAAGATGAAAATAATGGTAGTTGTTAGTTCCCAGGGTTCCTGTGAGGATTAAATATGTTAATGATTGCAAAGGCCTTGGCTTAGTGCTTGACATTTGATAAACTCGCAACCAATTTACTCCTGTTAAAGGAGGTTCTCTCCAAAAATGCTGTACTTTCGAACAAACTGTCCCAAGTTCTGTGAGGACTTGAGTTTACAACAGAGGAGGCAGTACTGGGGGATCTAGACCCTTCTCTACAAGAAGAGAGGAAAATGAGAAAGAGTGAATGAACTACACGAAAGAAGAGAGAACCGGAAACACACATACACCCCCAAAAGATACACCAGGACTTACCCTCCACCCAACTTATCAAATTTTAACATTATGTCATTTCTGCTTTAGATTTTTTTTAAGTTAGGGATATAGTTGAAGTTTATTGTGTATCCCTCTCTAATCCCTCTCCTTCCCTCCTTCTCCAAACATAACTATTTTCCTAAATTTGGTATTATTCCCATGCATGTTTTTATGCTATAATAAGTATATATAAATCCATACACAATATATAGTATTCTTTTAAACCATCTATAAATGATATTTATGAGAGAAACTCTTAGTTGCCTAATCAATGGTTATTTATTGGTTGGCCCACTCAATATTTACTTTTCTTCCTTACAGAACATGTAGTTTATTTTGGGCAACAATGCACCCAACTAAAGAACTACGTTTCCCACCTTCCCTTACAGTTATGGGGGCCACCAGTGAGATGAAAGCAAAGGTCACTGGGCAGGGCTTCTGGGATGACCCCTAAAGAGACTCAGCTGGCAGGTGTACCCTTTGCTCTTCCTCCTCTTTTCCTTCTTCCTACTTGGAACATAACTCTGGTGGATGAAGCTCCAATAGCTCTTTAGTTCCTGACACCACCTTGAGGTTGGAAACTAGTGCTAAAGATGATGGAGCAGACCTTGGGTCTGCTCATGACCTTGGAGCCTCTGTATCAGCCTTAGATTATCTACTTCTAGATTTGTTTTATGTCATAAAGAAATATCTTGTTTAAGGCACTTTTTGTTGTTTGTTAAATGTAGCTGAATCTAACCCTAAATAATAGAGAATCATGCTGTGTATATCAACTTCCAAACTGAATTTTTTGCTCAACATTACATTTTTGTTGCTCAGCATTCTGTTTGTTTGATGAGGCAGGTTTAATGTTTAAATCACCAATTCTGGAATTAGACTGGCGGGTTCACAGCCCAACTCTGCCACTTGACATTTATGAGACTTCGGGTAATTAAACTTCTCCATACCTTAGTCTGCTCATCTATAAAATGGAGATGATAATAGGACCCCCATCACAGATGGTTATGAGAATTAAATGAGTTAATATTCACGTGCAAAGTGCTTACAGTAGCACCTACAGCAAAATAATAATATAACTCTATTTAGGATTATTAACTGTTATTTTGCTATTTATCCATGATGATATAGTTCAATTTTAACTGCCGTATAACATTCCATTTTGTGACTATGCTACAGTTTGTTTTTTCATTGTACTATTTGATGAAGATTTGCTTACAGTTTTTAACTTTTAACATTTTTGTTGATACAATGAATGTTTCTGAATGCATTTCCTTGTGCAAAAATTTCTCCAGGGTATCTACCTAGAAGTAGAAATGCTGAGTCTAGGGGTGTGAGCACTTGCAGCGTGGCTTGATAAAGCTAAATTCCTTTCCACAGTGGTCATAACAATTTGTATATGAGAGTGCCCATTATGTCTCATCTTTGCCAAACCTTGGTGTAGACTTCTTATTTTTTGCCAATCCAGTGGTGTAGCAAAGTATCATTTCATTGTTGTTTTAATTTGCGTTTCCCTGATTACTAGTGAAGATGGAAATAATTTTGAGTGATTTAGAGCTATTTGGGTTTCTTCTTCTGAGGACAACCTGTTCCTATCATTTCTTATTTTTTACTGGGTTATCTTTTCCTTTTTGAATTTGTGTATGTAATAATGTTACAAACATCTCTTCCCAATCTGTCACTTGCTTTTCCACCTTCTTTAGGGCACAGAAATTTTAACGTGGTCAAATTTATCAATCTTTACCCTAATTATTGATATCTGTGGCTTAAGAGTTCCCTCCCTACCTCAAGTTCATAGGATATTCTCCTATATTTTGTTTTAAATCCCCAGGAAGGGGGTCTTTCAAGCACCTGGAATTTATTTTTTGTGTGCAGTGTGAAGTAGAAATTTGTCGTCATTGTTATTTTTATATGAGTCAACAATGATCTCAACACTATTTATTGGGTAGTCTGTCTGTCTATACTGATTTGTAAGGCCACATCTGTCATGTATCAAGTCCCCATATGTTCACAAGTCTGTTGCTTGGCTCTCTGCTGTGTGTCATTTGTCTCTTTGCTATCCTGGTACCAATACACACTGTCTGAATCTCAGTCTCTAAGGGGTCTTTAATCCATGAGCTAATTCAGGAACCTTGGTTTGTTGGCATCGTGGAGCTAAATCAAATCGTAGTTAGGATGGATTGTCCCCTGTTCACACAGCTCTTCCAGCGCTATGTAAGACAAGTCTCAGTGCCACTGGAACACAGCAGAAGGAAGGAAGAGATTTAACTCACACTTGCTTTTTCCTCACTTCTCAATACATACCCTGTGGTGTTTCAGACTCCAAAACCCATACACGCATTCTGTCCCCATCAGAGTCTGCTCCACATGGTGCTGTACTCAACAGTTCCTCCCCACATTGCTGGGCAGCAAAGCCATTTGTCTTTCTAATGGTCCAAACGAAAGGAAAGGTGCCTAGATGCAATATATATAGTCTGGGTAATTATGAAGGACTTGTGACAGAGACCATTATATTGAAGATGTAAAATGTCACCAAATCCCCACATGCACAACTCTAAAAAGTTTGAGAAAATTGGAAATAAAGTATACACTCACCAGGTGGGGTGTTATCTCCCTGGCTCTTTCATGAAAGGACAGAATGAAGTGATTAGGGGGTGGGTGGAGGGAGAGTGAGTATAGCTACCTACACATGTTAATTTGCTTTTATCTCAGTTTCCTAAAGCAGAATAATAAGCTCAACCAAGCGCCCCAGAGAGAATGCTAATTTTGTTTTATAAATCAGATAACAAATTTATCTGATCAACCTACAACACCCTAAAAATGTTTAAATGATTGCCAACCCCCCTGGAGCCAGCCCTGGTGGTCTAAGTGGTTAAGATTTGGCGCTTTCACTGCTGCAGCCTGGGTTCGTTTCCAGGTCAAGGAACCACACCACCCATCTGTCGGTTGTCATACTGTGGTGGCTGTGTGTTTCTGTGACACTGCAAGCTATGCCACTAGTATTTCAAATACCATCAGGGTCACCCATGGTGGACAGGTTTCAGTGGAGCTTCCAGACTACCAAGAAGGACCTGGCCACCCACTTCCAAAAAATTTGGCTGTGAAAACTCTATGAATAGTAGTGGAGCATTGGCTGATATAGTGCCAGAAGGTGAGAGGATGGCGCAAAAGACCCAGCAGGGTTCCCTCTGCTTTACACAGGGTTGCTAGGAGTCAGAATTGACCCGATGGCACTAATAGCAACAATCCCTCTGGGCACCAGGAAATGTCCATGGGTCTGCCTCAGCAGCCTCAATCAGAATCAATCAGACAGGAACATAAAAAACAAGGCCCAGTGGTTTTTCTAAACATCCAGGATCTCTCGCCAAGGATTAAGGTTTAATGAAGTAGGGAGAATTGGGCCTCTGGGACTAAGTCTTCAGAAGAGGAAGATTTCCTAGAGGCATGGGCAGCCCCCAACCCCGACCAAGCAGTCCAGCCAGGGGACATCACTCTGTCGTTCTCCTTCAAGCTGGGGGTGGCTGGCTGATTTATTTCTGTGCTACTTCATATCTCCATGGGCCTTTGCAATTTAAGTGGTGAAATCCGTTTCTCTACTTTCTTCTCATTCCTTTTTTGCCTCTTGTCTCTCTTCTTCTGTCTCTTTGTGTATTTGTGGTCTTGTCATAGGAGCCTACAGTCATATTCTCCTTCACAATCTTATAGACTTTCTTCTACTCATCTGATAAACTTTTCTTTACTCTAGGAAACAATCAGGTTAACAACTGTGGTCTATTGTTCTTCAGAAAGCCACCACAGTTGACCTTGGGTGTGGGTTGCATCAGAAAGTCACTTGGTATTGTTTCAGATAGGAATAAAGGGATATTAAAACAAATGAACAATCCAGAAACAACTCTTTGACCAATTGAGTCTCTTGGTGCCAATGACCAAGTGTCATTGTGACACTGAGGTCAGGCTCTGTACTTTTGTCTAATTTGAAATGCTTTGTAATTTAAGAAACTAAAAAATTCCCAGGTAAAACCCAAATAAAGTCTGTAGTTTGATTAATTGTATGGTACCAATGTTAATTTCTTATTTTGACAAATGTATCCTGGTTCTGTAAGATTAGGAGAATCTTGGGTGAAGGAACTCTGTACTACCTTTGAAACTTTTCTGTAAACCTAAAATTATGCTGAAATCAAAAGTTTATTTTTAAGAAAATCAAGCAGGGCAGTCGCAGATGTCTAAAGTTATAGGAGTAAACATAAATGGCTCACACTGAGGCAGAAAAACCAAAAGCCAAGCTGACAGGGCTATGCATTACGAAACTGATGTTAACTCTACTACTGAGTATTTTTGTGACCTTAAGCAAGTCACCTAACCTCTCTTCATTTTATTTATTATTTCAGAGAAAAAGACAATCAGATTAATCTGTAAAATATAGAAAAATTCAGAGTTATCCACAGCCATACCCTCCAAGCCACAATTTCACAAATATGAAAATTCAGTATCAGCAAATTTATTTCTGCAAATCTTCTAGTTCACCCAGACAACTTCAGTTCCAGGACATGCAAATATCAAGTCATTTGTAAGAAAATGGGGAACTAAAGTGTTAGGAATAAATAAAAACGATATATCAGAAGTAAAGATTTACACAAAATAATATTGAACAATAAGGAATATTGAAAGCCTGTGAATTGTGATCTCCCTACAGATCCCTGGGTCCATAGAGAAAGCCTTGCTGAGAGGTGTGAGAGCATCCTGTTACAAGTACTTGGGTCCGAAATCCTCCTGAGCAGAGTTAAGGGCAGGTAACCCTGTGTCATGGGAAGGGACTTTCAGCAACACTTCCCCAATAATGTGCCCATCTCAAAAATCCAGTCATTCAGAGTCACTAAGATCTGAGGAGCCAGAAGTCAAAAGCCCTGAGTCATAGATCAGAACAATTTTGTTTTTATGCTTCGTAACAGATTTTAGCTACAAACAAAATTAATTTCAAGTTTCTTGTGTTAGGAGAGGCAAGCATGAAGAAGTTCTAGGGAGCAGATCCTGAGGGAAATTGTGCTGTATCCATTGTTATTTAAAAGGATGAATGTCATCTGTATTGACATTATGTAATATGCTACCTTGATTGTTTTGTTCAAAATGTTTTTCATTACACTCCCAAAATGTGGTCACAAGAAAAGGGAATTTCTACTATGAGTGCTCAAGTTCTTTAACCACAGATTTTTCTAAATGGGTGTATTAAGGAACTTAGCCCGGATGACTGGGGAGAACCACTATAATACAGACCCAACCTTCCTCAAAGGATCATTAGAGGGGTAAAATGGAATAACAGAGTTGAAGTTCTTTGAAACTTTTAAAAATAATATTGAAATGCAAACAAATCAAACACTTCTTGGTGCCTATTATTGTGCTGGGGAAAGAGGTGTAAAGCGCTGACTGCTCCCTGGAGGCACCGCAGTCAAGTGATGACCGACCCCACCAGGCACTAAGGTAGAGTGGTGACTGCTTCCAGTGGGAAGTAAAGTGGTGACTGCTCCCAAGAGACACTGGGAGATAGAGCAGTGATTTTTCCCAGGAGGCACTGAGGGTTAAATGGTGACTGCCCCATAAGACATGGGGGGTAGTGTAATGACTACTCCCAGGAGGCATTGGTGGGTAGAGTGGTGACTGTGTTATAGAAGCCCTCAATCCGGACAAGTACGTAGCCTCAGTACACAGAACTAGGAGCTAAAGTGGGATAAGGACAGAAGCACATAAGTAGCCCTTCAATCATACTTCAGGACAAGCAAGGCTTTCTGGGGGAGGTAACATCTAAGTCCTAAAAAATGAATGGAAATTAGTAGGCTTTGAGGGGTTGGGGAGCAGGGAGTACTGGTGGTATCGGTTGTGACAGTGCGAGAGACACGAAAGGAAATAAAATAATTTCCTATGACTAGAGCAGAGCATGAAAGAGAGGTTAACATAAGATAGGGCTAGGAAGAGAGGCCATATCTAGTTCATGGAGGGAACAAGATGTAGATTATGTTAGTTTTGTTCCTTATCCTGTCTGAGGGAAATTGAAAGCCAGAAAATATTTTGAGCAAGGTGATGACATGAATGGATTTATAATTTGATGATATCTTTCTGATTGCTTCATGGAAAAACTGATTGGAGGGGAGCAAAATTGGAAGCAGGGACAAACTATGAAACTGTTTAAGTAATCAAGGCAAGAGATGAGAGTGGCAATGGGCCCGGAGAAGCATGGACAGAAGCAACAGATAGGTTAGAATCAAGAGGACCTTGTAATTGGTTAGATACATTGAGTGAGAGAGGAATCAAAAGCTTGGGCAACTGAAAGGGTAGCATTGCCGTTCCGTGAGATAGGAAATAGGGGGAATGGCAGATATAGGGTAAAGATAATGAGTCTATTTGGGGGCAAACTGAGATTGACGTTCTTCAGAGATGTCCAGATGGTGATGTCCAATAGGCAGTTGGATCTTTCTTGAAATTCCTCCCTACTTGGGAAATAGAAGTTTGGAACATATGGAGGCCTTTTGAGAACCTTGTTGTTAATATTAATCTAATAAAAGGGGAGAAATAATAAAGAAGAGAGGGTTCAGTTATTTCTTTGGAAAGATGAGAATGTTCAACCCAAAGCTTGTATGAGAGAGTAACCCAACCGGAACAGATAGATGAAAGGGCTTCATCCTTTTGATGAAGAAAAGAGAAAGGATCAGCCACTTAACAAGTGTGTGCTGCGAGCTCACTTAGGTTTTATGGATAGGCTGTCATCTCAGGAGGAAATAATCTGCCCTCTGGCGAGGTCCCTTATCAGGGTCACTCATCCCGTTGACTTCAGAAAAGTCAGGGTGAGAATTACACCGGAAGTGAAAGTGTTAGAGACACACATGGGCCTTAGCCATTATCTGGTCCACTACCCTCATTTTATAGAGGAAGGAACTAAGGCTCAGAGAGAGTCTGCCCATGGTCACACAGCTGGTTAGTGGGATGTGTAAGCCAGATGTCAGCTTGGCTTGGCTTACCCTGCCCTTTAAAATCCAGATGAGATCAACCCGAACTGCCATCTCATATCCTATAGAAAACCCTGTGCTACCATCTCCCCCAACTTCTGTGGATTCCTATGGGACTTATGTTTCTACCTGTCATTTCTGGTTCTAATTTCTAGAATTTGCTAAATTTCTCATTCTCCACTCTTTCTTATGGCTCTTCTTTTATCTTCTCCCCATGATGTTGAGCCAAACATGGGAACAATTGCTTCTTGACTTCTAGACTTCTGCTTCCAGTCAAATGATACCATTCATACAAAGCCACTCTGTGTTGTAAAGTTTTAATAACAGTTTTGAAGTAGTATGGAAGGACATTATATCATATTACAATATCACAAATATTTTTAAGTGAATATTTTTATTTTTAAAAAAATTTAAAAATCCCACATATATGGTGGAATATTATTCAGCCTTAAAAAAAAAAAGAAAATCTTACCATATGCGACAACATGGATGGATCCTGAAGGCATTATGAAAGTTAAATAAGTCAGACAAAGAAAGACAAATACTGTATGATCTCACTTATATGCGGAATCTAAAAAAAACCAAACAAGCTCATAGATAAAGAGAACAGATTGATGGTTACCAGAGGTGGGAATGGGGGTAGGTAAAACAGGTGAAGGGGGTCAAAAGGTACAAACTTCTAGTTATAAAATAAATAAGTCATGAGGATATAAGGTACAGCATGGTGACTATAGTTAATAATGCTGTATTGTATATTTGAAAGTTGCTAAGAGAATAGATCTTAAAAGTTCACATCACAAGAAAAAAAAATCTTGTAACTATGTATGGTGACAGACATTAACTAGACTTATTGTGGTGATTATTTTGCAATATATACAAATATTGAATCCATTTCACTGTACACCTGAAACTAATATAATGTTACATGTCAATTATACCTCAATTAAAAAAAGTTCCACTGCCCTTTTCTGACAACACAAGCACCAACCCGCTACCTTCTTAATCTTGATTTCTCATGCTCTTGCCAGCTAATTCTCCCCCTCCTTTCTCCTCTCCCTTTTTCTCTTCCCTTTAGTTCTTGTTCCCTTGCCTTTCATCCCAATGCTGATCACAGCATATTCCCTTCCTAAGGAAACTCTGGGGGCAGCTGCTAAAATATCAGTTTTTCTCACCCCACTTCAAAAATCTGGTTCCACACTCTGCACTAAGCCATACGCCTAGTCCATTTGACCTTGAGAAAGCTCCTCCCCTCCCAAATTTCCCAGGTCCTGCTCCCTGCATGCCCCACCACAGACTTTTCTGGGTGTATCAGTCAGCATGTAATTCACGTAACTGTGGGTATGTTTTGAGTGAGGTGAATTGAGCCCATCAATGTGTTCTATTGTCTTTTAATTGCTTCCAGCCCTGTAGATTTTTGAACTTTCTTCCTTTCAGCTCAGCACTGATTTATTCAGCTTCTGCGAGCAATTTATTCACTTTTAATTAGACCCAACTTAATTATTTTGTCAGTAAAAACAAACCAAAAGAATCTATAAAACAACTTTTAAGTGAAATCACATTTCTGCCTGGAGGGATATAAAAAATGAAATTATGCATCTCATTTTACCTGCCTCTTACAAAGATAAGATTCCCCACACAGTCTTTTTATTTCCCAAGATCTTTTGCCTCTCATTAGGAAGATACTTGGGAAATCAGGTTTAGAGTAGAGGGAAGAAAATGAGAAAGAGTAGTTTTCAATGGAGAGCAGATATGGGAGTGCGTAAGACAGTGTCTTTCCAGCTTTGCTCCTCAGCAACCCCTATTTTAGAATGATCTGGGAGCTGGTTAAGAATGCAGATTTCCCACCCCCATCCCCAGTGGGTCTGAGAGGTGAGGACAAGAGATAGAGCTTCTCACTTGCCTATTCTTGACCTTCTGGACTCGTGCTTGCCTCTGGACACCCAAGCCCTCTTATTCAGTAATTGGCCATTTCTACTTCTTCAAGAAGCTTACCTTGTCCTACCTAGTCATCTATGTTTTCTTCCATCTCTGACAACTTCTGATGCTTGCTGTCTGCAGTTATTTAATTCCCATTGATAGCTTATCCAATTATCTTTTCCTATGTGTATATCTCATCTCTCCAACCATTTTGTGGGGTCAGGAACTACGTATTACAGATCTTCCTCTCTGCACTTAGCTGAATACCCTGCATTTCCCTCTACTACTCCAGTGTTTCCAACCTTTCAGAGCTCAAAGATCTCTTTTGTCATCAAAGAATTTCACAGCCTCCATTTGAAAGTAGCTATAACTTTAGTATTCATGGATTGAGAAAATACATAATGGCAAAATCCTACCGTGAAATCAGTAATGCCTTTAAACAAATTAGCAATATATCCATCTCAACAGCATCTGTTACACTTAAAAATAGTGGCTTACACATGGATGAAGCATATAATGTGTTCCATCTACAGACTACGCCAGGAGCACATATTAATTCTCTGACATCTTGCTATCCACAGCCTACCTCATGGCAGTGTTTAAGAGCCAGTGTTTAGGGGCCACTCTCTTGACCTCAAATTTAGAGTAGGACGTTTAAATAGAAGGTGTCAGAGTGCTTGGAAAGTATAGAATCTCTTTCTTCAGCTAACAAGGCAATAATGACAGGTCTGACCATATCCTATTGCCATGCTGCCTCATTACTCTGCAGCCCTCACTGCTCTGCACTCTACTACTCTACCCAATACTTGGAAGAAATGTCATTTAATCTGAGACCTGGCAGAGAAAGCCAGTGCTCACCAAAAATTCTATGTGTTCCCCATGTAGCCCAGTGTCCCTTGGAGTCAGGATGAGACCATGTGACTGATTCTGGTCATTTGACTATGAGCAAAGTAATGTAGTTCACTTCTGGGTCCCTGTTTTGGCTATACTTAAAGCCACACGATGGGATCATGAGGTGGAAGGAGCCTGGATCCCTGAGTCACCAGATGGAGGAGAGTTACTTGGACCTGAAAATTCTTTGTAGGTTATGCTAAAGCACTGAGGTTTGGGGCTTTATTTGTTTCACAGCCTAGCCTAACTTAGCCTAACTAACGTACTAGGCAAAGAGTAAAGAAAGAGCTTTCAAGGGAGAGGAACTACTAAATGCCTAGACCCATGCACGCAGAGAGAGAGAGACAGAGAGAGATTGGAATATTTGAGAATATTGAGCAAGAAGGAAAAGGTAGGCAGGAGCCAGATCATATGAAGTAATGCAGGCCACGGTGAGAAGTCTGGATTTTATACAAAGACAATCATAATCATTAAGAGCATTAAAAAGAGGACTGACACGATCTGATTTATACTTCAGAAAAATAACTCTGGCTGCTATGTGAAGACTAGATTGGAAAGGGAGCAAGTGAGGATGCGGGAACCAGTTAGAAGTCTATTGCAGTAGTCCAGACAAGAGATAATAGTGCCTTTTATTAGACTGGAAGCAGTAGAAATGTTGAGAAACAGATGGATTTGAAAAATATTTAGAAGGCAAAAATAGATAGAACTTAAAAATAGATTGGCTGTAGCAAATGAAGGAGAAATCAAAGATAACTCCTAGGTCATTTGGGTAAATGGAGATGCTATTCATAGAAACGGGGACTACTGGAACCAAAGTGAAGTTTGGAGAGAATCCAAGAGATTTAGAAATGTTCAGGTTGGGATACCTAGAAAAGAAGTGGAGATAGGGGCCAGCCCAGTAGCATAGCAGTTAAGTTCGCACGTTCCACTTCAGTGGCCCGGGGTTTGCTGGTTCAGATCCTGGGTGGGGACCTACTCGATGCTCGTCAAGCCATGCTGAGGTGGCGTCCCACATAGAAGAACTAGAATGACCTACAACTAGGATATACAACTATCTACTGGGGCTTTGGGTAGAAAAAAAGAAAAAGAGGAAGATTGGCAACAGATGTTAGCCCAGGGCCAATCTTCCTCAAAGAAAAAAAGAAATCTCATACTCATTAGCAGTCACTCTTCATCCTTGCTCCTTACCCCTCTACCACCCCAACTCTTGGTAATCACTAATCTACTTTCTGTCTCTATGGATTTGCTTAAAAAAGAAAAAAAAAAAAAAGAAGTAGAGATAGCAAGTAAGCAGTAGGTTACTCTCGTCCAAAGCTCATGAGAGAGGTCTGAGCTCCAAATACATCCAATGGGACATCAGCTTGCTGGGTAACTGGTGACACCCTAAACTCTAATGAACTTGGGAGATAATGAAGTATAACATGGCAGACTACAGAAATATCTTCTTGTCTGTTTAAAAAATAGTTGTCCTTTGAAAATCTGTTGGAGTAAACCTCTTATGGACCGAGGAGCTAAGAGAAAACTAATCAGCAGTGAAAAGCATTAGCTGAAAGACTAGCGATGGAGGCTGACCATGGCATGCTGATGAGGCAGGAGCTTTGTAAAGACCTATCTTTCGATCTTTCCTTTCCCACAAAGGCCCACTCTATAGGATTTAATTTGTCATGTATTTCATTACCTTCTACAGAATTGCATCCTTTGTCTAATTTTATTGAAAGTGATTGCGATTTCTTTCTCACTCTCCCTTCCCCTTTCACACTAGTCCCGGCTCTCACCAACCTCCAAAGGCAACGATCCCCATCCCACCCTGTGCAAGGGCCTGCAGACTCATTTCTTACTCAATATTTCTTCCTCTAGAGGAAGTCAGCATCTGGCATCCTAATTATAGGACAGATTTTGTAGTCTGTGAATGAGGCACAATCACAGCTCTTGCTTGTCCCATTGGGAAAGACAGCCCTGTCTGGTGCTTACAAGAACTGATGGCACACAGCAGCTATATGTAGACTCCTGTCACTGAGTACAAGGCAAATGAAGGCTCGAAGATTCAGCTGTCTCCAAGACTTCTATCGTATCCAAACCCCAATGCAGGATAAGGTCTCCTCTTTCATTGCTTTCCCACGAGGTCCTTCCTAAACTTTCCTGGGCAGGTCCCAGAACTGGAAACCTTAGTGAGAGGCTTTCAAACCATGATTTCTGTTTTCTGACCTGCCAATAAACATATTCTCTGAATCTAAAATGCCATCAATTTAATAATATGTTGTGAGAGTAAAAAGAAAAAAAGAAACGTTACCATATCAATTATGTGACATATCCTAGGTCCAAAACAATAAAACGTGAAAAAAAGAAATACATCCTGGATCCTACATCCTGGATTGTAGTTTTTCCCGAAAGGGAGTAGGAAGAAATGACAGGTTCTAGAGAGAATTATTCTATTCCCTTTACTTTTATTTCTTTGTCTGTGAAATGAGTATGGGTAAAACAGGTAGAAAACTACATAAAAGTGATGGCCACTTTCTCAAGAAAATCGAACCAAAATAAGTAGAAAAAACAATATGAACAAGAAATTGATAATAATATTGTTTTACTTAAAGTCTTTCCTTGATCTAGTGGAATGCTTGGGGAATGAATAGGAATCTGGTTCACTGGATTTTTTATTTAATTCAGCGTTGATGAAAAACTTGTCATTGCTATTGTTGTTTTGACACTTTTGTGAGAAACAAACAAAAAAACTTGCAAAACATATTAGCAGCGTTTCCCGCATTAGCAGATGAGCCTCAAATAACGAATGTGACATGCTTTCTGAGTGATTGGTGATGTTTCTGAACCTGGTTCCCAGAAAAGCAAATAGAAACATAGAAGGTCTAAGATAGTTGTGATAATGGGCCAAAAGTTTTTATTTTAATAAAAGTACATCCTGTTAGTGCCTATTAAAAAAAATAATAAGTGTGTCAAACCCCTAATTTCAGATATCAATGCTTTAAAAGTCAATATTCAACCCTTTCAAAAGTGAGTTGACTTAAAATAAAATATATTGCATTTAATAAAACAAATGATATTCGAGTATGACAAAAATTGAAAGGGTGATTCAAGAATGATTCACTTTGGGGAAAACTGATATAATTCATTGATTTGAGGATATGCTAACCCCCTCTTTCTTCTCAGTGGTTACTGTTTGTTGAGTAGGTGTCTAACAGGAAATGTTTTTTTGTGAGATTTACACATTTATCCTCAGGATGGAGTGCTTTAAAAACCCCTGTGGTTAATTGAAAGCCAAATTTCTTAGATTCTAATTAATTCTACTGTCAGGATAGTGTACTATTTACCAAGAATCTAAGTGTAGATTAAATTTAATTTTATAGGGTATTTTTTTCCCCATGGTCCTAACCAACTGATATACTTTTTAGAGAACTGTACATGAAGGGAAAATAATTCTCCAACAAGCACTTTTTCCTGCTTTCTAGCCCTACTTGGGTTTTCTTTCCATCTTTAAAGTCAACGTGTTTGCTCTAACTACAGGAAGCTTGCAAATGTGGCTTCTTCCTAGGATGGTCACTTGCTTCCAGACACACACACACATATACACATATACATACACACAACACACACACGTAGACACACTCACTATTCCATCCAGTTACCTGAGATCCCCTGATCTCAGCTCAAGCCCCTCCTCTTCAGGGACAAGGTCATACCCCTCTGTAAGGCAATCACATTGCACTCTGTTCTCCTTTGTGGCTTATCCTGGTTGGTGAATATATATGTATTTCTATGAGTGTGTGTTTAAAATCTCTGAGATTTTGTGTGTTTAAAATCTCTTGCACTAGAGTGCAAGTTCCAGGAGGAGAGAGATGTAGGTTTTACTCACCTGGTATAAAACAAGGGTTCAATCAGTATCTTTTGGTTCAGTGAATGAGTGATTGATTGACCCCTAACAGTGAGAATGGAATTTGCTAACGATGCAGTTTACTTTCATTAAAATGAAAAGGAAAGGAGCTTGGGTTAATTGGAAATGTAGGCCAGGCAGAATGCAGAAAGTTTGAGAATGAGTACACGGTTTCTCAGCAAACTGTAATTAGCCCAGTATGTTAGGCTAATGGTGCCCTATATAGGAATGCCCCCCCCACACACACACACACACACTGTCTAGGGGAAAATGATATTGGTGTTGGAGAGGATTACTACTTCAAACTAGATGTGATCTGAGTATGAATTAGCAAAACTAGATAATCCTCAAGTTTATTGTTAGTGGGAAGAGCCATTTCAAAAAATTAAAATGAGAGAAAAACTTTATGACTGGAAGGACCTTAGATAGTTGCTTCAGATGTACCCCTCCCTGTCTGAAAGCAGTAGTAAGCCACACCTCAGATAAAAGGATTACACAATCTCCCTTTGTTTCTTGTTCTACTTTTGGAAAGAAGTAACTTATTTGGAGGAAAGGGGAAGCAGCGAGTCCCCAGTCTTGGCCCCTCCCACCCATTCTTGTGTGCTTCAGCCAGAACAAAGCCTGGGATCCACAGCTCCCTTCATGTTGCTCCCCTGCCTGACACTCTTCAGGACTCCTTCGTGTTCTTAGCGTAATAAATAGCCTTAACAGGCCACCTGGCCCTTGTCTGTCTCTGCAGCCTCAACCTTTGCTACTCTGTTCCCCCACTTCAAGTTCTCTACAGGACACTCCCAGGAACTTTCTGTTTCTAGAACCAGTTCTTGTACAACTCCCTACCTAGCTAACTGTGTATATATATATGTATACACACACATATACAGACATACACATTATTTTCTGAACCATTGAGATGCCTTGCGCCTTTACCCACAACTTTAGGATGAATTTCCTAGGAATTAGAACTTTTTTTTATATAACCACTATATATTTATCATAATTGGGAAATTTGACATTATTAAAATTCTATTACCTAATCCACAATTCACATTCAAATTTCACCCATTGTCCAATAATGTCCTTTCGACCTATTTTATCTCCTCCTGGTCCAGGATCCAATCCAGGATCACACTTTACATTTAGTTGTCATATCTTTTTAGTCTCCTTTATCAGAAACAGTTCCTCTGCCTTTCTTTGACCTTTGACCTTTGAAAAACATAGGCCAGTTATTTTGTAGAATAGTCCCCAATTTGAGGTTTTTCAGTGTTTCCTTGTGATTACCACAGAAGTGACATTGTGTCCTTCTTAGTAATCATATCAGGAGGCACAAGATGTCAACTTATTCCAATATTGGTGGTGTTTGCTTTGATCTCTTGAATAAGGTGGTGTCTGCCATGTTTCTCCACTAGAAAGTGATTATTTTTTATCATTGTAATTAATACTTTGGGGGGAAGATACTTTGAAACTATGGAATATCCAGTTCCTCATCAAACTTTCATCTACTAGTTTGGCATCCATTTCACATCTGCTTTATTTTTAAGAGAACTTAGTTTAGATTGTTAATAAGAATATGATTATGATCAATGGACTTTTTAAACCAACCCACCTAAAATATCTGCAGCTCCCATATCAATCCAATCTTCCTTTACGAAGATATTATCACCTAGAATTGAGAGAAGTCTGATATGTATGGCATTAGCCAAGGCAAGATTTCTCATTTGTGTTTTCAACTCTATTCATGAATTATCTTTTCATTTCCTTTTCTTTTATAATAATAATAAAAAAAAGAATCCATGAAAGAGGCATATTTTTTTATAATGATAAAGAAGATATATAATGTTATTTCTGGCTTACCAAATGTCATATTATTGCTTTTGGTCACATTATGATGGACATCAATAATTGCTTTTTTTTTTTTTTTTTTTTGCTTGCTACAAGGCTCACTTAAAACTCTGAAGAGCTTCTTGCAGCCTTGGGGTCTGTGAATTGAAAATCATTTGGATTGATTAAAGTCATAAGGAGAATTAAGATAAGGGTCAGATCACATGGGCATCAGGAAGGTAAAAGATTACAATTTAAATGAGAAATGGAACTTTTTCTCCTTTAGTGATTCCTATTTTCACTGACAGATGGGGTTGCTCTTTGTAAGATTAATAATACCTGACATTCACTCATACATTTATTCAAAAGAAAATCATCCTGTGAGCCTACTAAGTGAGAAGCACCATTATATACAACTTCTCTCCTTACTAAGTGTATCTTAGAATAACATCCTTCTGGGTCTTTAAGCAAGATTTGGCCAGAAGCAACCTTGAGGGCTTCTTTATACATTCCATTAAAAGAGCTCAGAAACTGGAATATCCTAGATAAAGCAACATTTTTCCACCACCTAGGAAGATCATCTGCTTGACTAAGTGCTCAGTTTCAGAAACCATCAAATGGAGTGGAGAGAAAGGAAGGGATCTCCCACCCTCACCCCCAGTCAACCAGATCAGAAAACGCTAGCAGTGTTCGTGGAACAACATTCAACGCAGCCCAGTGACCTCAGGCCCAAATTTTCTAGGAAAGAAACTTCTCCTCTATTCTACCCATCACTTTCATTTGAGGTTCTGGCCACAAATGAGGTTCTCCAAAATATTATCAGTATCAGAAAATTTTAAAGCTAGAGAAAACCTAAAGATTAAATACTTTTCCCTTTAAGACCTGTCTCAGAATATTTTTTAAAAGCTTGTGAAAAAAGCGGAATAAGAATAGTTTTCCTCATATTACAGTGAGGAAACTGAAGACCAGCAAGGTGAAGAGACAGTTCAGCGCTAGGAATGAACCCAGAGCCAGAATTCTGACCTTCGGGTTCATAGCCCACTAGGCCACACTTTTGCTGATAGTCTCAACCAAGTCATCAACACCCTCTGGCCCCTTAAATGCTTTCATGGCACTTATCACAGTGTTAGTTGTATATTATTTATATGATTATTTGCCTAATGTCTCTCACTCTAGAACATATGGATTATAGAGATTGAACCTATTTTTCTCACATTGTATCCCAGAATCTACCTTGGATGGATGGGTGGACAGGTAGCTGAGCCGATATACCACATATTTCTCCTGACAATAGCGACTTCCTCTGTCTGTTTCCAGACTTTAGCTTGCTGCTGAAAATGGCCCTCTCAGTGGACTCGTCTCGGCACCGGTGGCAGTGGCGAATCAGAGATGGCCTCCCCCAGTCTCCTTCAGAAGCCACACCACTGCTGTCCCCAGAGAAGGGGAGGCAGAGCTACAACCTAACACAGCAGCGGGTCGTGTTCCCCAACAACAGCATATTCCACCAAGACTGGGAAAAGGTCTCCAGGAGATACCTGGGAAACAGAATCCACACAACCAAATATACCCTCCTCACCTTCCTGCCCCAGAATCTCTTTGAGCAGTTTCACAGGTACACAACCACTTGGCTGACTGATAGACACTTTAACCAAGTATCTGCCGGTCAGACAAAATCAGAGATGCCACCCTCTGGGGCACCTTCCTGTAATATCCAAATGCATGTACTTTGAGAAGCCTTGTTATTCATTCATCCATTTTTTCATTTAATAAATATTTACCAGAATCTACTCTATGTCAGGTCATGCGTTGGGTGCTAGAGATAAATGAGGAAAAAAAGAGAGAGAAAGAGACTGTCCTTACTGAGTGTATTGTCTGGTGGAAGAGACAGACATTAACTTTAAAATTATATAAGTTGATGTGAAATTGTAACTCAGATAGGTACTTCCAAGGAGAGATATACAGTGCTATTAGGATGAGTAATAGGGAAATCTAGCCTAGTTAAGAAAGTCAGGAAAGACTTCTGAGAGGAAGTGACAATTGAAGATAACTGAAAGAAGAAAATGTGTTAACTAGGTGAAAAGAGGGAGAGAGAAGTTAGGGAAGGGAGCCAGAGGAGTGTTCCTGCAGACAGACCTTCATGTGCAAAGGCTCTGTGGCAAGCGGGAGTAAGAAACACATGGAAAACTTAGAAATGCAAGCCACTCTTTTGAGATAATATATGGAAAACCATCTTTTAATTATAAAGCAAGATATGCACTTAGATATCAACCTAAATTTTGTAATTATTATTATAAGCTCCCATTTATTGAGCAACTACTATGCTACAGAACCCTCTATTGTGCACGTAACAAATATTATCCCAAGTAATATTTATAAGCGTTATTTAAAGTAGATAGTACTATCCCCATTTTCCAGAAGACAAAACGGGCTCAGGAAGGTCACACAACTAGTAAACAATAGGAACCAAGTTTGAATCTAGATGGATTTGGTTTCAAAGCCCTTACCATAGTGTTCAAGGTGACACTGAAAGAGAATGTCATTTTAGTTGGTAAGGGCCAACAGCAGTGAAGAAATTGTGTGGAGAGTACATTTTTCTTCTCCGTGGTTTTGACTCCCACCTTGCTTGTGCCTTCCAGATGGGCTAACCTCTATTTCCTGTTCCTGGTGATTCTGAACTGGATGCCCTCCATAGAAGTCTTCCACAGGGAAATCACCATGTTACCACTGGCCGTTGTCCTGTTCATCATCATGGTCAAGGACGGCATGGAGGACTACAAAAGACACCGCTTTGATAGAGAGATAAACTGCTCCAACATCCAGATATATGAAAGGTGAGGGAAATCCTTCCTCTGTTTTCTCTCTTGCAAATAGTTTATACAAACTCTCAGCATTTTCAAAGGATTAGTCTCTCTTCTCACATTATATTTTCTTAAGACCATTTAATTCAGTGATTCTCAACCAAAGCGATTTTGCCCTGCATGGAACATTAACATTTTTGGTTGCCATATTGGGAAGGAGGGTGCTAATGGCATCTAGTGAAAAAAGGCCAACGATGATGCTAAACATCTTACAATATACAGGACAGCCTCCCACAACAAAGAGTTGTGATCCGGCCAAAATGTCGATTGTGCTGAGATTTAGAAACCTCAGTTTAATTTGTGTAAACACCCATATTATTAAGCATAAGGATGTTATATTATTAAGAGTAGGGTTGAAAGTTTGAGAATTAAACTCTAGAATTGACTGGATCATCTCAGGAGACCAAGCTCAGGAGCAGCTCTTTGGTGAGTGACAGGCAATGTCTCCCAAACAAGAAAATGTATACCATTTCTAAAGCATCTGAGGCTCTTGGCTAAAAATCCTTGCTTTAGAACTGAACCAGGTAGGTTTTAGGACCCAGAGTTGGTGCACCTGTTCTTGGCTGCCTGGGGTGGAAAAGGAAGATACCTGCGGATGACGTCAACATTCCAACAGGTGGAGTCTCAACAAGTAGAAGGAAGTGACCTGGCGGGTACACACCTGTTCCCTGCAAGCTCTTTCCTTGTCATAGTTCTCCCCTGGTGCTTGTACACCGGCTTTTTATTTTTAATTTTTCTTTTGAAAGAAGAGAGAGAAATTTTCAGCAGAGAAGGCAAGTAAAAGATGTCAGAGACATGACTCACTGGCAGCTGAACAACGGAACTGGTCAGGAAAAAAACTCTTTGATGGGGAACTCGAGTGCCATGCTATGAGAATTAAAGTAACAGGATTGAGCAGAGATGAGAAAGGAAGGGAGGAGGAAACGGAAAAAGAAAGAAGACAAGAGACGAGTGGTGGTCTCCAACCTGCCCTTTGAAGGATGGTCCCACAAAGAGAACCCCAACAGATGTTATCGTGGGAATCAAATTAAGACCAGCAAGTACACTGTGTTGTCCTTTGTACCCAAGAACATCTTCGAACAGCTACACCGGTTTGCCAATCTTTATTTTGTGGGCATTGCAGTTCTGAATTTTGTACCCGTGGTCAATGCTTTCCAGCCTGAGGTGAACATGATACCGATCTGTATCATCCTGGCAGTGACTGCCATCAAGGATGCTTGGGAAGACTTCCGGAGGTACAAATCTGATAAAGTTATCAATAACCAAGAGTGCCTCGTCTACAGCAGGTAAGGCAAAACGCTTCAGGGAAGTCCCGGGGGCCCAGCTCTGATCTTTCTGTGGCTGCTGCCACTGTAGTTGCTGTTTATAGAGGGATGTGGTAGGGAGACAGCATTATTTTATCTCAGTGAAGCTGTTCAATTTCCACAGTGAGAATTATGGTCTAAAACCAGAACACAAAAAATACAGGCTTGAGTCAGTCATTTATTAAAATTAGGAGGTCTTTATTATGTGGCATTTTCTTTGCTGTTTCAGATGTGTTTGACATTTGATAATTTTGTCTAAATTCTCATCCCTTCTTGGTCCAGTGTGGCCATGAGCACATTGGAGTGTGTTTGGAGACCCTCAGAGGGAAGAGGCATCATTGTTTATCAAGGGAGCAGTAGAGCATTGTATTAGGAGAACCACCCTGGAGACACACTGCCTGGGTGGAACACTGTCTCCATCACTCATTAACTACACGACCTTAGGGGAGCGAGAATTGGAACACTTCCTGGGATAGTTGTGAGAATCGCATGCAATAATCTTTGGAAAGTGTTTAGCACTACGCCTGACATATAGTAAATGCTCAATACGCAAGCTGTGATTGCCTCATTTTTAGAAGGTAGAACTCAGATTAGCTCCACCATCAAGCCTGTTCTTAAGCTTCCTCTCTGATGTTGTTCCAACCAAAACAAAAACTGCACACCCCTTGTCTTGCCACATCGTTGAACGTTATTTTATACATGTTGCTGTTTTACTAAGGTTCCATTGAGCAAATGACCAAACTGAGTTGTTAGGGATAGGACGTGCTCTCGGTCAATAAGGGAAGAAGATGGAGTGATTGTGTGTCTCAATTTTGTGACAAGTCACGTAGCCCAGAAAGAAGCAAGGGAGTCGAGTCTGGGCTTACAGAGAGACTGCCATGACAGAGCACTTTCTGGGCTTGCAATTAGAAGACTTAGATGATCCAATCACTAGCAGGCAAGGGCTTGACTTCTTGGTAGGTAAGGAAAATGTCCACCTCTCTCAAGGAGCACCATCCCTCTGATTTTTCCTCTCTGACTTCATCAACCCCAGTTCAGCAGAAGCTCCGCAGTTGCTCTGGTCATTCTTAGGATGAAAGGGGTTTGCTTCAAGGTGTGCACTGCAGCCGATTAGGGCTACTTCCTTCTGAGAACAGGCTCTCTTCCCCAGGGGAATAGAAGATGATGGACTTGGAGCTGGCTGACAAGAGGGTTTATGAGCCAAACTCCACTTGGAAACTTGTAGCCTGCGGAAGCCTCTAGGGACACCACGTGATGCAAAGGGTTCATTTGTCTCCAGAGCACCCCTAAGAGAAACTCCATGTCCTCCCCTCAGCGTTATATGAACTTCTGGCCTCTTCGCTTGCAGGGCCACAACTGCCTGTCTGAAAAAGTTAATCTGAAGGGTCCTGTTGGCTTTTTCAGCTAGATCCAATGATCTTGAATGTTGTTAGCATGTTGAACACCTAGAATTCAGATTTAGTCATTCCTCACTTTTTTTTTTTTTTTTATGAGGAAGATCAGCCCTGAGCTAACATCCGTGCTAATCCTCCTCTTTTTGCTGAGGAAGACCAGCTCTGAGCTAACATCTATTGCCAAGCTTCCTCCTTCCCCCCCCTCCAAAGCCCCAGTAGATAGTTGTATGTCATAGTTGCACATCCTTCTAGTTGCTGTATGTGGGACGCGGCCTCAGCATGGCCAGAGAAGCGGTGCGTCAGTGCGCGCCCAGGATCCGAACCTGGGCCGCCAGTAGCGGAGCGTGCGCACTTAACCTCTAAGCCACGGGGCCGGCCCCTCCTCACCTTTGAATAAGGAAATTATGAAGAAAGGGAAAAATAACTGTTGAGGTCTGATGCCTTTCTTTGAAGAGACTGTTTTTTAAGAAAGCATTGCTTTTCTCTTGTCACCAATCCACTCCATCATTTTTTGTTTTCTGTCTTTCTCCTTTGGTGTTTTTCTCTGAGAAGATGCACAGTGGCAAGCAGGAAGCTGGTTCCTTGGGGAGGAATGTGTGTGGACCTCAATTGGCCTGGTCCTGTTCTCCCTGCTCAGCCAGAAATCCCCTGCCCTAAGCATCCCAGAATAATGGGCCTGTTCTTGGGGATAATCTCAGTGTTGATCAGACCACAGGCCGACCTGTGCTGGGTGCTGGCCTGTTGTAAATCAGGCTGTTGTTGTTCTGTTCTCAAAATAATTTCCAGGGAACAGTGGAAAACCGAGGTGATAATAATCCTAGAAAAAAGAGACATTAGTTCACAGGCTCACTGGCAGAAAGGGACATAAAGGTTTTGGTGGCAGTATTTCTCAAAGTGTATTCAGTGAAATAATAATGACAAAGAGATGGTCTCTGATAAAAGACAACCAGGGCCAAAAAAATGTACCCTGGCCTTCCTGACCCGTGACCCATAAAGGACTAAGAAAAGATACACAGTAAATAAATCTGTTCATCTTTGATTAACTCAGTATTGTTCCAAACTTACTGAGCCTCAGAAATATTTTTTAATATCTATTAACATCTCCATTTGGGAAATTTTATTTTTTTCAGTATAGCAAAATAATTGACTACTGGGGCCAGGCAGGTAATTGAATGAAATAGACTGGATACAAAAAGGAAAGCAATATTATTCATGTACTGATACATGGCAACTGACGCTTGGCATCAGTGTTTGGATACAATAGGGAGTAGTGGGGACTGTGGCAAACTGGAAGGCCCATACATTCATCTCAGGAGGCAGAGCTGGCCACTTGGCTCCAGCTGTTTACCATGTGGAAATATAGGCCTAGTATTGCCAGATTGTCTGAATTTTATTAGAGGAGCTAGAAATTCATATTTTTATTTCAAATGTTTGTAACTGATATAATTTTTTCAAATACTTCAGACCGATTTCATTTGACCTAAAGTTCTTATTTTGTCTGTGAGCCCCCTAATTTGCAACCTTTGCTTTATAATATCCTAGGAACTTGGAGTCTCTGCAAAAGAATAATTAGACTCTTCTTTTGAGATTCATCTTCAATGAGGGATCCTCTTAACCTCTTTGGGTAGAGAAGGGGTGTGACCTTGAAGCAAAAATGCAGGCCTGGGAGTCAGGAGGCCTCTCCCCTAGGCCCGGATGTGTGACTAACTACTAATAATAGCTTAGGGAAGTCATTTAAATCTCTGGATCTCAGTTTCCACTTTTGTAAAACTTGGGAATTAGACTAAATCTTGTCCTGTGAGATGCACTATGAAAGAACTGAACCCACAGCCAAATAAATTTGGGACATAGTACGTACTTGATGCTTCTCTCAGATCTAACAATGCACGTCAACATAACAAGGTTCTGGGAGGACCCTCAGTCAGTACCCTAGCCGACTTTGTTTAACTCAGTTGTGTCAGTTGGAAATGCTGTCTGCTGCAAGCAGCAGAAAACTCAAACAAGTTTAAACAACAAAGAGACTTCTCGGCTTAAGTCACTACAAACGTCCTGAGGTGGGCAGGTGATCAGGCGTAGGTTCAATCATTCTAGTTCCAGTACTTAGCTTCCTTCTCATTCAGTCCCCTTCGTGTCATCGTTACCCTCAGGCAGACTTCCCTCAGGGCGATGAGCAGCTCCTGCCTTCATGTGTACATATGATAACTCAAAACGGGAGAAAGAAAGGCACTTCTGAAAGCTTTCTTGGAAGATCTGGGAAGTGTAAGGGAGGAAGACAATTCCTCTACCCTCTAGGTCCTTCTGGCTGGTCTAAGAATTAAATTGGCATGAGACAGAATAACAGGAGAAAATCAAACAAAGCTTTATAACATGTATACATGGGAGAAACCCAGGAAAACTGAGTAACTTGCAGAATGGCCAAAGCTGCCACCTTAAATACCATCTGCAGCTCAAGACAAAGGAGGATGTTGGAGGTGGGGGAAGTCAGTTATGGGAGATTACCAGAAAAAGAACAGTAAACAAGGGTAGGGTTATTATGCAGATTTAAGTCCTTGCCTTCTGCATTGATAACAGTTTCTAGAGATAAGGTCATCCTCTTCTTCCTGGTACTGAGAGGAAGACATCTTTACAAATGGAGATTTCCCTTACAAATGTAATTGTCTCTTACGAAGGATAACTTCTACTTGGTTTTCAGAGCTTCTCCCTTGTCTGCAGTTTCCTAAAAGTAACCAGTCCAAAATAAACCTCACACCACAGAGACACAACTTGAGGTGGCAAATTCTTCTCCCCTACAGAAACTTACTCCCAAGACCCTCCTCAGTGACCCCAGTGGGTCACATGCCTGTCTTTGAGCCAATCCTTGTGAGCAGGAGATGGGGTTATGCTAACTAGGTTATACCTGAGCCACAGAGTCCAGCATGAAGTCAGCTTCCCTGAAAGCATATGAGCTACCCAGAGAAGATGTAAAATCCAAAGGAAAAAATGAGACAGTTTCCAAGAAAAGGAGAACAGATGTTGGAGAGGCCACCTCCCTGTCCTCAGTACTCTCACCTTAAAATGTTTTTGAGGCTAGACTCTGTGAATTGCTTTCCGTGTATTAGTAGGAACATACACACTTTGGGACATTCCATACTATATATCCCTAAGGTTCTTCCAACTCTGAAGTGGAGTAATTCAATGAAAGATCCCGGAATAGGAAGCTAGGAAATACTAGATAAGTGTTAGTTATTATCTGAACTGATGGGTGCTGAAGGGCATTTCCTTTTGCCACATATCCATGATATGATAATACATGATGGGATGTCAGGCAAAGAATACAAGATCTAAGAGGACTATTTTTTTTTCTGAAAAGCAATGTTACAGCATATATCTCAAGCACTAGCTCTATCCATTTTGTCTCAGATTCACACATTTCAGAAAATGATGTCTTTTTTGTTTCATGTTTGTACAGTTGAATACTAGGGCCCTCACTTAAGATTTTTGCTCCATTTAATCCCATGCAATATCCAGCCTAGCCTTGTTTATACTGCGAGAGACGCTTTATGCAAACAGCAGAAGCACTGTTAACGGAATAACAATCCTGTTAGAGCATTTTCTTTTAATATAGCAACTGTGCTTGTGGTCTAAAGGCGACCCATTAATCAGATTTATGGAATGACTTCAAGGAGAGATTAGCTTCAGAATTGCATTAGCTTAGTTTCTCCCAGGGCTCAGTTTAATGAGTGTGGAAACCATACACCAGCAAGAGATTTGTATTTTTCCATCCAGCTTCCTCAATTTTTATTTGTATTCGGAAAACATGCACTAAGGAAGCAGAAGTATGGACCAGGGGAATCCATGGAGGTTTTCGTCCCCATATTGTAACGGAGCAAAAGCTTTCCAGTGTTTCGTCCATCCACCTGTTCATCCATTTAGCAAATATTAATTCGAGACCTAGTGTGTGTGCAACAATGTGGTAGGCCTTGTGTGCCCTTAAGGAGATCAGGGATCTCGAGGAGCTTGTAAACAGCTACAGTGTCCCCTGCCTGTGTACAAAGTGACACAGTCAGGCAGAGGGTGTGGTGACTCATCTGCCTGTGAGAAACAGCAAGGCCAAGGGAAGCTTTCCCTGAAGAGGTGACATTTCAGGAGCGCACTGAAGGATGAGCAGCATTTAAACAGGCAGAGGGAACACATTCAGCTCACCGCCTGTCCATGTGTCAGCTAAAGGTTGTGTGTGTGGCTTATGCTGGTGTCAAAAAGACCAGGATCAAGAAATGTCAGAAACTTAGGAGAAGAAGGACTCAGATAAGAAACTTTAAAATTCTGACTTTTTACCAAGACTTGGAGACTCTCTTTTCCGTAAGCCAGGTGTTATAATTCCCGGTGAAATTATAACATAAGAATAATTCCAGATGCTAGAGGAGAGCGGCCAGTCTTCTGACAGCCTGGCACTGAGGGCTTGATTACCCAGCAGCGGCAAGCTCCGCTGGAGAAGAAGGAAGCCTGGCCTGCACCCTGTTTTTATTTGTATGTCAGTTGCCTTTTGTGCCAGAGCCCCCACTGGAAAGCCTGAGAAGGAGGCAACCAGAGGTCCTGATCCTGGGTCTGTCACTAATTAACTGCATGACCTAAATGAAGCCACTTAAGCTGTTGGGGCCCCATTTGTCTCATCTTTAAACAGCAATCATAATCTCTCTACGGTATATTTTGTGAAACGTTGTACAGATGACATGCAAGAGGGCTTGAAAATAGCGGAGCTGTAGAAACAACTATACAGTGTGATGCCAGAGGTAGGTGAGGACAGCAGTCTCAACAATGACATTTAAAATGTGACATCTTACTGGATGCTTCGCACCCAGGACTTTGGCACCAGACCTGGGATTGTCTCAGAACTGCCACCTACTAAATGTATGGACATACATAATTACTTGATCACTTGAGCCTCCATCTCAGCATCTGTAAAACGGGGACAATACTAGCACCTGTCTCCCAAGGTCATGTGGATTGAACGAGATAATCCTTGTAAAAAGTTTAACTCAGTGTCTGCACCATAAGTAGTTCTAAGTAATTTTTTTTTTTTTAATTTTCAGTCACTGCAACTCTAATTTTTTCAATGCTAGGCCCAACATGAGCCTTCATCTTTCTTGCTACATTGTCTACACATATAAGGGAGGAATTGTTTAATTATTCGTAAAAATCAAGGACATTCACTGAGCCACATTTACCAGTGGGCAGGGTTATAATGTTTTAAAAGAAGAAACTTATTATATTCTGCCCTCTCAATTCTCTTCTTTGTGGCAGAATTTAAAACCTGAATTTGGGAAACCCCTCTGGAGCCTAGACCTCTTTCTCCACCTCCCTTTCCACAGCACACCCGACCACACTCATACCAAGATTTAGATTCAGACAAGGGATGTAAGTGGCCTCATCTATCCCACAGCCTAAGCCACTTCTTCCAACCCAACTTCTAACATAGAGTGTGCATTAGAATATCATACTTGTATGCCTATTAATAAAGCAGCTATTTGCTCCCCATTCTACTATTATTTCCTCTGAATAACAGTTCTCTGGGAAACCCAAAGGAGGTGAGATGATTGACAGGGCAGAATTTAGGCTTTGCCAGGGCCATCCCAACATCAAAATATGGTCATAAATCCAGGTACATCCAGAGTTGCTACAGTTGTTAAATAAGACAATGTGTGTAAAATGCTTAGCATAGCGCCTGGCATTCAGTAGCACTCAGAAAATGTTAGCTAAAATATTGCTAAGGAGAGTTCTATAACCTTGATAGCTGGCAGTCATCATGAGCTTG